>NW_027527920.1:12875616-13053732 GCF_008692635.1 Crocuta crocuta | reverse complement strand
CTGCCGCGCCCCCGGCCCGCGCCCAGGCCCCCAGCCTTCTCTTTGCCTCTCCGAGCACCTGTGGTCGCCCGGGTGCTCTCTGCACGCAGCGCCCCGCGGAACGCGCGCCTGACCACTCTCTATCCCCACCCCGTGGGGCAAGGGGCACGCAACCCCATGCCACCCTCCTGCTTCCTTGCCCGAGCCTGCGGGGCGTTAAAGGCTACGATTAGTCGGAGGGAAAGCGGGGTTTGGCCTGGGGCGGGGGCTGTAGTCACCCTCATTTCCCAGAGCGCCCCAGCTCTGTTCAGAAGGTAGGGCCTCCTATGGGGCCGTGGAGAACGCTGTCACCCGGACCTTTTCGGGGAGTGGAGTAAGTGCCTCCTAAATCTTTCCGGAGAGGCTCGGCGCGAGCAGGGGGAACTCCGCCCACCGAGACGTTGGTAATCTCCCACCACACTAACACCAAAAGTCCTTGTTTACACCGCCCCCATCCCCCAGGAACACTGTTACCTGGAAGGAGAGCAGAAAAGTCTAAGTGAATCGCCTAAATGACAATCCAGTCGCCAGCTGATTTGAGCCACTGAATTCCCAGGCTATTCCATATCCAGCATTCTCTCCAGAGAACCCATCTACAGGTGGAAAAGTCTCTAGTTTCCACATCCTAAAAATGAGACGTTGTGGCACTCTGGGCAGGAAAACAAAAATACCTCTAAAGGTCAACATTGTGAATTTTAACTTGGAACGAAGACTGAAAACAAAGTTCCCCTGAACTTTGAAGCCTAATACTCTTTAATGGCCTTATAGAAACTTAACTCTTGACAATATTGTCAGATGGATCTCTTTAGGATGAATTTCAGATGCTTCATAGCCAGAGTTTGCATTATTTAAAATTTTGCCAACTGTGTTCATAGCATTAAGCATAATAGGAAAAAAATTCAGAAGCCCAGTTTGCATACCTGCTATTGTTCCTTCACACAACTTCAATTCTGCTTTCTTTCCCCACGGTCTGTATTTCCACTTACAGCTTAAAATATCAGATAGTTATTAGTTGATGCCTTCATGGTGATTAAATAAGGAGAGTCCTAGTTAGCATTCTTTTCCCATCTAACTGAGTCGTCCTTGCCCCTGAATTGGGCTATAATTTCAAACACATGCAGACAATCTGCCTTGTAGAAAACTAGGATTCATGTACTCCCCACCCTCCCAATCCTCCTTTTCCAGACAAAATTTACACAGTCCTGATTTAGAAGGTCAGAAAAAGTCATCGTACCTTACATCAAGCCATAGCTTTATAAGTTTGATTTCAGCTAAAGCCATCCTAGCAGTTTCTCCTTTAGATTTTTTTTTTCAAATAAATCCACAAAAGTAAGAAATTATAAAAGTGTGCAGCTAAGACCTACCCATGTTAATTCAGCTTTCCAGCCATAGCGAAGTGGACAAGAGTTTCAAATGAATCAACCATATCCACTGTGATGTTTACAATTATGAAATTAAATCACACCACGTTCCCATGATGCAACTGTATCTCCTAGTGAGGCAACGCCCCTCGGTTACATTGACACCATCCTTCCTATTTGGTTCTTGATTCCCCTTGGCCTAACGACTTTAACAGGAAAGAATAAAGCCAAGCTATCCAGCAGGTAGGTCCCAAGTACAAATTTCTGTCCTTTGTACTGTTGAAGGATAGAAAGTCATCTGGGACTGCATGTTCATGGGTACACTCTTGATCCTCACTGCAGATGAATCCAGAGATACAACTCGGAAAATTTGCAGTGTTCCTTTAAAACAGTATCCTGCTCTAGAAAACAATGTTTGAAAATAACCAAATCCATTAGCTCCAGCCTGCCTGTCAGACATCTGACTCCAAGGTAAATAGTCTTACATTACTAGTAATCGGTATTTATTTCCAGACCATTTCAAATGAAATCAGTAATCGGGAATGACATGGAATGTGACATGTGTGCTCCTGCAATTACAAGTAGTAGAATCACTCATCCTATAGATATGTCCCCAATAGAAATATAATCTCATAATACTTATTTGAAATATTTACACATTTATTCAACAAAGACATTTCCAGGATAATGTAATACTAACCTTAGCCTTTGGAAATGTATTTCATTCTCGTCCCACAACTAATGAGCAACAGAATTTTAGATATTAAGTCTTAACCTTCCTGTGTGGCTAGATGCTATTTGTAATACATGCCTCTATTAAATGTCTTCAGCTGTTAACCCAGGGTATAATATTGTTCTTTATATTAACACAAAGCTCTCATGAAACTTTGAAAGAATGAGAGGCTTAAAAAACACACACACACAAAACTCTTGAAATACAAATTTTCTATGGAATTCTAAATCCTCAACCAAATAAATCAGTCAGGAATGAAAGGATCCATGTTCCTCTTCAATACTACCAAATTTGAGCCATGAATGATGCACATTTCAGTGCAAAATTTTACCATCTATGTATTAACAGGTAGGAACAGGAATTTGGATTATAGTAAACAAATGCTTAGAATACTGTGGGGGAAACAGTGTTAAGCAATATATTCTTTCCATTTAAAGTTTTGTTGTTTTGTTTTTGTTTTCGTTTACCAAGTGTTCTGAAAAGAAAATAGAAAAGCTGTATTGCTTACATGAAGATAATTAAATGGGATGGGAATTCTTCACCATGAACAGAATTAAGTTATACATTACTTTTTGATTCCGATGTTTCTGTTGGCTAATCTCGGAAAAGGAAGGCATACTACATATTTACCATGTAATTCAACCCAGAGTCCTCTAGAGATGGTCACTGCCCCATATGGTGTCCCTATATATTGGGCTTCATATTTGATCTGTCACTTGGCAAGAATGTGGAGAGATACTTCTGATGCCAGGTTGTTCCCAAATGCCTAAGAGGAAAGTCTGCTCTATTTCTTCAGGGTATTTAGACAGGAGTGTAATCAGTAAATTGGTGCCAATCTTCCCACTTTCAGAGATTAATAAAGAAATGATACTTTATGAGGGTATATTCGGTTTTCCATCAAATGGGGTTTGGGAGACCACCCTGAATCACACCACAGTGCTGCTACTGGGGAGAGTGGCAAATCAGTGGATGAACAGATATATCTTAGCTGGGCAAGTAGCTCCTAGTACAAAGATGATTTCAAAGTTTGCTGCTGCACGTGAGAGAGCATTTTGGCTCTGTGTCTCACCCAGGCCTGATTCTCCCTCTGTGGTGTGTGGCAGCTTGCTAATTCAATTAATTTCTTTCTAGCTGAACAAGGAAGGGATCAGTGAAAGGTTAATGTGGTCCTAGGCAGCTTGATTCAACTGGATTCTTAGCCACCACTATACTGTGATCTGTAGGACTTGGGCCATTCTGACCGACATAGAGCCATAGGTCTCTTAGAGACCAAATGGGTTCCAACCCAGAGAATTCTAAATAAAGACTACTTGGAAAGCTACAGAGAAGGCACAGACTTACCTATAATACATCACGGATATGCTTAAATTTGAGTCTGGAAAGAGTTGGTGTCACATAAAGGAACATTTATAAATGGAATAATATTGGTGAGACCTGGAAACCAAGGGTAACAGGCCCCCCCCCAACCTATTTATGAGTGTAAGGGGAGGGGATGAACAGATTAATATAGCTTGCTTGTCATTCATGACTTTAAAACAAATATAGTTGTAGATATAGATGTAAATGTACATATATACATATACATACTATGTATACAGTCCATGAAATATGGTGAAATAAATTGGATTTTGGTGGCAAGTGACATCTTCAAATTTACACACTCACACACACATACATATATCACATTATCAAGCACACTTACTGAATGTATATTATATGCCTGGAGTTGTCCTGGAGACTCAGACAGGAACAAGCTCACTCATCAGTTGACCTTGGCCTGGAAAACCATGGAGAAGTCCACTCCCCAAGTCATCTGAGCAACCCTAAAGAAAGACAGTGTCTGTTGTCCATTGAAAAGATGTTTGCACAGCGCTATGACCCTCACAGTTGACAGACGGCTGCAAATCATTAGTGTGGCTATTAGTGTAATGGGATGTTGGAGGTGAAAGATTTGGCTGGATTGAGACAATGGTGAAGAGATTCTGAGATTTCTGGAACCACATGTCTCATACATCTATTGGGAAATTCAAGGACTGGCAGGTGTTTTGTAACCATCACAATGAGGGAAAGGGTGAAGTTCACAGGCATACAGACATGAGTAACCTCCCCAGAAGAGGTAGGTGGCAGGTGGCTCACTATACACACACACTCACACCTGCCAAGGGAGCAAGGAAGGAGATGCGCACAGCAGGCCGGACAGTCCTCCTTCCCTTGTGTTCCCAGGGGGCATTCTCACCCCACTCCTGCAGCTGGCAGGGGGAACAGGCCATTCAGGAAGTGATTTTGCAGTTAAAGGAATATGAAAAAGAGAAGTAAACTCACAACCTGAAGCCTGGGTTCAAGTTTCACACTTAACTAGCTGTCTATGCCACCTTGGGCACATCATTTCACTTGTCGGGACCTAAGGCCTCTTACCTGTAGAATGAAGAAATGGAACAGACCTTGAAGGGCTCCTACAACACAAACATTCCAGAATGCCTTTCAGGATCACGTCCTATCCGCTTCTCAGGAACACTATCCCTTTCTCTCTGCTGTGCCACATTGACTTAGTTCTCCAAGGAGGCTTCCTTGTGTCATTGAACTCCGTGGTAGGGTAGAATGAACTCTAGCATTAGACAAAGCTGCGCCGCAAACCAACCTTTATCCCACTCACAGGCTGAGTGATGTGAGCCAACTTTTGCTTCCTCATATGTAAAATAAGGCTGGTAGGGCCCCTGGGAGACTCGAGCCAAATAAAGAAAGGACAGAGTGACTGACACTTAGTAGGGCTTACGAGTGGGAATGCCATGACCACCCCCACCAGCCCCTACACCATTGTACACACAGAGCCTGTGCACGACATAAATTATTGACCATAATAAAGATGTGTTAAAAAATGGCTGTTAGAATGCACTTTTGCTAAGCTCTTTACAGTTCTGAAAACGTGTGTGTGTGTATGTATCAAATAAGCATTTATTAAGTACCTGCTAAAAATTAAGAATACAAAGATGAATACAAATTAAATTACCCCTTGGTCTCAGGAGCCTTATGGTCTTACTTTCTTATGTCTTAGCTGTGAGAGTAAAAGCTCTCATCCAGCGAACAATGTAGACATCTGTGCATTACAATTTAAAGAATGTGTGCCAGGACATGGAGAGGGAAGGAAAAACACTACGACATCAGGCCTTCCCTCAAGGAGCCTGCCATCTAGCAGGTAAATGAATGCAGTACTTAGAATGCAGGGCAAAATAAGGTGCTATGTAAACCGCTAGTACGAGGGGCTACTTTGTGCAGGATTAATCTTAGATTTTATGATAGGGAACCTGGGTGACACAGGCAGTTAAGCATCAGACTCCTGCTTTCAACTCAGGTCATGAACTCAGAGCTTGCGAGTTCGAGCCCCTCACCAGGCTCAGTGGCAACAGCACGAAGCCTTCCTGGGATTCTCTCTCTCTCTCTGCCTTTCCCCTGCTCTTTCTCTCTCTCTCTCTTTCTCTCAAAATAAATAAACTTAAAACAATTTTTTAAATTAAATTTTATGAGAAGGACTTCGTGGAAGAGGTGCCACTTGAACTACACCTTGAAAGACAAATAGAATCTAATGGATAGGAAAAAAGGAGTAAAGGACATCTTAACAGGAGGACAGAACACAGATAAAAGTAGAGACAGAAAATGCATTTCTTAAGAAACTAGTAGTGAAGGCTCATAGCAACATAAAGTATGGATGGACAAGGAGCAGGCAGAAAAAAAACCAAAATGTAGGTTGTTACTATTTCTTCTGCTTTACCTCAAAGTGCCTAGCAGGGACCTTTGCAATCCATATACATTCAGAGAATGAGTTTTGAAAAAAATAATTGAGGGCAGAAGAAGAGAATTGTGCTTTAGAAAATAAATCTCTTTGCAGCTCACCCATTTCATAGGCTTATTGTAAGGATTAATAGTTGGTTTGATAGTCATAAAGTTAAATTACACTTAATAAAACACATAGAGCAAGAGAGTTCCACATCACAGCACACAGAGGGAGAATAAAACTGGAAATGGGTGTTATTTCATCAGAGTGAAGAGCTACGCGGGACATTTTAGGATGAACAAGATAAAATGAATGTTATTTGATTCTGTATCTCATCCATTTAAGTTTTGAAAATTACCTGCGACAGTTCTATTAATATAGAGGCTTTGTATATGGGCCGTATTTTATTTTTTAAGAAGTCTCTTAAAAATATATTTTCAAATAATGGAGAAAAGATAAGCAGTTACAGATGGTTCTCTCTATTTCTGTCATGCATGATCAAGGGCGGCAGAGTACGTGGGCTTCATTGGGAAATCCGAGTCTCGCAGCTAGAAGCGTTCCAGTAGCAAATGCTGGCATTATTTTGCTTTCGCAGAGAAAATATGTTTCTGTTCAGTCAAGCAGAGTAATCAATTATTCTGCATTATGAAATACTCATTTTATAACTATTGACATTTCAGACAGTTCTGCCACATGTCAATAGTGGTTCTGATGATCACATTTAAGCTCCAGCTTATAGGATGGGATTCGTTTGGCTGACGGCATTTGATCAGAAGTCTCTTCTCTGCCCTCAGAACTACAGCTATTATTTCTGTCCAGTCCTGCACTGAGGAAGTATGCTCTGAGTGCTGAAACAATAATAGATTGGAGTATGTTCTACTTTAATAAAAAAAATGTTAAATTCTTCTAACTATGTTAGATTCACATTAAAAAATATAACGCTCTTCTTTTTCATTTTGTAAGATGGAGGTAGATAAAATTAGGCATTATATTCAGAAGATTCCAAAATTCACATTAGATTTTGAGTACCTGGTTAAGACCTATATATCCCTAAAGATGACTTTCCAAAATCAGAAGGGCTTTCCAATAATTATACAACACTGTTTCTATTGCTTCTTTTACCTCTCTCCTCTTGGTTAACAATTCTTTGGGACTTACTCTGTGGCAGACTCTTATTTTATGCTCTTTTTAACATTTAATTCAGCCCGAACTCGCTTTTTACTGATGAAGAAACTGGGGCACAGAGACATTAAGTAACTTGCCAGAAACAGAAGGCTAGTAAATGGTGGGCCCATAAGAACAACCTTTGTAAATGGATTCCACGGTTTGTACTCTAAAGCATCAAGCTATGACTCTCAAAATTTAAAAAAAAAAAAAAAAAAAAAGATTCCTTGAATCGAACATTAATCACTATTTTGAGAATGGCAAGCTGACCTTTTCAGGAATCACGAATTACCACTCTAATAAATTTTGGGCATGTGTGCAAGCAATTCTTTTATCACTAGCTCCTGTAATCCAGCAGGGCTAGCATGTGTCAGTATGAATTGTTGCACAATTTAGTAAATTATTTAATTACTTACTAATGAAGTACACAGTTGTAATTATCCTCTTTGAAAACAATGTTGCCATTTGTACACTTAAGAAACACTTGCTACACAGTTAACTCTTAAGGGGAATTCTTTCTTATTTCAGCATAATTAAACAACTCTAAATATTGGTAATGGAATGTTCAATAGGACCAGAAGGAAACTAAAAGCTATGAAGGCCAACTGCACTTCCAACCAGACTTCAAACAAAAGAAGAAATCTGTTAAAAATGTAAAAAAAAAATGTAGTTCACCCTGTTCTACAGAAAAAGTACAATGTAGGGATATTTACTGATTTCGCTTTTCCAAATCATAGAATTGGTGCTCTTTTCATAGTTCCTGCAACATATCACCTAGTATAGCATTTCCTTTACCTATCTGATCACCTAACAAATGGCTGTGATAGTGTAAAACCTTAAGCACAATCACTTGATTTTCAAGTCACTTTGAATAAATTGTTCTCCATATTTATGGACCATGGTCATGTATGACCTTGTTAGTTATTTATACAGAGACATAGTCCATGTACAGCCTTTAGATGTTTTGACAACACATCTTAATTAAGATATAGATAAAAGTAATTTTGAAAATGTCTTAATACAAGTAAGAACGAGTGACTTGTTTGTGTAAGTGGTGGAACACATTATTGAGAAACTAGTGATATGTATTATTGAATTCATTGTGAAGGTTTAAGTATAAGCATAGCCATAGAAACCTCAACTTGCCCATTATTCCAAAGGCAAGGTACATATTGTATGGTGAAAGTGACTTTTATTCACTAGGATGTAATGGTGACTTGATTTACATCTTTACTCCTTGAAATATAACAGAGGGAATGTGGCAAAGCCATTATAAACAAGGAAGGATAAAAAGAAATACTAGAACTGGAAGACACTCAAAGTCAGGTGGTAGGTCTCTTTGTTTCCAAGGATGTGACCAGTTAAAACATTCATGTCTGACAGTTGCCTATCATTAAATAATCACATATAAGCAAGATAAGTGTTATTATTATGTTTTTTCTATTGTCTCATTTTCTCCTCTTTTATCCTAAGGTCAAAATGCCACCTAACTGGGTAATACTATCAAACGAAAGTTCTGTTCTATTACAAATAATGTATATATTAGAACTATAGCATAGACTGCAGATTTCAACATTTGTCAAAAAGTCACTAAGAAGCTGTTTCCTGTAACCAGTAAGAGCCAGGTTAAATTTGAGAATTACAGAACAAGAGAAAAGAAAGCATGTTTTTTATGTTCATAGCATTCACTGCTCAATTTATAGTATAACATGAATTACATGGTATTTATTTTATACTAACAATGTTCTATCAACTAGAACTATAGTTAAAACACATGGACCACCCTATTTTAATGGCACTTTCTTCCCTTTCCCCCCTGTATTTAAATATAATTAACACACAATACTATATTGGTTTCAGGTGTGCAACATTCTGATCCAAAAATTCTATACATTACTCAGTGCTCACCACAATATATGTTGTCACCATCTGCTGCTAAACAACATTATTATCATCTTACTGACTACATTCCCTATGATGCACAAAAGGTATTTTCTGATGTTACTGGTGGCAAACTAGAAGAATTATATTTTGAACCATCATGCAAATCTCAGTGTTTTCATCTCTTAGTAAAGTAAAATTTACATATAGTAAAACTTGCCTTTTTTTAATGTAGAGTTCTTTGAGTTTTGACAAAGGTATGTCATTGAATTACCACCAACCATGCCAATATATGGAACAGTTCTGTCTCCTTTCTTCCTAAATTCTGTGCCCGTCTGTAGCCAAAGTATTCCCATTCCCCAAACCCTGGCAACACATAACTGTTTTCTATCCCTACTGTTTTGCCTATAAATAATATCACTTAAATGGAATAATATATGTGACTATATATAAAAAATATTTATTATTGGACTCTGGTTTCTTCTACATGGCATGATGCATTTCAGATACATCCCACGTTGTTGAGCATATCAATAATTTGTTACTTTATTTTTTAATTTTTTAAATTAGTTTTTATTTTGAGAGAGAGAAAAAACAAGCAGAGCAGGGGCAGAAAGAGAGAGAGAGAGAGAGAGAGAGAGAGAGAGAGAATCCCAAGCAGGCTCCATGCAGTCAGTGCACAGAGCCGAATGTGGGAATGTGGGGCTTGAATCCACAAAACCACCACATCATGACCTGAGCTGAAGTCGACACTTAACTGGCTGAGCTACCCAGGCACCCCTACCAATAATTTGTTACTTTCTATTGTTCAGTAATATTCCATCCCACAGTTTATTCATTCCCTAACTGAAGGACACTTAGGTTATTTGCATTTTTTTAAGCATTTGCAAATAAAGTTGCTAACAGTCATGTATAGGTTTTTGTGCGAACATAAGTTTTTATTTTACTTGGGCAAATATCTAGGAATAGAACTGTTAGAGTTCTATATGGAATATAGAAGTTTAACTATAAGAAATACCCAATGGTTTTCTAGAGTAGCTGTGCCAATATGAATTCCTAATAGCAATGTCTGAGAGTTTCTAGTTGTCCCAAACCCTCACCAGCACTTGGTGGTGTTAGGTATTTATCTATTACCAGTTCTTGTTATTCAATGCATTTAGGTTCCATAAAGTCACTAGGACCACCGGTAGCAAATGCTGAATTACTGCCTCTAGGGGAAATATAAGGTTAGGTTCCTTGAGCCTGTGCTCATAATATTTTTGCCAACTTGTCAATATCTAACTTTGTTTTCTGTGTGTTTGTTTAAAGACACCTTATTGCAAATATACTGTTGGTTCGCTAACATTGAATAACGCTTACACATCACTGAATAAAGCTTATCTAACATGTGTTTTCTTTGTAAGGTACATCACAGCATTCTTGCAGTTGAGGACACTAGCCAACACTTCAGCAGTATGCTTGAGGGCCATTTTAAATAGCAAGATCATTTTTAAAAATGCAAAATTAGGAAAATATAGCACTAAATAAACTGTCAAAAGGACACTTATTTACAGCATGAGAGCTGAAACAGGAAGGCAGAGCGCTGCCTCATCAGACCTCAGCAGGGACATGTATCAGGATGCTTGACCCTTGGGCAAGTCTGAAAATGGTGGCCAGTATTGATTTCGGGGGTATAAACACATTTTAATGAGCAGACAAATTGGCGAATACAGAATCTGCCAATAATGAGAATCAACTCTATCTGTTTATCTATCTATCCATCTATATACATATGTATCTGTGTCTCTATTTATCTACCATTTTTTCCATCCTACAGTCTCTGTTTACATGTCATTGCCTTCAGGAGGTCTGAGACAGACTGGGAGCTACAGCATAGGAGTTTTGGGTCCCCACTGGCATCCTGTTCTTCCCTTTCCATAAACCTGATTCTTCACACCTTTTTTTTTTTTTCTAATTTGTTAAAATTTTTTTTGGTAATCATTTGTTCTCTTTTATGTCTTCTTCACTGGGCTCTGGACTCTCCGAGGCAGGGAACACATCTGTTGTAGTATCTCTGGTAACTCTAAGACCTAGCACAGTGCCTGGCATATTCTAGATGATGGATAAGATTTGCTGAATAAACTAGTATTTCTTTTGAAAGCAGCATGTATGGCAGAAAGAACACTGGAATTTGAGTTGGAAAGTTTGATTTCTCATCCCAGTTCTAATATCTGGTGGCTTTGTGACTGGTAACAAGTTACTTATATTCTCTGAGCCTCAGTTTCCTCACCTGTAAAATTAGAAAAATAATACCTGTATTTCAGGATTTTTAAGGAACTTAAAAGTTAGACAGGAAATGTGAAAGCCACTAGTATCTGGGATACTGGTGATATCCAATAGTCGATGGATTGTGTTTATGAGACACGCTAGCTGTTTTAACTATATGAGCTCACAAGATATACTGATGAACGGTATGAACGAGGAATTTATTTTGCCACTGAGACAGTACCAACTTTTCACATATTTAAATGGTATGTAGTTAGGGAACTCAAATAGCCTGGAGAATTCTTCACTTTAGAAAGATGTTTTCTCTGTCAGTCAGCCCTTACTCTTCAAGATCAAAGGTTATGTACCTCACATATACTGTGAATATGTAGTCACAAGAATTGATGACTTATCTATTCCATTTCAAAAATATTTTCTGAATGTTTGAAAGTGATTCTTCAATAACATAATTAGAGTCTGTATTCTCTGAAAACAAGATCTTTTCTCTTTCAAGCACTCCTGATAAAACAAAGAATTAAATTCAAATAATAAGCATATGATTCTGCCTTAAATCTTAAAAAAAACCCCACTTTTTTGATGTTTATTTATTTTAGAGAGAGAGAGAGAGAGAGAGAGAGAGAGAGACAGAGTGCGAGTGGGGTAGGTGCAGAGAGAGAGGGAGACACAAAATCGGAAGCAGGCTTTAGGCTCTGAGCTGTCAGCACACATCCCGACACGGGGTTCAAACTCACATGACCTGAACCGAAGTGGGACGCTTAACCAACTGAGCCACCCAGGTGCCCCTGAAATGTTTTCTTAAAAAGATCTACCACGTCCTTTAAGATTTTGAGGCTATCCAACTTGACAATAAACTATGAAAGAAAAAAACAAAGATTTTGAGGCTCTAATAATCAATATTTTTAAGATTTTAAGTAATCTCTACAGCCAATGTGGGGGTCAGACTCACAACCCCAAGATCAAAAGTCACATGCTCCACTGGCTTAGGCAGCCAATCGACCCCCAAATCAAGAATTCCTATAAAATTATCACAATCCTCTTGTGTGCAACTAAGGAAAATGATATAATATAAATGGTAAAATGCAGTGGAAAAGAAGCTGTATAAATAATGCAGTGGTTACATCACTCAAAATGTATACATATTATTGCCTTACAAAATTATGATGATCAGATATGATTAAATGACACTGAATAAGATTATTGGTCTTCAGTAGATGCAAAACATGATGATTCACTGACAAAGGAAGCTAATGGTAGGGAGGGAGAGATGTTACATTTGTGCATTTGATTACACAGCAGAATAGATAGGTAAAACCTCAGAATCAAGAATTATTATTTTATATGCAACCTTATTGTTTCCTAACTTACATGTGTATTAATTTTTCTTGAGACGACATTTTTTAAACACATGAATTCTTATAAGGAAACTAACAACAGGTCTAAATTAAACCTAGGGTTTAAAACATCATTTGCCGACAGGCATCCTGCAAGTGTTTTCCACAGAGGCACATCACATCCGATTAGTTCCAGGCTATTTTAAATGATCTTGGACAGGGCTACTGAATGACTTGTCAGGGAACAGGAAAACATCATGACACCACTTCTCCAGATTTCTTCCCACAACATGAAATATTTGGGATCATTCTAATAGAATCAAAGCTAGTTTAAGAACAAGTTAAGCTTCACTTTAAAGCTTTCAGTTTTAACTGGGGAAATGCTTCTAACATATGGCAGCTGGGCTCTGACTCACTGCAACCTTCAAATTCTGGCCAAAATGTCTGTTTCCTGAGATTGTGTCTGATAAGCCTGTGCATTCCTGGTGGGGCTCAGCAGGCATTCAATAAATGCTATTGTTGGAATGAATGAATGAATGAATTAAAGGGATTCTAATTATGAGTTACAAATTCCTCCATCAACAAAATAATCCCATAGGAAAGCTTGATGTTCTTGGAATTTATATCTATGAAGGATTAGATTTTCAGCTCCTTTACAATTTTTTAAATCATTTATGCTCAACTTGGTCTTTCTTGATTTTTTTAAACAGAAGTGTGAAAAACACATAAGCATTTTCTAGAACATGAGAGACAAGTATAGTTCTTAGAAAGTTTTATTTGTATGTGGCTTGCGCATGATAATTATGTTTAAATCTCAGTTAATCATCAGATATTTTCTGAGAATAGACTGTGGGTGAGGCCTTGTGTGAGATATTTGAAAGAGGAAGTTAAAAAAATTTTGCCCTTGCTTACACACCAAAAACTGTCATTAAGACTAGTAGAACGTATGTCAGTATATCCACAAGGCAAATAGTTATCTAAGCAATACGAAATTAGAACTATTAAAGAAGTATAAATAATTGCCGTGCCACTTTTCATAATTAGAGATCTCTCATACGAAAGTGTTATGAAATGGAACATGGAAGAAAACAAAACAGAAAGAAAGAAAGATCTGCAAAGATACCATGAAAATTTTAAGAACTCAAGTTCCTATCTGTGCTTAAAAAGTCTCTTGGGCATTCACTCAGAGACTGTTTACTCTTACGTAAGACACGATTCTGCAAACCTTGATATCTGATTTTCCAGTGTATAAAATGTATTAAAAAGCACAGTGGAAAGGAGTGGAGAGTTCTGTTCATAGGAGCAAGGAGAAACAATAAATATTGAAGGAAGAGATGAAAAAATGATAAAACGTGTGGCAGCGTGGGGCCATTGAGCATAGGGGCAAACAAATCGCCACACCTGTGGGGAGAGACTGAGGACATCCTGTATTACAGCATACTGTACACACCATAATAATTAATGTTTATAATGATTTGGAAGCATTAAGAATGGATTAACCCTGAACTAAGGAGACATGGACTTACATAATATATTTCAAAAGGCCTCCCTCACCCCCACCACAGTAAAAGGGAAGTAGCTGACACACTTATAGAGATCTACTTCAGAAAATTCATTTATATGAGATATCCCATTTTCTAATAATGTCTGTGTAGGCATCACTATGCATAATTCAATAGTAACTCTAATTACTAAAACCTTACAATGAGGGTCTCAGTTACTCCAGTTTCCACAACAAGTACTCTGAAAACTTTTGGAAAAATAAAGAGATTTTTATAGGAGGAATAACTGTTTTATGTACTGGTATTTTGTTCAATTCTAATATTAGTCAAATATCAATAAAATAAAAACTGTCCAAATAGCCTCTTTTTTTTTTTTTTTAAAGCTACAGTGTTTTTGTAAATGTTTACTTGATTTTTGAGCGTTCAGGGCTGAGGTTTAAATATATATCATTGTATTGAGATACTTGCTATTTATATAGTAGCAATTGCTATTTATACAATAATGTTTAACCTGCCAGAATTCTGGAGAAGCAAAGGTTAGCCGTTCAAGTAAGTTCAGTGTGGAGAAAAAAGAAAGAAAAACAGAGGCACAACTGGGCATTGTTTTCATTCAGTGCAGGTGAAGAGACAGGTTTTTAAAAGTACGCTTTACACACGCACACACTGGATCCCAACACCTTCTTCACGGCTGCAGCAATTCTTTTTCAAAACTGCTAGCCTGTTTCCAGGGCAGCTGCAAAACATCCGTGAACACTAGTTAATTTATCGGAGTCATGGAAACTGCCGCCTCTATACCTGCCAGGCTAGATTCACATTGTACAGACTCTACAATGCAGGAACCGAAGGTCCCGAGATGAATTCTCTCCGCTCCAGGCTAGACAGAACAAGGGGGAGCCGCTGCTGGGAATGTTCTGGGCCATACTTTTGCATTATTGTGACTTTCACTCCATATCCCATCCAAACTCCAGAACAATGCTTGCTTTTTGTATTAAAATCACCATGGGCATCTCTGAATTGCTATTAAATTTATCATTGTCATTAGTAGTAGTACTATGTTGTTGTCATTCATGAAGATGCAGTCTAAAGGCTACCATCTGCCAAGATGTCCAGGAAGAACAGGAAACAGGCAGGGATCGTTACCCCCACTCACTGATGAGGTCAGTACAGCTTGGGGAGGTTTTCCAGCATAGCCTGGGTCATGCTGCTAAGGGTAGAGCTAGGACTTCAATCAGGGTTTCTGACTCCCTAAGTCTAGTGCTTGATAAACACTGGCACGTGCCTGATGCTGAAAAATGGTGTCCAGTTCTTTAAGGAATTTATATTCTGAGGAACTCAGATGGGTAACTATAAGCAAAGTTTTCCATTAAGAGGATTTTTGAAAGTAAAACAAGAGGCTGTCTTACACTTTTTCAGAAGATTTTTGTCACAAATTCCATCTTCCTTTCAGTTCATACATTTTTATATTATCTATTCATTCTGACCACAGAGAGAATTTACATAGTTCTTCAACAATATGCCACCAATAAATCGCAAATTAATTGTTAATTAATTAGACAGGCAACAGGAAACAAACTCCTATGCTGCAGAGCCTAACCCAAGCCTGGTCATCTAACAGCTGTCTCATAATTTCTAGTCCCTGCAGTGGGACAGGAATACACAGAGTGCTTGTGAGAGCCTGGTACCCATCATGAATGACACTGCCCTCAGAAATCAGGACGATATTTTGAAGTGTGCTCTCTCTCTCTCTCTCTTTTTATGGTTATCTTTTTCATGAATTTATTTAAGCCTCCTTTGTACCTTCTAATATACTGTTCATTCAAATGGGGGAGGGGGCCGATACAATTGATTCCTATGATCAGTTCTAACACTGACCATCTTCCACACTTAAGGGATGCCGATTGGCATCTCTATGCCATAGAACTTTGTTCTTACCACCCTTTGCTTGGTACGAAACACTGAACTAGCTTCAAAAGAACCATAATAGGTTATATTACCTTTAAAAATTATTTTATTTGGTACTAGGGCTTTTCATATAAAACATGAAGTTTGTAATTGGACAAAATAACATGCCAATATTTATGGCAAGGAATTTCGATAGAACAAAAACGAGGGAGCCATGGGAATAAACGGCTTACATGAAGTCTCAGGTAGAGATACTGATAGACCCAGGATAAGAGGCTCAAGGTCTCACTTCTATTCAGCATCCTGACCATTCGGTCACACTCCAGGAAATGGCAATAAATATCTACCTGTGGCAAGTTCACGAGATGGAAATGAGGTGGCCTTTCACCATTGGCAATGATCAGAAATGAAGCCGTTTATAAAATAGCCTGCCACCCCTTCACAGAAACCACTGCATCTCAACTAAAAACGAGAAGACACAGAAGAGGTTGATAAAAACGAAATCATGATACACTAATCCTTATCCTATCACCAAAGTGGTTGCCCAAAGAGGAGCCTCCACAGCTGCAGGATAAAAGGCACCAATCATGGACTACCCACTGGGGCAGCCAGGCCAGAGAAGTGAGGGAACAGCCCTTTCTTCAGAGGGCTGAATGGCTGGACTCTCTCGAATGAATAGATAACACCATCGAAGAACAGACAGTCAAGATGAAAGTAGAAGCCAACGAAAACAGAAGAACGGAGGAAAACCATCAAAGGAGTAAAAAATAACAAAAGTCCAGGGACTGATTTGATCAGCACCCAAATGCTAAAACTGCAGCACAGGAGAGCTGTTTGAAGCTGCTAAAGGGATTTAACACAATCTGGAATGAACAGAATTTGCCATCAAATAGAACAGAAGGGCCACCAAGAGACCTTAAGGAAGGACAATCTAATGGAATGTGAACCCTGCAAAGAGAGCTCACTTGGCAACATCCTTTTGAACATCTCAATCATTCCAAAGTGCTGTTTAAAACACACACACGTGCACACACACTCACACACACATGGTCTGGAGTCTGTGGGGAATTTTGATGGGAGCTGCTCATCAAAACTCTTAAATAATGCAAGGCAATGGCAATCCATCCGATCTTCCACTCTGAGGACCTGTAGCAAAGAACAGACGCAGGTTTTATCAAAGCGGCTTCTAATCTTTCTAGCACATCTGCAATGTCCATCTCACCAGGGGCGACCTTCTGAGTGAACTTTGGGAGAGATGTGCTCTTTGGTTTTGTCTGGGTTGCAGTTTAATTCAGCAGGAAGCGGGCCGTGGCTGGGAACCACAGCACAAAGAAAACCACGGTAAGGAGGTAAAAAATGCGGGACTGATCGACAATAAGTGAGATGAAATAAACGACTGGTAGTTTTTTTATGAGACCAGCGGAATAAAAAAAAAAATATGACGGGTTATCACTTTTAAGGCTTATTTCCCATTGCTGCTATTAAGTAGGTAATGATAGAAACAGCACAATTGAGCAACAGCAACCGGATCAGAGAGAAAGGCAGAGTAAAAGGGAAAATGAACGGATCAGACAGGCTCCTTAAGACTGTATCCCAGCCGGGGCAATCACCTGAATAAAAACTTTAAATTTCACTCACATACAATGCCGGTAGATTGCATCGTGGAGATAAAACATATAGACTTTTGAAAAAATTATTCTGTTTTCATACAGATGATTGTCCAGAACATCTCCGGACTGAGAGTGTTTTGGTTCACGTAAGGTAAAAAAAAATCATCAGATGACCTCTAGTGGTGTATGTATTTCTAGGAAAGCTAAGAAGTCATGTTGTCTAAAGTTTATGTGCCAGTGGTCTTTCCTGTACTAACCTTTAACTCAAGTTAGGACAAAAGGGAGGCAGGAGGTAATCCTTAGTCCCTATATGTCAAAGAGAGTTTGCATATGAAGGGAAATAAAGTTTCTCTTCCTACTTGATTATCTTCCTTCTGTCGGGCTGGGTATATAGTATTACATAGGCAGTAGGGAAGAGAAAATTCTTCACTCTTGAACGGGTTCAATCTCTCAGATCTCAAAAGATCTCCAGGAGTCTCCTGAACAGGGGTGGGCATATCCTTGTTCTGGTTTCTTCGGTCTTTCCCCCTTGGCTATTCATTCCATACCCCACCAGGTGTCCAGCACTGAATGAACGTGAGGACAGGACACACAAGGGAGGAAAAAGGGATTCAGTTCGCCATGGCTTTACCCCTTCTCAACGTCTTCTGTGTCTGTATATGACTGGATTCCTATCATTGCGGGTTTGGTGCATTATTCTATCCCACATTGTACTTTCTTTGTCCTGGTGGGAAACAAAATCACCATCTGTCTCCATCTCAAACAATCTGAAGTTTGGTAAAAATAAAGAAGGATGGGGTCTTCTTTGCCTGAAGGGTCTAGAGTACTCTGAGCACTTAGTAGGTGCTCAATAAATTTCGGCCAATAGGCAGGGCTCGCTTCCTCTGACAGCTGGCCAGAGGCGCAAACTGCTTTGGGAAACCTGATGAAGAGACCCGCCTTTCTGGCAGAGCCATCTCACTCTTTCATCACTGCACTCAAAGATATTACTGATGTTGGTCCTCTGGTTTTGCTGCTTTTTTCCTCTGACTGGACTAACTGAGTCTACTCTGCTCACTAGCTGCCACTTCAGAATCCTGTCACGCAGCGGAAGGCCAAAGGACATTTTCCCCTAAGTCCTTTTAACTTCCTGGCATTCCGTTTTTCAACCCCACATTAAAGGTGCTGATGTTTCATCCTAGTCTTACCAGCCAATGGGTGGCCTCAAGTCAGACTAGGCAGGGCTTCTATCGGCTCTTTCCCTGTTGGGCACAGGGAGAAGGAACCCAGAAAAATGTCTCCTCAAGCTCATTTTGTAATTTTCCCTTGGATGCTATCACTGAAGTTATGAGATCATTTATTAAGAAACAGACGCATTCTAAACTAACATACAACAGATGTGTCAAACTAGGGCCGCTGTTGGCCAGCAAGACCTATTTCTTGCAAGTTCTCAAAAATATATTTTTTTCTTTTTTCTTGCCTTTTTTCCCCTTCTGCTCTCGCCCAACGCCCAATCATCTTATAATCCATTAAAGCTGGTATACCAATTCTGTCTCTTTTCCAAGACGAGACCTGCCAACTTGAAAAACAAAAATGAACCTCCCCTAATTTTGGCATGTTTCTCCAAGCCTCAACTAACCCCGGGCAGACACTGGTGGATGTGCGCCCAGCTGAAGCCTGAGGTGAGAGCCGTAATTTTTACCTGCTTTAGTGAACAATCTCCTGGTATGTTCTTGAATTCTCATCCTTGCTATACTGCAGGCCCGGGCATTAGCAAACCCAGCAGACTGGTATTCTCTGCAGTTTGGCAGAGCAAGGCGTGTGCCCTGAGAAGCTGAGATGTGAGGCCCTCCTGCTCTCATAAGAATCCCTCTCTGTCTCTCTGATTTACCCTGTTCCCGGTGGTAAAGTATTTTCTGCAAACATGAAATTAGTTTATATTTTAAGGGCTTTGGAATGACTAATTTCAACTAAGTTAAGCAGGGCAGAGTAGTGACTCCCAAGTGACTCGATCTGTGATTCTTGGGAAGAGTTTAATGGACATTTTATTTTCGTTCAGGGTGACCTCACCAATCATTGTGCCAAATGCCCTTTCTTTGTTGTTTTCTTTCCCTTAAAACAAAATAACCACAATTTTCTAGACATTTCCAAGGGAAGAAAACTCTAATTGCATTTTGCTTATCTTTAAGGCCACTGTTCAGGACTTAAAAAAAAAAAAAAAAACCCAAAACTTCTATTTTAAAATTAAAAGTGTAGGTGAAGGTGATTGTATCTTTCCCAAGTCAGTAAAACAAATGTGTTGCATAAGTCATTTCAATTCAATTAAGAGAAACAGGTCAGATGCTAAAATATTAGTAAAGTCAATTATGAGTAATAGGTCTCCTGTTAACATGTATCGCTACAACTGTCTCTCATAATTTCTGAATAAATTTACATTTGTTTCATATTCTCTGTGAGCCTGTAATGTATGTGTGTGTCACTGACCATAAAACCTTCTCCATTTCCTTTTCTTTGTTACATTTGCTCTGATATGCCTTGGACTCGTGCTAACTTATGGAAGGTTTTTCCACGAGGAGAGAAAGTCAGCTGGTAAGCTGGATGGAGCCATGGAACCAGGCATATCTAACTTAGAATCTCGTCCCGTCACTTGTCAGCTGGGCAGGGAGCTTCCTCCTTCTGAGCCTTGGTTTCCTCGTCTGTATGTGAGAGCAAGAGCACCTTCCCCACAGGGCTGTCGTATGATTTAAGCACAACAACTCGCTGCAGCAGGCCCGCCACACTGCCAGGCACATGGTGTTCAAGCGATGTGTCTTTCCGATCTCCTGTGAAAATCCTCAAAACGATGAATATCTGAGAGAGGGTAATAATCGTAATATTTTGGATTTGATGTATTGTTTTGTGGGAGGATTAGGGTCACCAGAGTCCCCTGAAAAAGTGGTGTCACCCTTTATCTTTACTGCTTATTAAAGGGAAACCCTAAGCTTCCTTGTAGATAACTCGAAGAGTTATGTGGATATTGAAGGCATACGTAGATATGCGAAGGCAGAACTATGGGGCAATGAATCTGCTGCTGGGGCCTCAGTAAGCCTGTCCTTCAAAAAAGTGATATCTGATGTGGGGAAATCATGCAGGGGGAAAAAAAAAGAATACAACATTGAATCTATACTATAATGACAAAAACGCAGAAGTGATATGTATATGATAAAAGATGAGCAAGGAAAACAGGAAAATCTTTTTGGCAGATGAGTGAGAAAAATAGGTATATTGTTTTCTATAATATCCTTTTTCATTCTTAAAATTAGGTTAGACACTTAGGTGGGAAATAGAAAATTCTACGGGGATTCATCCATTTAGGCTGATGGGCTATCTGGGCAAAAGGTAACTATCTCAGGAATGGAACTTAAATACAATTTGGCTTTAATGGAATACTTCCCTACCAATAGCACAGAGGGAACACAAGTGTTGACAGACATGAGGAAGAGGAAGGAAGGGCAATTTTGGAGTTGGCTACCAGCTGAGGAGGGCAGATGTGGAGAGACTGGGCTCCAGAGAAGGGCTCGAGGAGGTGGAGATGGCGGAATAAATAGAAATGGGAAAGTTGCAAAGGCAAAGCAAGTAACGTAGGTCAGAGCCTTAAGGGGCTGATTCTTTTGGGGGGGTGTGTGTGTCTATTTGTGAAGAAGAGAGGCATCCATAAAGTGCAGTGATGAGCTCAAGATCTCTTAAAAAAAGTCCCAAGAAAAGTATTCAAGAATTTGGAAGATAACTCACTTACATCCTGGCTTATAAACACATCACTTCTGCCTTTGGCTCTATGAGCTTTGAGGAGAGAGGAACAGCAAGGCTCAGTAGAAGGACAAGGACACTGGGGTGTGACAGAACTAGAATCAAGCCCACCTCTGGGGCTCACGAGCTATGTGGGTTGGGTAAATTGCTTAACGTCTAAAAACTTGGTTTCTTCAATTAACACTCATACTTCATGGTCATGTTATCATAAGGTTTAAATGAGACTATACACACATATACACATAATTGCTCACATATAAAATGACTGGGACATAGTAATCTCTCAAATAGTGTACCTGTTCTTGCTATAGGGAGCGGAAGAGATAAGCACTCCCATCCTAAGATAAGAAAATTAATAAAGTTTAGGTTGCAGTTCCATCCAGCTTTATATGCACAAGAAGGGACCAGAACAGCCTTCTCAGGAGTCATGGCAAACCCATGGCTGCCAGGGAAAACAGACGGCACTACCCCCCAGGCCCCCACTCTGCCTCCTAGAATGGGTGGTGGATTAGCTGCCATGACCCATGGTCGAAAATCCTAATGCTTGCTCATGTTTCTTCATCTAGGGCTCGAACACTTGGCTGAGCTGATGGCTCTGATACCTGTGTTTTGGATGCTGTAGTACCCCATGCTTGGGGTCAGGGGATATAGATAAAGGGGCATAGGCCAGCTTCTGTTCTCTACTGAGCCCTTAGACTGTTTCTAGGTCCTGAAGGTGTGCCTATCTCATCTGGGAAGCTAGTAACAGGAAACAGTTAACACTGCAGCCAGTATCTCTAACCTGCAACATGCACACCACGAGAAAGGGAGGGCAGATTCTTCCCAGTCTTAGGAGATGGGGTTCCAAACACTTACTGGGAGCAGGCAGGGAACTCTGCACTGGGGGCTCCGTCAGCAGCCGGGGAGGAGAAGGCTAACAATGGGACTGGAGTTTATACAGCAAACTCCAGGACAGGCAATGCCTGGTAGGCAGAGGAAGGATGAGAGAGCATGGTAACCGGGGTCTGGGGGAGCTGCTCTCCCCTAATCCAGCGAGCTCATAAGGAGACTGTTTATGTTTTCTGTTTGCCAAGAAAACCTTTGTGCGTTGCTGGAACCTGTTTGTCCTGAACTCCTAACAATAAACACATGGCAACCAGTTCTCCAGATGACAAGTCCTTTTGTTAATGAGCAAGGAATGACTGATGAGGCCCGGCTGCCGTGAAAACCCTTAGCTGCCTGGAGTCTTGTGACTTGAGGTTGACAGGGGAGAGGGCTGCTTTGGAAAGAAGTCTAGTTCTCTCACTCCATCCTGCTCCTTCACACCCGGGCAGGGGCACTGTTATGGATATGTCTCATCTGGGTAAGCTGCTTTGACCCAAAAAGCCACTGCTGTGGTGGAAAGCAGATGCATCTCCCTAAGACTCACAAAGCTCTATGTAAAGAGTATTAGAAAATACATACAACTCGGTAAATGCATGCCTGCAGACACAAATGCTCTATATCCTGTTTTATGCAGGCGTGCATACATACATACATAGACACATATGTATTCATGGTTTGGGTATCAACAAGAGCAAGGTAAATTCAACCAGGTGTGAATTGATAGTGTTAAGCAATTAAATAGAAGTGTTGATCAAACCCCATAAGGGTGTGTGTTTCTTCAGGCTGGTGTGATGACGTGTCTCCGGTGAGTACGAGACTGATGCCAGCACATGCACCCGCTCTCTCCTCTCACCTCGTTGTCTATTAAAACCTGTCTCCCACACTTGCCGGGCACCCTCCCAATAGCACAAGGATTGTCGCTGGTTGGCAAGGATTGAGAAATTTTGACTTCTGTTGGTTGTTTTCCTGGTATCTGTTGTTAACTAAAAGTTAGAAAATATCCCTTGTAGTCCTTAGAAAGGTTCAGAAAGACATCTCGAGTTTGGAAGAGCACCAGAGGCGTGTGTAGGGGAAGTCTCAAGGAATTCCAGTGGTCACAAAGTTTAAGAGATTCTAATCTTGGAACCAAAACAGACCCCAAATATGTCAGAACCTCGTTCCAGGAAAAGAGCTTGGAAAAGGAAGCTTGTCAGGTAAAAATAAACTGATTTTCCCTGAATAATCTTGTACTTTGCACAAATAAGAATGACCACACCTCTGTTCTATGGCTGGGGCAAATCCAAGTTCAGCCCAACTAGCTCAAAGGTTTGCTGAGTCAGTGGCAAGGCTGTAGGAAACCCCCTCATTCCAAGTCCAGTGTCACACATAACTATGGAGTGGTCCTCCAGGAAAGTAACTTGAAGAAAATTAGATGGACATGCTCTTACTGTGATAGACAGGCTTCAGATAAAAAGACACTACATTTTGGGGAAGACTTCCACAGTACAAAAATGCGTCAAAACCACCACCACCACCACCACCACCACCACCACCAGCAGACCCATCGGCAGCCCCGTAATTTTTCCGTTCTATCTTAGCATAACTTATAAAAGGCAGAGTTTATATATATTCTCCACTGGTCAGCCCAGTAGGAGAGGGGCTGACGCTGTCTGGCTCAGTGTTTTTAGCCTCAGAGCCCACCACAGTGCTTTGCACAAACGAGTTGCCCTTTTTTTGCTCATATTTGTTGAATAAATAAGTCATGCAGGCGACAAACTCAGTTGGTCCTCAATAAGTGGACCCAATCGAAACAAAAAGATTATACCGGGGCCAATGAAATTTGGGACCTCTATTTTTATCTCCAAAATACAGGAGCAAAGGTGAACTCTGTACTGAGCCTTGAAGGGCAGCAAGAGGCAGCAACTCAGCAAGTGGCAGAAAGGTGAGTGAGAATCCCGCTCAGAGAACAGCCTGTCCACAGGNTCAGGAAGAAAGAATAAAGCAAAAAAAAAAATATATATATATATATATAAATATTCATACATAAAAACCTATAACAGTGAGCTTCTTCATAGCCCAGTCTTCATAAAGTCTGCAAACCTAGTGAAGGGGCAGATTTACCTCCTGGAGGACAGAAAGCGTGGCTCCCTCTGGTCCTTGACAACAGGTGCTTGGCCCAAACTGGAGCAGGGCTGTTTCAGAAGTCGGGTGCCACTGTATTAGGGACTGGGTTGCGCCTGTGCTCAGGGGAAGACAGGGAGGCAGCTGGGACTGAGAGATGCTTAAAAAGGGTGTTGTGCTCTTGAGAGTAATAAAGGGAGTCAAACTCTGGACTCCCATTCTTAAAACTATCAAGTCACACAGAAGTGATTGGGGCTTATAGCTGAGGGCAATTTTGAATGATTGTATACAGATAGGACCATTACGGGCCGCAGATAAACTGTTCAACATTCTTCCATTACCACGTATTTTTCTTTTCTTAGCCATTAACATTTACCTTGGCTGGTTTTCCCCTCTTGTGTTCCTGAGGTGTGGCAGAGGTAACCAGACTCCAAGAATCTGATGGCAACATCATGCTCAGAAATGGCAGTGAAGCAAGGCTTGGGTAGCCGGACGAACGCCTCTCTCCCCGTTTTGACCAACGCGAAAAGACTACCACCTCTGCTACATTCCGCCTCTCACTGACCCCCACCAACCCACACAGCCCCTCACAAACACATGGAGTACGTGCTGACATACAGCACACACACGCACACACATACACACACACACATATACACACACACCACACACCTCTGTGCACTGCAGGTACCCGGCACACACATTGCCCAATAAATATGTTAAATGTTGAATGACTGGATCAAAATATTAGGAAGCAGGGTGCCTAATACTCCATGTTGTATTTGCCCCTCCCCCACAAACTTCAACTCACCTTAAAATTATGTGGACACAACTTTTCCCCATGTATTTATTCTCCAGAAAGGAGCTATGTGATGCATAGATAATATGTTCTTTATATTCTGGTGACAAAAGTAAAAATAAATGACTTTCTCATTTCAAGATAGCAGAAAGTCATCTTTACTGTGAGTTT
Organism: Crocuta crocuta; assembly: GCF_008692635.1. Classification (NCBI taxonomy): domain Eukaryota; kingdom Metazoa; phylum Chordata; class Mammalia; order Carnivora; family Hyaenidae; genus Crocuta; species Crocuta crocuta. The sequence goes on along the minus strand of NW_027527920.1, from coordinate 13,028,497 downwards.
TTTTCCCCCAAATAATCTCTATGCCCAACATGGGGCTCAAACTCACAATCCCAAGATCACGAGTCACATGCTCTACTAACTGAGCCACCCAGGTGCCTGTCCTCTGAGTCCTACCTTTTAAAGACAATCTCTTCCCCAACCCCCAGAATTATTCTTCGAGTGTCACTTCCCCAAATCTGCATGTTACAGGAATGGACAATTTCTTTGGAATTTTTCTTGTCTTGTCATTTCCCCAAATCTTGCTAATCTGCCGGATTTGAAGCTTGTGTATTTTTTTTTTTTTTTTTTGCATCTGTCCCAACACCTCCTGCTGACACATGCCCAAAGATGCTCAGCTTAAAAAGGGAGTGGTCTTCAAAAATACAGACTAGGTGTTCCCTGTTCAAATGAAAACTTGACAGGTATTCTCACAGGGAATACTGGAACCTTTCCCTCAGCAGCTGTACAAAGGTTAAAACTTGTTCTTGGCAAACGAGTTTACACTGATGTATCCTACATGGGTTGTCCCTTCTTGTGGTTCACTACACTCTAATTGCAATCATGTTGGACATAAGCTGCTTACCGTAATGTTTCATAATGAAAAGAGCACTCTCCAGAATTCAATACCCAGTAATGGCTTCTTTGATTTAAAGCATGATTATGGCAATAAAACCACTACACAAACGGACACATCTTCTTCAGTAGCTCATCTTTCTTTGGAGACAAAGGCAATTTCTGATATCTCCGGCTATTGGGGATCGAATTCAGTTTTGGGTACTGTTAGCAGCCATCCCAGCTTATACAGCTGGGGTATAAAATATTTTGGGGCCAGAGATATGGCCACCCATCTTCACAGATGATGTATCATGATTCCTTTTGGGGGCATTCATAATCAGCAGGGTTGAGGGATGGTTGGTTTTGCTCTGTTGGCTAAAAAATTTGAATTTCACGGCATAAGAATATCATAACATATAAGGAAACCGAGAAACTCATTCGTAACCCTGGAACCTTAAACACATGAACTGCTTTCCTTTTTCCTTGTTCTCACAGCCTTGACATTTGTCTGCATGCGAGTTTTTGTTTTGCTCCCATGCTTCTTTGTATCAACACTTCATCATAATGAATCAGGATGCCTTATAACCCAAGCATTAGCCACCCTGACCACTTCACTGTGGCTCAGGGGCTCGCAGGACAGCCAGCTGCCCAAGATTTTAGGGCTCTAGCATTTTTAAGGTATAGAACCACAGACGTCGCCTGAGGTACCTTACAGAAGATGCATTGCTTTGCCTGCATTTTTGGGCCTCCAGGCACCGAAATTCATCGTCCATACAAGGCTCATCCTGATCCTGTTTCATTTATCCAAAGCGGATTCTATTCCAGAGAGTTCCATCCACCTTCCTGGAGACCTTCCCCAACCATAAGATTGTCTTCCACCTGCGCGTAAGACTGTCCTCTGCCTGCCTTTCAACTCCAGGAGCTCCCGGGGCCTGCATTGCTCAGCACCTCCCTTGTTGCAAGAGGGTCCACGGCCCACTCCACTGTTCGTAGAGTGAGGACTCCGCCTGAGACTTCCCTGGAGTGCCCAGGGTAGCTAGTGCAGGGAAAAGTGTTAACGCATATTTATACATTGATCCAAATAACACTGTTAATTGAGATAACTGCCCAAAGGACAATTAAGTAAGTGAAAATAACGTGGAAAACGTGAAAGAAAAAAAAGACATTATGGTCTTAGTTCAAACAAGGGCAGGGACCCAGTCTCACCCGTTCATGTTACTTAACCTCACGGCGTGTCAGTTTCCTCATCCAAAAAATCAAAATAATAATAGTATCCGCTTCACGGGCTGTCATGAGGATTTAATGAGTTCATATTTGCAAAGTGCTTAGAACAGCACCAGGCATGCAGCAAACGCCACACAGGCATTTGTTACTCGAAAATAAAAACTAAATAACATCTCACTGCCAAACTCTACCATAGTGCCCGCCACAGGGTAGCTGATCAGTAAAGGCTGAACTCCCTACACTCTTTGTTCTGTGACACTGGAACCAGCTGGGCCTGGGAGGGAGCGGCTTCCAGGGTCCACGGGCTGGTCGGTGACAGTGCTTTCCAGGAGGTGAAGCCCTTGGGAACACCGCAAACTCCGTGCTCTACTTTAAGGGCCTTGGAAGGTACCAGGTTCTGCCACCAACTGGGTTCAGCTGGCGCACTCCCAGGGCTGCGACGTGTGGCTTTTCGGGTTAGCCAGAGGAGGAGCAGTTGCCGGGCACCCTGGCGCCCACAGGCGGTGGCTGCTGCGGTGAGGGGACAGCCCGGAGCTCCGCCCCCGGCCGGCCTCGCAGCCCAGAGCCGGCGCGGAAAGTTACTGCGTGCTAACGTGGCAGGAACCATGGAAAGCGCCGGTCTGCCAAGTGCTGAAATCCTGGGCTGCGTTTCTTAGGCTCACAGGCACGGCTCTTCTGAGAAGCTAGTCTACACACGTCCCCTGCACATAACTGTATTCTTTCAGCAGCTACTATATTTTGGGGCAGAGGGAGGAGGAAACAAGTTGGAGGGAGTGGCAGTAAGGCATGAGCCAAATCCCACGTATGATTTTATTTATTTTTTTGCTTGCCCTAAGATGCATGTGTATTTTTTCATCCCCTGTACTGCGTACCGCCGAACTCTGCATCTGACGGATTTTAAAAAACAACCTAACTCATGACCAAATTCAACTCCCTAGAGGCTGGCATTGGTCTATTTGCTCACTCTTTTTTTTTTTTTTTTTTTTAGCAAACACTTTCTAAGCACCAGTTATCTGTCAGTTACCCAAGTGGGCCCCGGGAACCCTGAAAAGCTCCTAGTCCAGTGTGGAGACAGACAGTAAATGGTTGCTCTCCCACATGAAGGGCTGTCACCGCGGCCTGCACAGAGGACTGCCCGGCAGAGAAATAATTTCTCCCAGGTGGGAGAGCAGCCCGCACAGGCTTGCTGGGGAGTCTTGTTAGAGCAGGGCTTTGAAGAACGACTCCAGCGAGAAGGTCACCAGGTGAACGAGTGGCCTAATTAGGCTGTGATGTACATGTAACATCTTTGTCCCACTCCTGCGTTTTCAAGTGAGGCTTTAAAAATACAGAAACAGATTGTGGGTTGGGGAATAGCGTTGTATCAACATTACATTCTCTGATTACGATCGCTGTGCTGTGGTCATGGAAGAGAAAGACCACCTTTTTAGGAAATCCACCCAGAAAAGAGGTAAAAAGAAACATTTTCTTTCTCTCTCCTGGATACATATCCATATCCATACACACGTAATTGTGTGTATAGATGTGTGTGTGTGTGTGTGTGAGCGATAAAGGGCATACAGGAGTTACTTGTGCTATGCTTGTAAATTTCTCAAAGTTAGAAATATACTGATAAAATTTTAACAAAAATTTTTAAAGTACAAAAAATACTAGGTTTTAAAATTCCCGGGGCGCTTGGGTGGCTCAGTCGGTTAAGTGTCGGACTTCGGCTCAGGTCATGATCTCATGGTTGGTGGGTTCCAGCCCCGTGTCGGACTCTGTGCTGACAGCTCAGATCCTGGAGCCTGCTTCAGATTCTGTGTCTTCCTCTCTCTCTGACCCTCCCCCACTCATGTTCTGTCTCTGTCTCAAAAATAAATAAATTATAAAAAAATTTTAAATTACCAAAATGACAATGCTTCTTATTACCGTTATTCTGAAAAGGAGCAGCAATAAATAGTCAGAACATAATTTGGTCAGAGAGAAGTAGCTATTCTCACCCAAGGCCCTGGGAACTCTAAGGAGTGAAGTGTCTTCTGTGGTTCTCATTTTCCCACTTTCCCCCCTGAAACCTCGAGATTTGTAGGGTGACAGAGGCAGCACAGTAGTGAAACCCACAACAGGTGGAGTCTATAGAGGCCCTGAAAGGGGAGGGTCTGAAAGATGCTGCTTGGCTCCCTCTGCAGGAAGGACTCCCCCCCCCACTCCCGACCCCCAAGGACCAAGAAATGGTGGCACTAGGAGTGGGCAGTAGGCTTAGTAAGGATTTGGGATGGTCTGACAATTCTGTTGTATTTGCTGACGATACATTTCAAAAAGCAGAAACCAAAATTTAATAACAATAGGAGCAGGTAACATGTACCAGGTATGTACTATGTGCTTTGGTAACGATGCAACATGGCTATCTCATTGATTCCTCATAACATTTCTATGAGGTGTATACTATTGATATGCTCACTTTACAGATGGAGGAACTAAGGCCTCGTTGGTCAAGTGTAGAATTGGATATGAGTGCAAATTGCTTGGCTCTGCTGTGTGGGCTCTTGCCCATGATATTATACCTCTATAGGCTCTGGTTACTATGGGATGTGCATGAGGACTATGAATTTCAAAGGGTATGGAAGAGGGAGGAAAGCAGAATGTTTAGTTAGGGTAGTGGGATTGCACTGATGTTCACTTTCATTTCGATCTTCAGGAGTATTTGTGCAATAGTTTAAATTTTTTTAAAAATCGATACTATTGATTGATAATTTTTTTTTATTTTAGAAATAGTTTTTGAAGTTTATTTATTTTGAGAGAGAGAAGAGTGTGAGCAGAGGAGGGGCAGAGGGAGAGGGAGAGAGAAAGAATCCCAAGCAGGCTCTGCACAGTCAGCGCAGAGCCCGATACGGGGCTGGAACCCACGAGCCAGGAGATCATGACCTGAACTGAAGTTAGACACTTAACAGACTGAGTCACCCAGGCTCCCCTGATTGATAATTCTGGACCCAGGCGATGCAGTTTTTGATATGTGTGTCTAACACAAAATAATTACCACTAAATAAATTACAGCTTCTCTGTCCCTTGATTTCTGTGTCTAAAATATGAGATGATGTTTGCTAACATTCCCCTGCTAAATACTTGGTCTATGGTTGATATTCTGAGTATGGTACATGTAGGGTATGCAGGTTATGGAGACTAGGGGGTCGGAAAGGGTGGGGAAGAGAAGGATAGGGTGAGGGTGAAAAACTCTTTAGAAAGGCAATTACTCACTGGTGAAATCAGACATTATGCATGAGGCTGGGCTGGGCTTTCAACTCATAAGGAAACATCAGATCTGAATCAGGTCCTCCCCTCCCCTTGCCTTTTTTCTTTTTTTTCCTCCTCCCCCTCTCCCTTCCTTCTTTCTCTGGCCTAGAGGAAATGGTGTTTTGTCATATTTATACATTTTCGCAGGTAGAGAAGACTGGCAGAGACTCAGATCAGAGAGAATGAATATAAGTGGCTCGAAGGCCTGAGCATACTTGTTTTTGCATCCAGGGACTCAACCCCCCTGTTACCATTCAACCCCTTCTACCACATGCATGTGACCCTTTTACCACATTTCCGTTTGCTGCTTATACACAGACGATTGATTATTCACCAGAAATGCATCCACAAAGGTACAGAATTTGGAGCAACCAAAGGGATATGCTACTATGGATAGAAACTATGTTCGCTGGTTCGTATTCTCTCCCTGGTCACCTTTCAGACAATCTGGATAGAAAGCACATATTTCATTTCTGTGCATCATCCCTCTAGGTTCAAAGATGCTTTTGAGAGAGACAAGGGAAAGATGATTTAATGCTGTCAAGTGCTTTGAGATCTCAGACAAAGAAGCTCTGTAAATACCGAGAATTACTGGGCATTATCGGCCCCGGTATCAGTCTCCTCAGTATTATAAGGGCTTTGGAAAAATTAATGAAGAAATAGGTCCTGGCATACTGGCAGCAGCAATTGCTTCTGGAAAGATTAAGAGACCCTCTACATTGGGGAATGTAAGACTCGGTGAAAAACTTTCTTTTTTTTGCAAATGAAAATCACCAAAGATGAAAAAGTATAGCAATATGAAAAAGAAAGAATTAAAGCTTTTAAAAATCAGTCTCCAGTGGGGAGAGGGCAAGCCATTGTGTGGATGCACATACCTGCCCAGGAGATGAGAAGAGAGAGAGACATTCAGAGAGACAGACTAGGCTTCAGAAAAAAAGCTATGCAAAAGGCTTTTGCTTTTATGTTTAGATGTGCTGCAAAACTGAATCCTTTTAAAACAATAAAAATTAAAAAAACAACAACTATGCATTCTGTTGGTGAGGATATAATCACATACATTATTGGTGAACATGTAAACTGGTAAATTCTCTATGGAGGCCCCCATTGCAATACTCGGTGACACTACAAATCAACTTTCCCCATTGTCCTAAAATTCCACGCCTGGGAATTTATCCTGCACAACTATCTGCATGAGTGCAAACTGGTATATGTTTCAGGATCTTCATTGTAGCACTGTCTGTGTTAGGGAAGTCTGAAAACGACTTAAAAGCTGATCAGTAGGGGATCACATAGCTGCTGGTGTAGCCACAAAATGTTGTGTAACACTGTTGTTGAAAAGACTAAGGCAGCCCTGTATGCCTTGATATGGAATTAGCTCTATAGTGGTAGTGGGAATCGAAAAACTTAATATACAGAACAATGGAGAACAGTGTGTGTGTGTGTGTGTGTGTGTGTGTGTGTGTGTGTAGATGTAACTATGTGTGTTTGGATTCATCATGCTCTTATATCCAAAGAATGGATTATTTCTGGAAGGCACCATTAGAAAGTGGTCACTGGCAAAGGATAGGGCATACGTCTTCTTTATATCCTTTTGAATACTGCATCATGTACCCATGTGACCTATTCAAAACATAAAGAGTACTAATGTGTGTGAAACCACTGATTAAATGACAAAGCAAAAATGTGAACTTTGTACCATTTTCTGGGGTGGAGCTGGGTGAGGTGTGTTTTCAGAAGCTCTTCCATGTTCCCAGCCTCTGACTTCTCCAGTTGGGAGAATTACAGCTCAGTTCAGGGGGAGTCAGCCTCGTGCCTACGGCCTAACTCTCCCCAAACCAGGAAATCCCTCATCTGCACCAGATCTATCAGCCAAAGGTTTCAGGATGTAGGGACCTTCCCTGTAGGACTGACAGAGAAAATGAGCCCTAGGGATTAGGGCGCCCACTGAGCTATGCCAAGCTCATGTGCTGCAATTCCGACGAGGGATAATTTGGGGATTGGTGTGTGTGTGTGTACACACTATTTTTTGTTCTTTTTTTGTTTGTTTTCTGTGGGTTTTTTTGTTGTTTGGGTTGTAAGTAACAACAACTCACTAAGCAAAGGGATGCTTATTGTAAGGATATATGAGGGATAATAAGAACAGCATCATTCTCATGGGAATCCAATAAGAATAACAAAACAGCAACTTCAAAAATAACAGTTACGGAGCACTTGGGTGCCAGCACTGTGCTAAGTGCTTCGCGGCAACAAGGGACCCAATGCTGCTTCTCAGTTCTGACAGCAGCTGGCTCATTCACCACCTATTCGGCTCACTCGTTGATTTCGTTCAGTTCTAACACCAGCTCCCGCAGGGTCCTTTGAGGCCCTCTCCTACCTCAAAGTCCCCTCTGCTCCTCATCTGTCTCCTAACTGCTTCCTCCTCTTCAGATCTCCCGTTCATTCCCATTAGAGAGACTGTGAGAGGTCATCCTTCCTCTGGAAGACAGCCACTTCCTGACCTGCGGGCTGGCTGTCTCACACCAGGTTCCCAGTTTGNGGGGGGGGGGGGGGCCTCCAGGCCTCTTGGCCTTAGTCTTGTCCTACATTTATCAATTTCCTTTTTTTTCTTTTTAATTAATTGATTAATTAATTTTTAAATTTACATCCAAGTGAGTTAGCATATAGTGCAACAGTGATTTCAGAGGTAGGTTGGAGTGATTCATCCCCTTTGTGTAACACCCAGTGCTCATCCCAGTGAGCGTCTTCCTTAATGCCTTACCCATTTCCTTTTTGAAGAACTGACCTTAAGCCAAACATTGGGATAGTGGGGACACAGCACCACTAGAGCCAAGTCCTTGCTCTCCATGTACTTGACTTTTACCTCCTTCACCTGCGGCTGTCGGTGTGATAGACATTCTGGCCTGTCCAGTTTGGAGACAATGGCCCATGACTGACCACTGAGCTCCTGCCTTAGTCTCCAAGTCACCGCCCCCTGTAGTTCTCTGCATTCACGTCCTTTCCCAGCTATCAATCCACCTCCGGAGGCCGGGAGTGTGCCCTGCCCCACTGTACAAGGGAGTCCAAGGTGACCAAACAGATGGCCTCAACAGCTGGTGGAGCGTGATGGGAGGGAGTCCTGTCCTAGTGGGCTCCACTCAGGGGCCCTGGGGGTCCGCTGGCGTGGGCAGTCGAGTCCTAGCTACAAACAAGGAAATTGCTACTACTGTACCATAATTTGCTAACAAATATCCAAGCTGTTATCTGCTTTTCTCTTTGCTCCCTTTTGTCAAAGTGAAACTGCTTGAAAGGACTGCTTGCCTTGTCAACGGTGTCAAAGGCCTAAATCAATCGGTTCTAGGTTTGTCTTCCCCCTTCTTCAAACTCCTAGTGATTCTTCAAAACCTAGCTCCAGGCGTTACTCAGTGAGCCCTTCCCTAAATCCTCAGAGGTCAACATGCCCTCATGTGGACTCCTTTTATACTTGGTATGCAATTTTGTTGTTGCTGCTTTCACGCTGTCCTGGCAATATTTACTTAAATGTATGTTTTCTTTACTGGAGTGTAAACTCATAGAGGGCAGGGACCATGGCTTGGTAATTTATTCTTTCATTTCTAATTTAAACAAATTATTCTGGAATAATTTCAGATTTATATAAAAGTTTCAAAGAAAGAACAGAGTTCTCAGTTTCCCTGTTGTCAGCGTCCTGCTTTACCAGAGCATGTTTGTTACAACTACGGAATCAATATCACTATGTTATACTTAAGTAAATTTCATAGCTCATTCAGATTTCACTCATCTTTCCTTAATGTCTTTTTCCTATTCCAGGATGCCATACAAGTATCACTACTTTTAGTTGTCTTGTCTCCTTAGTCTCCTCTGGCCTGTGATAATTTCCTGAACTTTCCTTGTTTCCGATGACTTAGAGAGTTTTGAGGCATACTGAGTAGGTATGTTGTAAAATATCCCTGAATTTGGGNCAGGGGAGGGTCAGAGAGAGAGGGAGACACAGACTCTGAAATAGGCTCCAGGCTCGGAGCTGGCAGTCAGCACAGAGCCCGACGCTGGGCTCGAACCCACGAACCACGAGATCATGACCTAAGTGAAAGTCGGACGCTTAACGGACTAAGCCACCCAGGTGCCCCTAGGGTTTACTTATTTTTAAACACGAGCCCTGAGCTAAATACCATCTAGTGTAGACCAGGCATTTGATTAATGGGTATTGAAGAGAATTGAATTCAAGTGCTTCTTTGGCACCTCCTATATAAACAGAACCTGACTGATGCTTTTGGAGAGATGAAGTATGGACCTGAAGTCCTCTAAAGATCTTCCACATAGCTGAATAATAAAAGGCAGCATGCAAACAAGTGTCAAAAAAGGGGAACCAAGAAAATGACCTACGACAGCTCGGGAGACGGACTAAGGAGCGTGAGTAGGTGCGGTTAGCAAGATCCATGTGAAGGAAGGCCCTGGAAAAGCGGCGAAGATTTAGAGAGGGTTTTTTCAGTTTTCAACCATACCAGGCTCTTTCTTGCCTTAGAGTCTGCTCACATGCTGAGCCCAAAATCTGAGAGACCTCTCCAGCTCCTCTTTTCCCCATGGCTGAAGGTCTTCTCTGAAGGTTAGGTGCAGGGCTAAATTTGAGTTCTGCAGATGACATTATCCAAAATAGCCTCAGCTTGCCACTCTGTCCAGAGATCGTGTCTGTTTTCTTCCCGGCCTTTCTCAACGTTTATGATGATTAATTATTTCTTTATTGTTGGTCTCCCTCCCTGGAGTCTAAGCTCCTTGAGGATAAGTACTGAGTTTTGATTTACTCTGGCAGAGTGCATTACCCAGCACATAGTGGTACTCGAATTTTNAGTGTTGGATGAGCCTGAGTGACAAGAAGACACATGAGCAACTGCTTGTAAGAGGCACTTGAATGGAGCAAGAGTGAACCAGGTAGGCAGGTGGGATGCTGCCAGGTCTTGAGACTGATCACAATGGTGTCAGGTGATCCCAGACGGGGTGGCATAATTTGGGCAAAGGCCAATGCTCTAGGTGTGGGCTGCACAGAGGCAGAGGCTGTCCAGTAATTTTCCACCTTGGGAAGGGCAACAAGGGTTCATAGGACAAAGAATGGGGAGTAAGGAATAACGAAGGTCAAAGAAGGAGGAGGGGCTGGAGGGATGTCTTCATAAATTGAGAATATAGCCCACGAGTAAGAACAGCACAGGAGCTCCTGAGAGGCCAGGGAGGTATCCCATTTAACTTCTCTGGTGTGGGCACAAACTCAAGGGAAAAAAGGGCACTCTGGATAAAGTGGAAGGTGAACACTTGGATTTTTCGATAGGATTTCATACTAGGAAAGGACAACCATCTTCAGAAGCATGAGGAAATTGAGAACAATGCAACTGTTTCCATTCTGCGCTCAGAATGGAAAGGACCTCCCAGAAATCTTTATTTTCCACCATGTTGCCTACATGGTTACAAATGACAGAATCTGTGGATACATTGCCGACCTTGAAAAGTATATATTTTCCCAACCAGATTCAATTTCAAAACACTGACCAATGCAGTGTTTCACACAGATTCTGACTGGAATAAGCTCAGGGGGAAAAGGCCTGAAAAGCATATAGCAAAGAAACTCTTAGAGTCCAGAGTATGATTTAAAACCAAAAACACGGGATGTGTTGTCTTTGTGTACCTGTAAACAATTATGATGGTTGAACTCTGCTTATTTTTCCTTCAACCTAAGTAACAGCTTTGAAAAAGAAAGATAACAGTGACCTATGTGTATGGGAGTCTGGAGGGAAAGAGCCCACAGGGTTCCCAGGAAGACTGAGAACATGGTCCAACTGATCTTCCTCGGACAAGGCAGGGGTGGGCAGAGGAAGGCATAAAGAATGATTGCTTGTACATCAGAAGGTCAGAACACGAGATTAGACAGTGAGTCTGTTATTTCAAAAATATAGCCTTCGAATCCCCGGAGGGTAAGCGGATGAGTTCTATTCACTAACTTGTAGCTCCAAAATTCCTTCTCTCTTCTGCACCTCCTTACATCAGAGCTAGAAGGGGCCATATTAGTATTAGCCTGTAGAATCCCTCATTTGAGAAGGAAGGAACCTGATGTCCCAAAGGACAACATAACCTGCCTGCAGTCCCTCTGGCAGACAGCACCTGAGCCAGCTGAGACCTAACATAGCTTCTCTTTACAACCCTAAGCAGCCCATCTCAGGACTGACCACAAAATTGGCTCCGGTTCTACGTTTTGATCTTCACTCTCCATTTATTTGAATATATGAACCCTGTTCACCATATTTTTTCCCCTCACATTACTTTTGCAACAACCTTGAGGTGGCGAGGGGGGTTGCGGATAAAACAAAAGACCAGGCACATTCACACTCATTGTAATGAAACGCACACCAGGTATCTGACCTAGACTCCTAGTTCCCTGCCAATCTCCACTTCATATAAATTCATTTCCCTAACAGAAAATAGGTGTCAACTTTGTAGATGGAAAGTAATTTCCCTGCAAATATTACCAGAGAGCTTACCAGCGCTACTTGACAGTTTTATTATTACTTTTGTTTCAAGCTAAGGTGAGGAAATCTACATTTGCCAGGTGGCATGGTGGAAAAAAATGTAGACTTTTAAATTTTGTGTCAGTTTTACCATGGGAGGGAAAAGCAAGAAACAAAGACCGATTGTGTTGGCCGCAGGCTGAGGACATCAAAGAGCATTTCACAGGATCCCAGCTTTCCTCCTTACTTCCCACTCACAACCTTTCCGATCCCAATGTCAGAGTGGGTTGGCGGGAACTATTTTGCATCACCTGAGAGGCCAGCTCAGAAGTGAGCAGCTGAGTGGCTCGGCAGGACCTACTTGTAAACACTGCTTATCAGCTCATTCATAATGTCAGCCAACTGGGAGCAAGATAACTTCTTTTACTCATCCCCTGATTCAACTGAAGGCTGTTATGCTTTTATAAGTATTGTATCATCTAAACATTTCACATTTATATTTTTTTAAATTTTTAAATGTTTTATTTATTTCTGAGAGAGAGAGAGAGAGACAGCATGAGCAGGGAAGAGTCAGAGAGAGAGGGAGACAGAATCTGAAACAGGCTCCAGGCTCTGAGCTAGCTGTCAGCACAGAGCCCGACGCAGGACTCGAACCCACGAACTACGAGATCATGACCTGAGCCGACGTCAGACACTTAACCGACTGAGCCACCCCAGCACCCCTAAACATTTCACATTTAGATAAGAAAACTAGACAACATAAAGACAACCAAAATCGTATTTTAGTAATAGCCACTTATATGTATTTCATTAATAGCCATTTATATATAGGGAGGGGCTACTTTAATTTATCTTTTATTGCATATATATTTCCTTTTTTGTTTTAAATGTTTATTTATTTATTTTGAGAGAGAGCGTGTGTGCATGTGTGAGTGGGGGAGGGGCAGATAGAGACGGAGAGAGAGAGAATCCTAATCTCTGCGTTCTGTCAGCGCAGAGCCCGATGTGGGCTTGATCTCACAAACGGTGAGATCATGACCTGAGTCGAAATCAAGACTCAGTTGTCCAACTGACAGAGCCACCCACGTGTCCCAGACCTATGTATTTTCTAAAGGATCCGATAGTCTTGGATATAGGATGGCCAGATAAACTACAGAATATCCAGTTAAATTTAAATTAAACATACATAATAATTCTCTAGTGTAAGTGTGTTCCAAATATTACATGGGACATGCTTTTATTCTTGTCATTCGACCCTGGGTCCATTAACTTGCCAGTTTATTTATTATCCAGATTATTTTTTCCCCCTGCCTCCTTTTTTGACCTTTCACTGGCTTAATTTTAGGATCCCCTATGGTGGAGGGTAGAGAGAGAAATACAGTTCAACCACATTGAGTGTCCTACTTATCACTGGCTGGACACAGTAGGGAAGGGATTTGATATACTGGGTTGAAAATGGCGCTTATCTGCATTCTCCCTATTACCATATAGACAGAACTAGCCACAGACCGACATTTTCCAGAGTTTGGATTTTACACACCAGTAAAATGTAAAAAGAAAAGAACGTTGTGACACCTTGGGAAGATCAATATGTGGTTACCAAGTTGAAATCTGATCAAATAAAAGTGTTAAAAATACCACACTGCCACCTTCAATTATCATGAATTCATAAAAGAAAGTAGCATTTGAGTATCTCCAAAATAGGAATGACACACTCTTAAAGAGCAGTTCTTCTTCTTCTTTTTAATGTTTATTTATGAGAGAGAGAGAGAGAGAGACAGAGGCAGAGACAGAGACCATGGGAGGGGCACAGAGAATCCCAAGCAGTCTCCATGCTGTCAGCCCATAACCTGATGTGGGGCTCAGTCTCATGAATGGCAGGATCATGACCTGAGCCTAAATCAAGAGTGGGATACTTAATTGAATGAGCCACCCAGGTGTCCCAAAAGAGCAACACTTCTTAAATAAAGTTGGCAGCCTTCCAATGGAGAGTCATTGGTTTTGTGAAGACTCTGTCCCAGTGTTGGTGCCTGGGCCCTGGGATCTGAGAACATGTGGACCAGGTGATGCCATGGTAGCCCCAGTAAAACGAGAGTACCAGTATCATACATCACAGGGTCATGCTGCTAGGGGAGAGCCACAGAGCACTTTCAAATAAAGGAAAGAGAAGGTGAGGACAGCCAGGTCGAATTTTGATGACCTTAGGTTACTATCTAGTGTAAGTATTTTATTTCTGAGAAGCATATTGTTTAGGTGGAAGTATTATGTGACTTTTCTCAAACCACGAAGCATTTCCTCCACTTAGAATACATAGAAAACCTTTCTCTAAACTTCTCTAAACTTCCTTTGATGCACAGTCTGATCTCTGTACTCTTCCTCCCTATCTCTGTAAAAAGAACGCTTCAGCAATTGAATAAGATGACATTGAACTTAAAGCCCTTTCATCAGAGAATCCAGAGATCTTTCAAACTACAAGTAGTTAGCAGTTATGAGTAATTCTGGCTCTTGTGAACTGGCATAATGTGTGACCCCGGCTGAGAAGGGTTGGATATTTGCCAAGAGGCAGGTGTCGTTGGTAGCAGTGTTTGGAGACCAAGTCCCCAAGTTCAGACTTTCTTTCATTCTTCCCAATTTACACAAGGGGAAACTTTGGTGTGGAAGTAGAGAATTGCCTGAAATCACTGAGTTATTAACAGAAATCATGATTAAAATCAATTGCCCAACCCAAGTCTTGTGTATAGTTTCTTCTATCCCTCTCCTATCTAATAAAGAGATATGAAGACTTTTTACCAGGGGAACTTTAAATAGGACTGAAGTCCAGTTTCATGTGCCAATGAGAGTTCAAAGCAGTTTTTACCAATGATCTCCAAATAGTCTTTCCTTTACCTAAGACTGTAGAGTTGGAAACTCAGTATCTTTTTCTTTGAAAAGGGGCTCTTTGATCAAAGAAGTAGTCATTAGACAGACAGACAGACAGACAGACACACACACACTTTAAAATATGTTAGCATATGTTTAAAGAAATATTTTATACAAAATAAAAGAAATATGAAGACCACCCTCATTTTAAAAATATTTTGATATAATTTTATTTGTCTTTTTCTGGTCAGAGGGTTATGTGGTGTCTTTTGATTCTGTTATACACCCAATTGTTTTTCACTTTTTAAACTTAATATTATTATATATATTTCTCATATTGTTACAACTCCATAACTTTATTTTAAAGGACGTATCATAAGAATCCTATGGAACTATATTTTTACCCCCAACTTTTATTTTTATTTTTATTTTTTTTTAATGTTTTTTATTTATTTCTAAGAGAGAGAGAGAGACAGCGTAAGCAGGGGAGGGTCAGAGAGAGAGGGAGTCACAGACTGAAACAGGCTCCAGGCTCTGAGCTGGCAGTCAGCACAGAGCCCAACGCGGGGCTCGAACCCACGAACCGCGAGATCATGACCTAAGTGAAAGTCGGACGCTTAACCGACTAAGCCACCCAGGCGCCCCAACCCCCAACTTTTAAACAAGTGATGATCTCTACCTTAGGGCCATGGAGGGGGCAGTTTTCTGACATTACATTTTTCTGTAACGACAGAGTTTTAAAATGTAATTGCTTATTACTTATGTAATAAGTAAAAAACAAAGACCTGAAACACATACACCTCCATTAAAAATCAGTGCAAACTGAATTTTAAAGAGGCCACTTAACATCATCTGCCAGTTGCCACCTCCCAGAGTCCTGCCTGAGAGATTCAGAGCTGCCTGGGGATTCCAGACAGTTGCATTCAGAGGCAGTGCTACCATTTTTTTTTTTTTTTAACTTCTTTAATCCCACCCCTTCAGTACTGACTGAAGCTCAGGTATTTTCCTCGCAGCACTATTTAATATCAGCTTGTTTTCGTTCCTTTCCTTCTGTTGTTTGCCTTGCTAATTCCAACATGATTATTCTTTCAGGTTCAACTGAAGACAAGAGAGAGATTTTGGCTTTGAGTCCAGGGTGACGTTTCACAGAAAGTCAACTCTCGTTCCAGGTACTTGATAAACATCTCACTAACTAATTTCTTTCTGTCTCTAAGCCATTAACATTTTGGTTAGCAAGTCCAGAGCCCTTCAGACACTGTTTGCCTCCTACACAAGGAAGCTAATGAAACCCACGAAGGGCAGCCAGGCTTGTGCTTGTCTTTAATGGTTTCTGTCACCCGGACCAAGCAGCCACGACCATGACGTTGCACATGGGGGTGAGCAGCCTCAGGGCAAAGAAGAGTGCGAATAACTGTGGCCCTCAAATTGCAATTTAAAGATAGCTGTTAGGTTATCCTCTTCCCATGTGCTTCTCTTCCGAACCACCAAGTCTGAGGACAATGTGCTATTTTTACTTATTTGCAGTGGAGAGAACATTAAACCTTAGGGTGATGGTGGCATATCACTGAATTATGTGTTTTAGCCTGACTAGAATAAATTTTTTTTGTTTTTGGAGGGAGGGAAGAAAAGAGAGCTTCAAATCCAAAAAGAGACACACACCCAGAGAGAGGGAGAGAGAGATGAAAAAGCCAGATGTTCCTAGTTCCTAGAGTCTAGGTATAAAGAAAAAAATAGCCACAATTAATAATATAATAATTAAACCGGAGGAAACTAGAATCCTTAAAAAGGTGTCTCTTGGTAGATTTTGATTCCATTTGCTTCTACGGACTTAAAATGTGCTTTCTGCAATCAAAATACAACTATGAGACTTAAAGGGGAAACAACACCTTAAAGGGCCTTCCAAATGCATGCAAAAGACAGCGACGCTTTCCCCCAAGGATGCTTTGTTGCATGAGGGAAAGGAATAAAAAACTCGTCCCTCAATTTCCTCAACAACCGAAACACTCTTGAAATGGTGAGGGTAAATGAGTTAGGGAAAGTACACCCTGCATTTTGCTTTTTAATTTCAACAGAACAAAACAAAACCTTGGACTTGGCTGGAGACACATTCTGAGCCTTTTCGTCTTCCACTTTATGCCTGAGTCAATTCCGGGCAAGAGTGACTGCACTCTTAGTGCCTTTATTTTCAGATCTGCCTCACTCAGGGTGGTGGTGGTGGTAGTCGTAGTCCATGGGGTTTGCTGTCCTAAGAGTTACCCTCGTGAAACACCAAAATATTTTTGTTCAGGTTCAACACTCCTCGTTTCTCAAATGAACTCCTTCAGGAAGTGTGTTCTTTACATATCCAGACGCAGTCTACAAGAAGAGGGTTGGAGAAGCTCACCAAGTTCCTTCTACCCATAGAGGAAACCCATGTTCTCCTGCTTTTCAGGTCTATCTCATCAGGCTTGTAAAAAGAGATGAAAGCAACCCTGTCTCACCACTTTGAGAAAGGGGCTGAGGTATGGTGCTCATGTTCCCTGGCTTTTACTTGGATCAAATATGGGAGAAAGGAAGAAAGAGAAGAGGAAACTAAACTTGGAGGAAGAAGAAAAAGAAGGAAGATGGCTGTCTACCCTCTCGTCTCTCCCCCAAACACCTAGCAATCTGCCCTTTTGAGTAAGCTAACCTAACAGTAGGTAGTAGTACCTCTACGGGCTTGGAAGTATCTAATTATGCCCGCCATCAAGTAGAATGCAGTCTAATACTGCTGAAGGAGAAGGCTGCCTACCATTGGTTCCATTATTATTATTATTATTATTATTATTACAGTAGTTTGTAGGGGAGGAAAATTTTTCTTTTTCTTCTACCTGTCTTGGGCTCATTCCTGCAAATTAGATTGACAAAAGACAGGCAAATGAGAGAAAAACAAGCAAGTTTATTGATTCATGCAGCACACAACATGTGGAAGACTTAATGTGGAAAAACTCAAAGAAGTGGTTAGAACTTGGGCTTCTGTATGCTTTTAGCAAAGAAAGATACCCCTGTAGAGAAGGGATAAGACCAAGGAAAAGGGTTTTAGACTTCTAAGGGTGGCAAACTGTAGGAACATAAATATGCAAGTGGAAACCGATAGAAGACAGAGATTGTTTATAGTAAGGTTTGTTATATAGATTCCTTTGATGGAGACTCTGGGCTGATAAGGGGCTAGAAGAGTCTCTGGTGGTTAAGAACCCTCCTGCCCTTCCTGGTAGAGATGGGGAGGCCAGAGAATTTGTCCTGTGTCTGCTTCTCCTCAAATGTCAAATTGAGGTTCAAAATAAGCCTTATGCCAGAGTGGCATGTTTTAAGGTGGCATGCTCTACACCCCTTCAAATTTAATCTTTCTTTCTTTTCATAAGGGTCTAAAAATAATACATACACATGGTAGAAAATCCGAAATTTAGAAAGAAGCTAAAAGCAGCATGCAAAAACTCACCAACTCCTATCCTGTTAGTCAAATGCAACTAGTTAAGAACGGTTCCAGGATTCTTTCCTAGGATTTCTTTATCTTCACGTAACTGAGATCATTCTTTACAGAGACTTTCATATACTATGCTTTAGTTCAATCCATCAAAAATATTTTCTCATGCCATTATTAATTATTTAAGTATTATTTTCATGGCAGTAGAAGTCTTCATCCTATGACTCTGCTATAATTTGTTAATAATATTCCTAATTTTGGACATTTAGGGTGTACCTAAATTAATGTTTCATGTATATGCATAAATCTTAGCATTTCAAATTATTTCTTTTTTAAAAGTATATTTATTTATTTTGAGAGAAGAGAGCATGCACATGTGGGGAGGGCAGAGGGAGAGGGAGAGGGAGAGGGAGAGGGAGAGAATCCCAAGCAGGCTCTGCACTGACAGCTCTGACTGACCCAGGGCTCCATCCAGGATGGGGAGATCATGATGTGAGCTGAAACCAAGAGTTGGATGCTTAACCCAATGAATCACCAGGCACCCCAACACCAGACAAATAATATAATAATTTTTAAGATTGCATTAATTTATATTAACATAGTGTATCAGTGTCTTCCTGAAGCCCTGACGGCATTGATTGATGTTCTTTAAAAAACTTTGCTATTTTGTCAGGTCCTATTATTTAACTTTATATTCACTGGCGAGGCTGACAACTGTTTACTGTATAATTAGCTATTTGTGTTTTCTCTTCTATGTCATGACCTTTGTCTAATTTGTTCATTGATTTATAGACACTTTATAATAAGGTTATTTGTGCCTCCATTTTGGAACAAAATGTACAGTTTCTTATCAGTTTGCTTTGTGTCCTCTGATTTTGTTACGATTATTTTTGACACATGGAAATTTTGTATTACTCTATATTTCAGCTTATTGACCTTTTACTCAGTGACTTCTTCCACTGTTTTAAAGTATAGAAAAATCTTCACCCACTTAGAATAGGTAAACATGTAGAGATATATTCTTTTAGTTATTTAACTTCTCAAAAATAATAATTCTTTATCTAGATCCTGTTACATGGTATGAGAAAAAATAATTCTTTTCCTGATGAGCTAACAATTAACATGGGGACTCTTGCGGACTACTTTTCCTTGCAGTTTTTATATGTTTTCCACATATAGAGATTTCCGTTTATTCCTATATCCGCAAGATTATATTTGGGGGTTTTCTAACTGATTTCTTTGCCTGTTCTTTNTCACCCCTATTTTTTTTTTTTTTTAGAAGTTCTTTTTAGCTCTTATACTGAATTCCTTAAAAGGTGGCCAGGATAATATACAAAGAAAACTGTTTAAAGAAAACTGTCTGCCTTTAAAGTTTCAGGTCTTAGTTGAAAAATATAGTTCTTGTGAAGGATGGGGCTCATTCTATGACACAGAAAATCAGGAAGCACTTTCTTGGTTTCTTGATAGTCATGGGAACAGTAATATCAAAAAGAAGAACTATAGATCTTTTTGTTCATCTCAAGCAAAGAAAATTTCCAGTGAGGAGATCAAGATATTTAATGCTAGAAGATCATCTCTCCTTGGGCTTCTGGGACCCCAGTAAAGATACCAACCCAGAGACGCGTAGAAAATTGCCAGAAACAGTTACAAAATGATACATGAGAGAAAGCCTGAATTACCAGGGTCCTATTAAGATTCTAGAAGGATGTGCCCAACAATTTTGTTTTTGTTTTTAAAGCTTATTAACAGTGAAACCTTAGAATGTTGGGGTTTTTGGTGATTTTTTTCTTTCCTTTTAAAAAAAGTTTAATTGTGTTTGCAGTTTCCCCCCAAATGGCATATGTTTTCCCCGCCCCCTTAATAATGGTCTGTGAATTAATTAACTTCTGGAATACAATATGGCAAGCTTTAGCCCCAAGAAGTGCAATGGTACAAAAAAGTGAGTTTTCTATTTCTTCATCTCTTTTCCTTAATAGATATAGCAACACTAAAACTCATCTCATTAGAAGAGATTTTGTGAAAATGAGACAGGACATTTCTAAACCCAGTGCTTTTCCTCCGAATAAGATTTAACCCAAAATGAAGTTGGGGACCTGAAGAAGGTATGAAAAACAATTTTTTTTAAAAAAAAATTCTATTTCTAAAGCTAATAAAAATTCTTTCACAGTAGGTTATCTTTCCCTTGACAACCAGGGATTGATACATCTTGCAGGTCTGAAAGCAGAGGACTATGTGTAAGTAAGTGCACACTGGATACAATCTTTTTCCCCTGTAAATTCCCCTTTTGTGATACAATTGGTGCTCTTTTACTGTCTTGAAATTCCCATTTTTCTTTAACGGTCTCTACTTTCCTGTTTTCTTTGCTCTTCTTAATTGTTCTGCTTTTCATTAGTAGATAATTCTCTCTGGCTGACCAGCAGTGAGGAGGGTCAGAGTCACGGACAATATACTATATCTGGGTTTAGTCTGGCTCCAGAAAAGCTAAACTGTGCCTCATTCTCAAATTAGTTACTTTAAGTATAAGTGATAATCAGCCTCCGTGGCAATGATTTCATCATATTAAGCGCTTGAGAATACCTGCTGCAATTTTTTCACCTCCCCACCCATGCAAGTTTATCTTTGCTCTTAAACCATCAGCCGCACTTTGTATTTCTTTTCCATGCCACATTGAAAAGAAATAAAAATCAAGCGCTGTACATATCACTTAAATGCATAAACAATTATGTAATAGTCCATTTCCCCATTAAACTTTTCATGCTTGTTTTCCTGCCTTAGAATAACACTTGAAAGTCATCAAAGTGCCCACAGTACCAGCAGGCGCTCGTGTTGGGGGGGCGGGGGGCTGGGGGAGCATCGCGCATGTCACAGCTTTGCTCTAGGATGGACGTCCACGTAATTTCTTGGAACAAGGCTTCCAGCGGATAACCCGGTGAGATGGAGGAAACCTCCTTCCACTAAGATACTGTCAGGGCCAATGTGCCTTTCAGGAGAGATTGTCTGTGAGATTCTGAACATCGAAACTGTAAAAAAAATTGAGCTGGACAGATCCTTGCCACCACTTTTTCTGCTAAATATAGATAAGTTGTCATCGGCTTGCACAAGCAATTTCCAGCTACAGCTCCTCAGGAAGGGAGGCAGGTCCAGGGGCTCATGTCTCTCACAGTTAAACTGCAGAGAGAGGAGTGGATCCCCACTCAGAGGTTGTGAGGCGCAAGGGAAGCAGGCAAGAATGAAAACAGGAGAGAGGGGTCTTAGCTGTACTTGAATATAATGGCACACTGGGGGGTCTGCAGCAAATAATGGTAGTGGGTCTCATCAGTAACTTTGAAGAAAAGGTATGCAGAAGGAGAGCGAATCCAGCCAGACTCTGCCTTCAGAGTCCCCCACCCGCCATCACTTTGGAAAACAATGTGGTAGAGTGGGAAGAGACTGAGACACCTAGTCAAAGATTCCTGAGTTTGGATCCCACCTTAACCTAACCCTATGTTTGATTTGGAGTTACTGAAATTCTCTGAGCGTCAGGATCCCTCTATATAAAATGGAGGTAAACTAGTATGTCTCTCAGAGTATCATCAGGACTAATAATAGGACTCAAGTACATGGCACTTCTAAGTACTCACCTTTGCTCGGTGCCCTTCCCCTTTTCCCCTGTGAGGCAAGTCACTTAAGCTTCCCTGGACTCCAGATGTTTCTCTCCTGGCAAGCCCTATTGGTTGTGCCTCTAAAATATAACCAGAATGTATCCACTTCTATTTCCATTGCTACCATGCCAGTACAAGCCACTGTCATCTCTTGCCAGGACATTGCAGTCGTTTCCTGACTAGTTTCTCTCCCTCTGGTTTTAAACCCTGTACAATCTGTCTCTGCACAGCAGGTAGACAGAACTTTTTTTAAAAAGTAAGTTAAATCATGCCACTCCCCTATCTAAAGCCCTCCAAGTGGCTTCTTGCTGCACTTAGAATAAAACCCAAGCTTCTCACTACAGCCTTTGATGCTCTGTGCCATCTAGTCCCTGCTTATCTTTGTCTTCTTTGGCTCCATCTGCTATCACTTTCTTCTTCTATTAATATTTTCCAACTGCACTGGCCTAATTTCGCTTCCCAGAACACATCAAGTTTGTTTCTACCTTGGGGACTTTGCTTTTGCTGTTTCCATAGCTTGGAAGAAGTTTCTTCCAGCTTCTGCAGTGGTTGAGACCTTTTCAACAGTTTGGGCAGGTGGCCCCTCCTCAGATTTGTCTCCCTTGACCTAGTGTGTCTATCGTAGCCTATTTTATTTTCCTCAGAGCGCCTATCACTACATAAAATTATTTGAAATTCTGCTTGTCTGTTTTCCTCTTCGGAAGGTAAATTCTGTGAAAGAAGGGGACTATATATATTTTTACCTCTGAATAAGCCTAGAACAATGCAAGGTGCAGAGTAAGTACTCAAAAATCATTTGGTGAATGAATTCAGAATGAATATGTAAAATAAGGTAGTAAGACTTCCCTAAAAGTTTGTGACTAGATTTCACAATCTTTCTATGTCCTTTCCATTTCTAAATATTCTAGGATTCCTTGAACAGAAAGTCTGAATCCCAGAGTAATTTTAAAGAAACGCAGTTAGAAAATTTTCAAATATTCAACATAGAAAAAATTATATTAGGTTTGCCAGACAGAGGCACTCTGGGTATCTGCTTTAATGAAAAAAAATAAGGACTTATAATTTGTATGTGGAGTATTTGTATGTAAAGGAATCCTTTTAAACTATTTAAAAATTGTGTTCCTTTAAGTAGCATTTAGATTATCTGAGCAATCCTATTTACAGTTGGCTGAGCACATCCTTCCTTCAGAGGTCTTGAAAGGGAATATGATTCCACAGCCTAACACATTTGCTAAAAGAAATGACTCAGGTAAGCTCAGGCTGTGTGACTTGTATGGTTTTGGGCTCAGGGTAGTATTCATACCACTGTGTCCTATGCAGGTAAGCCCACTCCGGGGACTGTGCTACAAGAGGGGCGCTGTGAGGGCGCCCAGGTGGCTCAGGCAGTTAAGCATCCGACTTTGGCTCAGGTCATGATCTCACAATTTGTGAGTTCGAGCCCCACGTCGGGCTGTGCTGACAGCTTGGAGCCTGGAGCCTGCTTCAGATTCTGTCTCTCTCTCTCTCTCTCTGCCCCTTCTCTGCTTGTGCTCTGTCTCTTTCTCAAAAATAAATAAACATTAAAAAAAATAAAGGGGACACTGTGGAAACTGGATCACATCCTAGGGAAGGAACTGGAAACCGTGTTAGGAGAAGAAAATGGGAAGGCCTAAGTGAAAGGACAAGGGATTGTAAAGGCTGGCAGTTGTTAAATATTTGGCGATGTCTCATAAAAAGGCAGATTCTGTGCTGCACTTGCCATGGGACAAATCTAGAGCCGATGAGTGGAAGCTACTGGAAAGCAGATTTTGACTCAGTAAGCGCACAGAATTTCCAACAGTCTGGCCTCCTACATAAGCAAAAGCCTGCCTGCAAATACAACACACAGGTCCCATCACTGGATGTTTAAATTTGGGGGTAGGCAGAGGAGCAAGGATTCCTCTTATTGTAGGTGGGCAGCATGGGCACTTCCAGCAAGCTCTCACCAAAATCTCTCGACACATTCCAGCCTGGCTAGCAGGGGTGAATACTATGTGATCCGTATCGCATACTGTTCTAATAGGTAACATATGGGATACAGTGAGTGCTGTGTAAATAATGGCTCTGGCCCCAAAAACTTAAAAAAAAATTTTTTTAAATGCTTTATTTATTTCTGAGAGAGAGAGAGAGAGCAAGCGAGCAGGGGAGGGTCAGAGAGAGACGGAGACACAGAATCCGAAACAGGCTCCAGGCTCTGAGCTGGCTGTCAGCACCGAGCCTGACACGAGGATCGAACCCACGAACCGCGAGATCATGTCAAGCTGAAGTCGGACGCTCAACTGACTGAGCCACCCTGGCACCCCTGGCCCTGAAAACTTTTGAGTTTCAGAAGTTAACTTAGAATTTCATAGACCCATGATTTTATATTCTCACCTGGAAGCAAGTTACTGGCTACTTCCTGCCCAAGAGATTTCTTCTCTGGAAGGCTGAAGCAGGCTACTACTCTTCTATACCCTTGGTGAATGTGTTGGTTGTGTTCCACGCATAACCCTCGGTTTAGGGATAGCCGATAAGGCTGGAGAGTTTGGGGTTGAATTAGATCATCTTTTAATTTGTAGCCTAAGAATGGTCTGTTATTTTTACCTATCCTTCTGGCAGGGGTGGCTGGTAACTCGAGGCAGAAGCTGACCTTCCTCAGCAACACCCCCAGCCTGACCCCTCTTTTCTCCTTCCTTCCTTTGCCTTTCTTTAGAATTCCTATGAGCCTTTGCATGCTTAGCATGAAAATGAGCCCATTTTATTTTTGGAACCCACAGAGGCAGCCCTGAGGGGAGTTATTGTGTTGCTTTTAGCAGCTAAACAAAAAGGTGTGAAATCATTTGCTGGCTGTTCTAGAATGGGAACAAATAAATAAATAAACTGAGAAGGAAGGTTCAGGACAGTGTGTGGCAACTTGGACAGAACCTCGTGACAGGCTTCTCTGAGGCTTATTAGTAACCAAAGTGGCTGCAGGAATGTCTGTGCATTTCTCTCACCTTCCCAGGAAGTTACGAGAATAGCAGGGAAGCCACTGGGATGATTTTCTTATTAATATATTTTCCTACCATTTCATGTTGCTTTGAAAAGGACACAAGGACGGGACTACTTTGAGAAAATTCCTTAAAGCTTTTTGTAAGAGAGAGTGAGGGAAGAAGAGGGGACAATTCACCAGGCTATTCTAAGAATTGGGGACTCCCCCTGAACACTTCTGTGGACATGTATTCGTTACAGGCCTTTCACGATTTAATCACATAACAGTGGTAAGAGGCAAAGAGCTCAAGCAACAAAGACTTCTTGTGAATCTTGTGGTTTTGGCCTTATGCTGTTATCAGTGGTTGGGAGCTATCTCCTGTTTGGGGGTGCAGAGGGCCCTAGGTATGTCTCTTCTTGGAAGAGCACCATATTTTGAAATATTTCTTCATTAGTGGGTGCATTTCAATGGGGATTTTTGATATGGGATTCTCTTTTTCCTTTTTTTTTTTTTTTGCAATTATGGAATCTTTTTAAACCTACAAAATATATAAATCATATAAAAATGCAAAGACTTGGTAAGTGCACCTCATTTCCAAGACTTTACAACTGGTACTTTGGCTCTTTTAAAAATGTTTTTATTTTTATTTTTGAGAGAGAGAAAGAGAATGAGTTGGGGAGAGGGAGAGAGGGGAGAGAAGATGAGAGAGAGAGAGAAGAGAGAGAGAGACAGAGAGAGAGAGAATCCCAAGCAGGCTCCATGCTCAATGCAGAGCCTGATATGGGGCTTAATCCCACGACCTTGGGAACATGATCTGAGCTGATATCAAGAGTCAGATGTTCAGCCAGCTCAGCCACCCAGGAGCCCCTAGGCTCTTTTTAAAAGAAACTAAATATTGTGGTTGTGCCGGTTCCCGTGCTTCTTTCTTCCTCTTTCCCAACAGGCAAACTCTCTTCTGTAGCTTATGTGTCCTTCCATCCTTGGCCTTTATGCAGGGCCTGCTCACAGAGCAGCTTGGCTTAACAAACGTGGCCTCTGGAGTACTTCGGCAACCTGGCTTTGGTGACTGGTGGGCATCACCACGCAATGGGGTGGTGATGGGCCTGTCTTATTAAGGTGGTTAAACCTCCTTATATCTAGCATTCAGGGCAGCATTACGCTATAGTCAAACACCAGGATAAGACAGATCTTTTTAAAGCACTAATTAGGGATGGGCACGGAGAGGGGCACTTGTGGGGATGAGCACTGGGTGTTATGTGGAAACTAATTTGACAATAAACTATTTGTAAAAAAAATAAATAAATAAGTATTCAGGTAAAAAAAAAAGCACTAATTAATCAATTAACGGATTCACAGAACAGATAATATGGATTTCCCACTTATTGTCAGGGCCAGGCCATGTGTAGGGATACGGCGAGTCACACACAGACAAAAGGAAATTAAAACCACTGTAATATCAAAATTCTCTTAGGAAAAGAACTGTGTTTGCTTAGGACAATTCCCTGATAAGCTATGACCTTGAAGATGCGGGCAATGAGATCCTACTTAACTGAACTGAGCAGGACTGTGGGGGAATGGGGAGGAAGGAGAGAGAAAGGAGAGGAATAACTAGGAAGCTCAAGGTGAGACAGAGAGGAGAGACAAAGGAGGTCTCTTTGGGAGTGGAGGAAGGGACAAAGGCAGAAGACTAAAGGGCAGTGTAGCTGAAGTGCAAACAGCCTGTGGTGGTCCAACTAGGGTGGTTGGAAGGCTGCAACAAGAAGGTCTCGAAGGATCCATGTGAGGTTTATGTTTCTGTAAGAGAAATCCATTGTGTGCTACCCTCTCCCCACCCCCCTGCCCCCAGTAAAATGTTCAGTGGAATAGATTTTTTTAAATCAAGAGGTGGATTTCATATACGTATATGCGTATGTATGTGTCTATGTATGTGTGTACATATATGTGTGTATATGTGCACATATGTGTATACATACAGAGACATGCACATACTATATAAGAGACATCAAGTGAACTGAACTGAATCAGTGGAGAGCAGTAATTCAGAGCCGAGGATGACTGGAAATACAGCCTTGGGTGCCTTCCCCTTAAACTCCCAAACCTCAGAGCTCTCAGTAATCCTGGCAAGGTCCTGGCTTTCCATATGATACAGGGAAAGTGCATTGAGAGACCTTTCCAACAACAGAGAGAGCTCATCTGACATCAGAGCTGAGGGCTGAGCTGATTATGTGTCTCAGAAGTACACTGCAGGTTAGAGGGAACATGATTTGAATATGGGGGTGGATTGTGAAGCCATCACTCATCAGACCTCTACCATAGTTGCCCGGATGCTCTTTCCCCTTGTTTTCAACTAGCAAACTCCTGCTTCTTTCTTTAGATTCTATGTAAATGTCACCTTAGCTGTGGAGCCTTCCTTGACCCCCAGGGAGCATAATTTTCTTCTTCTGGACTTCCATCTCTCTCCATAAATATCTATATTACAGCCCACATCGCATGGTATTACAGGGTTCTGAACCTGAATACAATAGTCGACCTCATGGCATCACTTCTGAATCCCCACTGGCCAGCGAGCTATGTAGCCCCTTTGCTGACTAAATCCTGGGTATGTGAGTAATCAAGGGAAACTTAGGAGCGGACACATGGCTTGGGGAAGAGCAGAACCCCAAGCCCTCAAACAGCGGCACCCCACTCCCCCAACAGCGTTGCCATGAGACACCATTTGTTTTGCCCCTTGTACCTATTTTGAATAAGAACCCATCGCTCCCCAGAAGCAAAAGCAATGTGATAGTCATTTGTTTGTTTACTTCTTCCTGGCACCAAGACCCAGGGTGACGAGGCTGGATTGCACATGGGGCGTGGGCATCAGAAACTGGGAGTCTCACCCTGCCCGGCCTGTCTGGCTCGTATGCTTGGGCAAGTCACATAGCTCCTGCAGGACTCCGATTCCTCACCCAGTGGTAATGACCGGCCACACAGGGTGGCTGAAAGCTTAATTAAGGATTGAGAAGGAGGCAGAAAATACAAAGTGCTTCACACACGCAAAGAATTTTCTTCCTGTATTTATTTTTGGGCTCAGTAACCTGTGGTAGAAAATGTTTATGACCTAGAAGAGGAACCCAGCAAAAAAATTTAACTACTATTCTCATTCATTCTAAAATGGCTCTCTCAGTACTGATGGGGAAATGGACCACACACTTATTTCTTTTATTCTGGTTCGTTCTGTGGCCCCTGCTGCCAACTTTATGTGTACAGCTTGCTACCTCTAGGTCTCAGCTTCCTTGACTACAAGGACTTTTTCCCTGATTCCTTTTTTTTTTTTAAATTTTTTTTTGACGTTTTATTTATTTCTAGGAGAGAGAGAGAGAGAGAGACAGCATGAGTAGGAGAGGGTCAGAAAGAGAGGGAGTCACAGACTGAAACAGGCTCCAGGCTCTGAGCTGGCAGTCAGCACAGAGCCCGACGCGGGGCTCGAACCCACGAACCGCGAGATCATGACCCAAGCGAAAGTCAGACGCTTAACCGACTAAGCCACCCAGGCGCCCCATCCCTGATTCCTTTATGCTCAAATGTGTTGTGATGCCTTCAACTTTTATCCCAGTTTCTATACTTTCAAACCTGCTCAGAAACAAGGTTTGCGAATGGGAGGCAAAGGTTTGTGAGCAAACCCACCGGGGTTGGTTCCCTGAGCCCCAAAACAGGCTCTTGTAAAGCTTTGCATAAGGGACTCCCCCACGCAGCCTGGCCCTCGGACACCCACCTCTCGTCAGCACCTGGAGACCTCGGCAGGTGCAGGGCGCCCATCACTTATGGGCCTCGGCTCTGTTGCTGAATGTTGGCCGAACGACTGAGCAAAAGAGCAAGTGATCCTGAGGCAAGAGTGAGAAGGTAAGAGAGGGACAGAAAAGCACACCAAACAAGCGGTTGTTACCAAAAAGCCATACTATTACTACATTTTTTTCTTTTCTTTAATGTTTATTTATTTATTTACGTCAGACAAGTAACGTGCTGACATCGTAACAAGGTTTAAGGGTGGTACATGTCACATAGCAGCGTGAACACCCAATCATCACGCTTATGAACTACAAAAGGATCAATGTTTGTTTATTTTTCAGAGAAAGATAGAGAGAGAGACAGGGTGCAAGCAGGGGAGGGGCAGAGAGAGAGGGAGGTCCAGAATCCGAAGCAGACTCCAGGCTCTGAGCTGTCAGCACAGAGCCCAATGCGGGGCTCAAACTCACCAACGGTGAGATCATGACCTGGGCCCAAGTTGGACGCTTAGCTGACTGAGGTAGCCAGGCGCCCCACATTTTTTGTTTTCTAATCATAGAGGCTGTCCCTGAGCTAGGGATGTTCAAAGTTCAAAACTGTTCAGAAAGAGAAAACACATGTCATATGCTGTGTTTGTTGCTGAGAGAAGAATAGGGCCACAAGGTGACCATTATTTACCCAGCGCCTCTTCTATACCCTCATCCTGCCCCAGCTGTCTTCAGAAATCCTGGCCTCACAGCCTGGAGGCAGTTGGGTCAGCCTTGCGGATCAGGTGAGGAGGAGGAAGTGTGAGGCGGCTATTACAGGCTGCCCGGCCAGGTGTGGTGGTGGCTGTGGCGAGGTGTGAGGCCACTAAGGCTTATATAAGGAGGAGGCAGAACGTAGGCCAAAGGGGAAAATGTAATGTTGACTTTGATTGGCTAACTTAACATGAGGCTAACTGAGGGGGAGAGAGGGACACAAGACTTTTGAAAGCATGACAGTGTCTCATTTGTACACAACATGGAGGTACCTTCCACATATAACATGGAAGGAGGTGGAGATAAATGGGAAATTTGACAGGCAGTAAAACCACATGCTGCTTTAACCATATACAAACATTAAAGAAGATGGGCATTAGGAGAATATGACATATATCCTAATTACATAAAAATTAGATGCACTGTTAATAACGTTACTCAATGTCACTTAAACATCACTTGGGGGCACGTGGGTGGCTCAGTTGGTTAAGCATCCAACTCTTGACTTCAACTCAGGGCACGATCTCATGGTTCATGGGATACAGCCGTGTGCTGGGCTCCACGGTGACAGCACAGAACCTGCTTGGGATTCTCTCTTCCTCTCTCTCTGCTCCTCTCCTCACCCCCTACCTCTCAAAATAAATAAATAAGTATTAAAAAAAAATCACTTGAGGGGCACCTGGGTGGCTTAGTCGGTTAAGCGTCCGACTTTCGCTTAGGTCACAATCTCGCGGTTCGTGGGTTCGAGTCCCGCGTCGGGCTCTGTGCTGACCGCCAGCTCAGAGCCTGGAGCCTATTTCAGAGTCTGTGACTCCCTCTCTCTCTGACCCTCCCCTGCTCACACTGTCTCCCTTTCTCCTAGAAATAAATTTTAAAAAATTTAAAAAAATTAAAAAAAATCATTTGAAGGAAATGCAAAAATAATTTTTGGAACTTTAGGTGCTCACACATCATTTTCTTTGGAAAATGTGGCTATTGGAAATGTTGGACAGTTTTGTTTTTTTCTTAAACCAAAGCATTATAATTTGTCCCCCACATGCCTGGAGTAAAAGTTTCTATAGAAGCGCTACTATAGAAAAATGCCACATGCTACAGATTAAGCGAAGCTAATCACAACACATGAAAGCAAATGGGGCATGTTCTGAGGGGTGCAAATACATTGGAATCTGTCTATCACGAAATACGGTCTTAACAATCCTCTGAAAAACAGCCCTTTTGCAAAGAGAACATATTACTAACTTCATGGAGGGTTCTCAGTTTCAAACGGGGTTGATGATGGAAACAAAAGACAATATGGTAACATCCTTTTAGTTCTAAGCACCCCTCTTATTTGGGGGGTGGGGAAGCTTTCAGTGATTCCATAGGTGTCTTACATTCAATAGATGGGAGACGAAAAGCACTTAAACTGCTACTTCACCATCCAGCTGTTAAAGGAGTCCAGAGGAATTGTTAGCTATAAAAGACAGGTTTCTCAATCTCCATCCCATTCTGAGGTCAACTCTCGTCACAGGTGTACTTGGCTGTGAGGCACTTGCAATCTCAGAAGCAGATATGGCTGCCAAGTTCAAGTTGCCATGACTCTGAACATAGTATAACATTCCACTCCAAGCCAGAGCCCTTAACTCTAGCGGCTGTTCTGATGAGGGCCGTTTTGGTACCACTCTGGCTCACACCCACTGGCTACAGTGATACAGCAGGTGAAGGACTTAAGTGTCACTAAGTTGGTTTCCAATTGCTTCCAGGAAAAAAAAAAATCCATGGCATATACAATTGTTGCATCTGACACCTGGCAAATTTCCCCTGTGTTCACAGGCTATGGAGATGGGATCTGACCATTGCTGTCACGGCCTTAAGTGCGGTCTCCCACACTTTGAGGGGCCTGAGACACAGGTACCTGGAAACATTCACGCTTTGGAGACAAGGTAGCAGAAAACACTACATGTATCTGAAAACCCTGCCAAGCACCTCAGGCCTGACATGCCATTTCTTAGCTCTTCCAACATCAGAACATTCTGTCTCAGGAAATGTCAGTCAGCTCGACATCATAGGCTGGTTTTACGGTGTTGATACACATCTACCAGCAAAGAGGCCAAAGGAAGGACTCACCACTATCACTGTGTCCTGCAAATGATACCCCTGCTTTGCCCCAGGCGTTTTCTCCATGTATTGTTCTTGGGCTGTCTAATTTGGACCGAGTTTGGTGGAGCTGAAGTTCCACAAATATTCCAATAAACAAGAGTGCTAATTACTGACAGCCTCCTCAAAAAGTAACAGAGTAGCAAACTCACCTTAACTTGGTCTTTGTGTCTTTGGCAACTGAAAGGTCAAAATGCTACTCTCGTTTGCATAGTCATCTATGTTGACATTTCCCCCTGGTGGGGTCAAATCTTCAATGTGAAAATAAATCTAGAAACTTTCTGTCACACACTTTGAGCCTGTGTGTCTTCCAAACGCCACCCTTAGGGAGGTAAGCACAAGTCATGGTAACTGGCCACATCCTCTACCTGTGGAGTCCTAAGACTTTATCTTTATGATGAAATGGCCTTTAGAAGTGGGTATTGCCAAGTTCACAACACGAGCATCATTACTGAGAAAGAACACTTTCCTTTTAAACAGAGAAACCAACAGCCTTGCACTACAAGGCTTGAAGAAAAAAAAAAAAAGGGAGCTACTGCAAAACAAACAAATATTCAGCTCGGTTTCAGGAAGTTTCCAGAGGATCAAACGAGCCTTTCTCTATTGAAGTTGTTGGGGGAACATTTATGCTTACTTCAGCCTTAGTTCCTATTTATGCGCTGGCTTTTATACATCGACCTCAGGAGGGCATTCCAACTTCAGGTTACTCACAAAGTATCTCCAGAAAAGGCAGCCTGGAAATCCCACCCCCAGCGAGGGGGAGGGGATGCACTCAAATCTGAATTTGTTTCCAAACCACCGCTCTGTCCTTGAGGCCAGGATATCTCAAAAACCGGAGAGAGGAATTCCACTGAGAGAGAGTGAGAAAGATTTCTCATGGTGTGAACATGCCTGCTAGGGGAATGCCTTTTCTCGTGGGTGAAACTAGGAGACCAGAGAGTCTATTTGTGGAGCCCTAGTGAAGGTTTCCACTCACAAGGAGCTTGCAGTTTTCTGCTGGTCCCTGGGGAGAGGATTTGGTGCCGGTTGAACATTCAGGCAAAGTGTCTTCCGCAGTTAAGGGGGGAACTGCACCACCCCATTTGCAAACAATACTCTTGTTTTAGAAACCTATTTCTTTTCAGTTCTCGGTGTTATTCATGCTTTGAACAAAGTTTTGGTTGGTCTTTTTACCCCCATTTGATGGATCAGAACATTGAGGCTCAGACAGTAAGTCCCAAGTAACACAATAAATATAGTACGTAGGAATGCTAAGATTCAAACTTGGGTCCTTGAGCCTCTCACGCCGGACTTCTTTCCAACATGCCACATCGGCTCCTACCTACATCCTTTCTAATAACCCCCACATTATGATTGGTGGGAAGAGAGGGAAACGCTTGGAGAAGAATACTAAAAAACGTAGACTGGGGAGTGGGCATGCCATAGAGGGAAATGTTGTCATTTTGGTTGGTGGTATTATGTCCCCATTTTTCAGGGGAGTGTATAGAGGTTTCCTTTTAAAATCTGCATGTTAGAACTCGCTGGTGAAATTTAAGTCACATCCTGCATACAGTACAAGCGCACATCGGAGAAGCGGAAGATGAGGAAGCTGCTGGCTCTATAGGTGTCAGGTGTGAAGGATGCGCACCCCGAAACACATAGATACCACATGATGCTTGCATCTGGAGAGTCTCCTGAAGGGTACCCATCCTTCAGCAAGAACACGTCTTCCACCAGCAGAGACTTCCTACTTAGCTGTCTCCTACTACATACATGCCAGGTTATATACAAATATCCACTTGGCTTCCTCTGGAGCTTAGGAAAAGCTTCCTACTTGTGCTGAACAGCTTCCCTGTTTTCTTTATGATACAATAGATTTCGATTATACAACATGTGCAACTATTTTATGGCACAAAATTGATGTGCCACCTCCTACTTGGCCCTCCTTCCCCCATAACATCAATACCCTCAGGCACAAAAGGTGGCTTTCGCTCCAGGAGGCTTCTGGGAGCAGCAGCTCTCTGTACCCCCCTCCCACCCTAATCTTTTTTCAAGTTGGTACATCATGTCCATAAAGTCGACTATCCCTTCCAGAGTTTCGAACAGCCATTTTAGTCACCTAAATCTGAGAGAGATAAATTTACAATCCACTTTAGGTTTATGTGGGGAACCATAAATATCAGGCTTGAGCCCTGAGGGCTAGAATTTCATGGGCCATTAAGCATGTCACCAGGTGGAAAGCTGTCAATAGCTGGATGTGAGTTATACTCAGATAACCACAGTCGGCCTGGCTTAAGAAAGTGTAACCCCGATCAGAGAGGGGTGTCCTCCTGCCTGCCTCCATCTCTCCACTCACCCATTCTTCCCTCCCTCCTCTGCACTCCGTTCTTGTTGGGTCTTTAGACTTGTCCCCTGGGCTAGACAGCAGGCTGCCTTTCTCTTGCCTACACTGAAAGGCAAGGTGACATATAGAAAGAACAGGAGATTTGCAGTGAGGCAGACCTGGATTTAAATCTCTGTTCTGCCATCTGTAGCTGTGACATGATGCACAAGTTAGCTAACCCCCTCCCTTAGCTCCAGTTTTTTCCAATTGTAAAATTATTAAAGATAGTTAGGAGCATAAGAAAGGTAGGAATAGGGGCAACTGGTAGAGATTATAAGGAGATAGATTTCCTGCTTAGCAGACAGAAGAACTTTCTAAAAACCAGACTGGCTCAGAAGTAGAATGGGCTGCACTGAAAAGAAATGAAGAAGTTAATACCTTCTGTTGCAGGTTTTGTGCCTAAGCTGGATGCTAGGTGGAGGGTCCTGAGACTAGATGGGCATTTAGCCTGGCTACTTCAAATTTCCCTGCTAATCTTGAAATTCGATGATTCTATGATTTGCATATGTCTCCTTCCAGAAAAGCCAGGATAAATCCTCTCAAAATCCCCAATAGAGAATAGAAGTAAAGTGACATGATTTTTTTCTCATTTTCATTTTCCTTCTAGAAAACTAATCCCTCCCATGTTTTTCTCCTCCATTCAATTAGTTGGTAGAGAATCCCATTTCCACCGAGTGCAGAGAACACATTTAACCATTGTGAAACACTTAACATTTAACACAAACCACATGGCCCTAAGTTTTCATGACTTCCCGCTACACAAATAGTTCCATTTTTAGAAAAATCAAAATTCTCTCTGCTGCCTCTTGCTCTCCTTCTCGCCATTGTTTCTGTTTGACCAGCTCGGCAGTACTCTCCTATCCTGCCCTTTTGCTGTCTGAGCCCGTGGCATCTGCCAATAAAAGTGATGACAGACTTTAATGTTCACGCAGGTTTCCAACAACAGAGTTCACTTCATAATCACCAGAGTTCAGCTGGTAAGCCTGATCTGAGTGACATTGGATTTTTTACCTGAGATGTTACACTGTGGGCTTTCATTTCTACAGGTTATGAACCACTTTGAAAGTGAATTCTTTAGCTTGCTAGGGGCAATGACCTATGAGCCCGCAGACAAATCCCAACTGATTGGGCAAAGCCCAAACCCTTGTTATAGTGCTTGAGTTTGCTTGGAAAATTGGCTGCCACGTATGAATCATAGACACAGGGTCGACCTCTGGGAGACACTGTGTGTGTGTGTGTGTGTGTGTGTGTGTGTGTTGAACATGCATGGGACATGAAGCAGATCATAAGTGTTCCCTGCAAACACTGACTTCTGTTTGGCCAAAGTGAATATCAAGGGCAGCCTTACGTTGGAGGAGGGCCATAGGAGATTTGAAGGCCATTATGCCCAGGAAGTGATAGGAAAGCCAAGGCTGCTCAAACAGTGACTGTCATCACTGACTGCCTGTCGATCAGCCAGATGCTGGGGAAGCATGGGCTTGCACCCACATGACCTTAGTTATTTAGCTACATACTATTATCCACATTTTACACGTGAAGCTCAGAAAAGTTCAGTAGCCTGCTCACAGCCACACTACTCCTACGTGGTAGTAGAGGTGAAAAGTGACCCCATGATGATGTCTCTGAGCTTTGGGATTTTTTATGACACTGTATTCTTTGTGTGGCTTTTAGTGCAGAGTCTGACTGTATCTGTCTATCAGGCCATGTTTTAGCCACCTGGCCTTATTATTATTATTATTTTGCCTCTGATACTTTATTTCTTGCTACGTGTAGCCAGATTATTCCTCCCTCTCCAGGTTGGTTCTCTTATTTGCCTAATGTTATCATTCATGTTTCGAATTCCCCAGGGCAATATTTTTCATGCCCACGTTTTCCAAAACTACAGAGAACTTGAGGAACAATTAAAGTCTCAACGAGACCATGAATTCTCCTAGGAGAGCCCCAGCCTTTGTGGCCAACACTTCAGATGGAGAAGTGGGTTCTCTTCTTCCCCTGTGCGAGCTCCCTTTTGGGAAAGTTGGGATTTAGAATGTCTATCATTTTAATCAAAGTGGGTGTGCATCACAACTTGTTGGCCAAAGTTTCTCACAGGCTAAGGGCAGAGAAGTCTTATTTCTTCGCTTTGCAAATAAAGATTCCAATCATTTCATGCTGAAATCTGGATAATGCAACAGTTTAGATGTATACCCTAAAATGTTGGATGGTACAGTTAAGGTTCTGCGTTGAGGGCAGCATTTTAAAAGAGGGAGATTTATTTTTAACCTTGACCCAATTTGAATTTAACAGACATATCTTCTCCATATTCATTTCTACCGAAACGTCATGGCTAGAATAAAGCATCAAAACCAAACAAGTAGACAAGGACGCAAGCACACAAAAAACCCTACCCCGTTTTGTCCTTGCCTGTGCAACCAGAACCTATGCTCTTTGGTGTGAGAAAGGCCGTGTGCTTTGCCGCAGTAGGCTGGAAAATGGCCCCTCCTCCCCCTAAGACGGCCACATTCTAATCCCCAGAACCTGCGATTATGTTATTTTAGATGGCAAAAGGGACTCTGCAGATGTGATTAAGTTAAG
This sequence comes from Crocuta crocuta, assembly GCF_008692635.1. Taxonomy (NCBI): domain Eukaryota; kingdom Metazoa; phylum Chordata; class Mammalia; order Carnivora; family Hyaenidae; genus Crocuta; species Crocuta crocuta. The sequence continues at coordinate 12,992,503 of NW_027527920.1, read as the reverse complement.
GACCTTGAGATTGGGAGATTATTCTGGATTATCCTGGTGGTCCCAGTGTAACCACAAGGGTCCTTATAGGAAGGAGGCAGGAGGTTTCAGAAACACAGAGGTAAAGTGATTATGGAAGCAGAGCTTTGGAGTTGGAGAAAGGAGCCACGAGGCAAGAAAGCACAGGTGGAGCTAAAGCTGGGAGAGTCAGGAAGCAGAGTTTCCATAGAGCTTCTCAAAGAAGCCAGCCTGCCGATGCCCTGATTCTAGCCCCAGTAAAACTCTTATCAGACTTCTGACCTCCAGAAATTTAGGAGAAGAAATCTGCGTTGTGTTAAGCCCCCTGCTTGTGGTAATTTATTATAGAAGCCTTAGTAAATGAATGAACTTGCTTCCTATTTATATCTCTCATGACCTGCATAGTCTTTGGCATATAATAATGACTCATAAATTAATATTTACTGAACAGATTGAAAATGTAAAGGAAAGAAATCATGAAAACAGAATGTACCAAGCATGGCAACATTGATTGGTTTAAAAAACTCCCGATTTCTGAGGACAAGAAAGACAGTAGTTTTTAAGGCTCCGCTGGGTGGACAGTTACCCAGTTTTTCACAATATGACCCCAGAGTGTAGGCAGCTTGGTATTAGCTCTTTGGGGCTAGCAAGTTCTTTCCTGGGGGCAGGTGGAAGAGACCAAAGGCCACGATAAAAAGCACTTAGAGGCCAATTCCTTTACAAATATCTATTTAGTGCTTCCAGGGACTCAGAGCACCAGGGAGACAAGGAGGAAGAAAAGAGAGCCTCCATACTACACAGTGCAACTAGCAAATACCAGCACCTTCAAGAACGTCTGCTATATAGTAGGCACTCAACAAGTAAATAGTAGAACGAATGACATGCAGAGCCAGTGCATAAACATGAGCACCCCCACACCCCTTTCCCAAAGCCTTCTACAGTAGAAGTCAGTCTCCTACCAACTCTGCCTTCTCTGCGTCCCTGGATGTTAATTTCATTCAGATTTTATCAACAGAGAAGCGCAAAGGAGAGAAGCCTCCATCCTTAGCCACAGACACACACACCACACATATTTTGGCCACAGAGTCTGCAGATCACAGCAATATACCTCACTTTTGCTGGGACTCTCTCTTGTTCAGTTCTTGCAAGTCTTTTCATTTAAAGAAAAATAAATTAAGCTATTCTGGTTGATTGAAGAATAGTTTCCCCAAGGAACTTATTAACACTTAATGGTTATATTGGTGATTTACAGTAACTTCTCATTCAGGATTCTTTTCGATTTATCATAGAGGTAAAATCACTACCTTCTACCAAAGTGGAGAAATTTAGGTGATTCATTTGTGAGATACAGGAACAAAGGAAAATTAATGATAAAGAGTGAAAATAACCTCAGTTCTCCCAATTCAAGATCAAACTGACTGTCCGAATCATACTTTAGGAAAGTAGAGACCTTGGGGATCATCTAGTCCAGTTTTTTAACTTTGCAAATGAGGAAAGGTGAGGCCCATTTAGAATCTGCCAGGTCACACTAGCTAGTAGACAGCAGACTCAGGCCTAGGGCCCAGATTCTGACTCTGGGATCCAGTGTGCATCTCCATCTGCCTTGCTGCATTAGATGGTAGTACAAGGAGTTTGAGGCGCACAAAAATAAGCAGACACCAGTCTTACCTTCAAAGTGTTTACAGTCTAGGGGAGATAATACATGTACATAGAAAATTATGACACAAAGTCAACAGAGATAAGCTCAACATAGGAGTTATAGATTAAAAAGGAATCTTTAGGGACACCTGGGTGGCTCAGTTGGTGAAGTGCCCAACTTTGGCTCAGGTCATGATCTCACAGTTTGTGAGTTCCAGCCCGCATCGGGTTCTGTGCTGACAGCTCAGAGCCTGGAGCCTGCTTCGGATTCTATGTCTCCCTCTCTCTGCCCCTCCCCTGCTCACCTCTCTCTCTCTCTCTCTCTCGAAAATAAATAAACATTAAAAGAATTTTTTAATGAAAAAAAGAAAGGGAAGCTTCAAATCACTGATGCTTGAGATTCTTTTTTAATTTTTTAAAACAGTAATCAAACTTGTTAAACAGTGAAATTATTCTTTTTTTTTTTCCTAGACTCCTTGAAACCAAGTATTTGGACTATAATTTAGCTAAGGATTTCACAACACACCCTCTTTGAGTATCTGATTTGAAAAAAATAAACAACCAAGCCAGACCACACAATGCACGTTGAATGAGATCTTCTGGGCAGGTATCTCCCCATCTACCTGGGCAAGTCAAACCAAACGAGGCACTGGGTCAAAAAGGAAGGAAGAGTAAAGGATAAATCCATTGACCACCACCCCAGGAGGCCAAGAGAAACTCTCCTCCCCGTTAGTCGTGACTGGCTCTAAAATAAAAATAACGTACTCAAGCTGTGATAGAGGAAAGGTCTTGGTTTGGAACCCAACTACAAAGTATTAGCAAAGAGAGATTATTACCCACTAGAAACTCTCTTTTTGGTATAATTAGAAGAATAAAAAGACCACTGAATAATGGGATTTGTGAGAAATATGGGTCATGTGTCGGCAGCACTACTTGCTTGCAAAATTGGCTATGTGAGTTGGCACACAGCACCGTGAATATTAGAAACCACAAATCTCCAGAGTTCCCTGAACAAAGTAAAACGCCTTGTCTATGGATTGACAGGTTGGAGGTCAGTTCATGTAAGAGGTCTCTGGTAAGCTCCAGAGCTACCTACGCATTTCCTATTTTTCTTTTTCTTCTTTCTCCGCATCTTCCTCCTCCTCCTTTACCTCCACTTTCCCCCTTCTTCTCCTCTTATTTTGGATCTGGGCATTTTAGAGGGTCCAACTGTGGCTTATGACACTTCTGCCAATCCCCCAGAGAATACAGGCCCCCTCCATGTCATTGACCAACTAGGCATGCACGAGCAGCTATGGACAATGGGAAAAGTATATTTCCATGAACAAAACCAAGGGAAGCTGATTCTTTTGCCCCTGGAAGACTAGAGGAGTTACTTCCCAGTCAGATTACACTGCACTCGAAAGTCCTGAGAAGGAACCAACTTCTCTGTACTGACAACAAAGGCAATCTTTGAGAAGTTGAGCCCGAGTGGGGACCTCTGAAAAACTTCACTTTGGGAGCCTGAAATGGAAATTAAGTACTTCCCTATATTTATCTGTCTCATCGTGGACTCCTCTATAGGATTATTTCCTTGAGTTTGAAGTAAGTTAATGTCTTCTAGGTGGTATAATTTACAAAAAAAGCAAAAGATGAAATGAAATTTCAAATTCTCAGCATTTAAGTATACCTTGGACACAAATAGCTAAGTGTTCACATCACACTACAGACAAAGAGCCAAGTGTTCACATCATTTACTTCCGCCTGGAATGCTCTCTCAGCTATTCCTTTGTGCTCTGAAATATTACTTGTGCAGATCTTCATCCAACATGATTTCCAGGAGCTCCCTGTGGAGGGTGGATCCTATATCATCTCTTTCCTTAGCACTCATATCCAAGGCACTTAAAAGTTTGCACTTGTGTACTTTTCTATTTCTGTGTCCCTGTCTCCTCCAGAAAATGGTGTGATGCTGGTGGTAGAGAGTCAATATTTTCCTTCTATATCCCCAGTGTCTTCTACATATTAGGAGCTCAGTAAGGTCAGGATGATTCATGAATGAATACATGCACTCAGTATTTCTTGGGCATCCAACAGACAAGAGAATTCTGAGTAATGGACAGGAGGAAGGACCAAACCCTGTGGCTAGTCTCCTCACAGACCACGTCAACAGGGCAAAGTCCTTCTGTCTCTGTTTCTGTTTCCTTCAGTATCTATTTGTATACTTGTGCTTTCAGGAATCCGAGCATTGCTCTTTGAAAAATTCTTGAAAAGACTAGGTAACAATTGTTTGATAAATGGCAGCCTGATCCTCTACTTTACCCCAATGAGCTACTATTAAGTATAATGCAAAGAAGACAACATTTAGCAGGCAAGTCTGTGCTTAAAGGATTTGGCCACAAATGCAAAACAGAATTCATTTTTCCACTTGAAGAAAAACACCTTATTTCAATTGTGATGTTTGGAGTTTCAGCTGAAATTATAAAATGCCTTCGGAAAGGCATTATTGAAGCGGATGATGGTCCCGGCAGAGTTACTTAGCCAAGTGTATCCTCCTGTCAGCCCAGACTGACAGTTGAGTACATTGACCCTCCCTGACGGAAAGTCTATGAAAGGCGGAGGAGGAAGAACATGCTGTAAACCCGCTGCTGAGCATTAACAAGAACAGAATTAAAATCTATCACTTCTGGGACTTATCACACAACTTGGAAATGGTGTTCAATAAAGGAAAAGATAATTTGGGGCCACACTACCTGGAATGAACATCTCCCACGCAGTCACCAGTCTGGATTTAGAAAACTGCTTTGCTCCCCAGAGAGTAGATGGTTAATGAGTATTTTAAAGGACGAGATTGAGGTGGTATGATAGAGTCGAAGGGTTCCAGCCTTACTTCTACTTCTGTAAAGGCAAGTGGAACTGCCTTGGAATTAAGATACTTTATGCCTCCTGGAGAAAATGGGTCCCCACCTCGAATATGGGAGGCGGGGACCACCAGATGAACTCTCTGGTCTACTCTCAAATCTGGGTCTTCCTGCCCAGAACACTGAAAAGACGAAAACAAGAGCAACTCACACTCCTACCTTTTTCCAACCTGAAGCGAAGGTGAGGGAACCTTATTGTAAACAGTAGTTTTTATTCACATATATGCTAACAATGCATAATTTTTATAGAGACACAGGGATTTATGGAGTTTAAGAGATCACTATCAACCTTCTGAACTTGAGACGCTCATCAGTGTCATCTTTTTCTCATCAAAAACTAATTACCCAAGTGGTCAAACCATCTATGTCAATATAATCATCTTAGAAATCACAGACGACAAGAAGGTGACAAAAAGTTACTCTACTAAAAAATTTTCAGGCTTGGGGTGCCTGGGTGGCTTAGTAGGTTAAGCGTCCGACTTTCGCTTAGGTCATGATCTCGCGGTTCGTGGGTTCGGGCCCTGCGTCGGGCTCTGTGCTGGCTGCCAGCTCAGAGCCTGGAGCCTGTTTCGGAGTCTGTCACTCCCCCTCTCTCTGACCCTCCCCTGCTCACGCTGTCTCTCTCTCTCTCCTAGAAATAAATAAAACATTAAAAAAAATTTTTCAGGCTTATGCAAAGCTTGTAGTATCATACAACTCCATGCACTCCCCCTCTCCCTCCTGGTAAAGCAAGCGTTTTGCTCCTCCTGCTTCACGTATGCTTAGTCTCACCTCGATATACATTTTTTTTTCTGGAGCATTTTAAAGTAGATCTCAGGCATCCTGTCATTTCACCCGTAACTACTATATTTTCATCTCTGATAGAGATTTTCATTTTTATTAAAAATTTTTAAGGTTTATTTTTGAGAGAGAGAGAGAAAGTGAGCATGAGTGGAGGAGGGCAGAAGACCCAAAGTGGGCTCTGCACTGACAGCAATAAGTCCAGCACGGGGCTCAAACTCACAAACTGTGAGATCATGACATGAGCCAAAGTCAGATGCTCAAATGACTGAGCCACTCAGGTCTCTCTGATAGAAATTTTTAAAGAAACACCACCATGCCATTATTACACCTGACAGTATTAAAGAAATAATTGCTTAATATCATCTAAAACACCAGTCCACATTTAAATTTCACCCATCATCTAAAAAAATTGTTTTGAAGAAACAATTGAAGGTTTTTTTGGCTTCAATCTGCTTCTAAACAAGGGCAGAGGTGAAACTGACTGCATTCAATTCAAAATCCTTTGTCTTTCAAATATTTATTGAAAATTCCAACATCACTTAGACACAATGCATCTGGAACACAGATAGTGTGAAGCCCAGCTTCAAAGCTACTGAATATTTCATTATTTGAAGTGTCTGATTCTACGAATCAGATACAAATGTAGTTAAAGACTCTGAGCTGGAAATACATCAACTAAGTCTCATAGTTTTCTCAAATGCATGAACTATTTAGGCAACTTTACCCGCATGCTGTAGAGATTGTGTTTTTAAACTCTGTAGCATTCCCGGGAAGAATACACCTGAGAAAGCCTAGCAGCCCTCATTTTGCCCATAAAAAGGCTGAATGTCTGGGACCGTAGAGCAGCCCCATAGTAGATGTAGTTTTCAGATGTAGTTTCACCCTTACTTCAAAAAAGAGACAAGTGACTGAATATGGTGACAATGGGGCTAGCTTTGTGAACAGGGCTAGGACAGCCCTAAGCTGTCAAAGACTCTGCCTGTTGGGGAGGAGAAAGTGAACAGTTTCTCCATTCAGCCTTCACACAGCCTTTCTGGTAATGCACGGGCACTGCTGTGAATCATAACTAGAAATACTGTTTTATAACACCAGTCTGTGTTTTGTTACACGCTGAAACAAACAAATAAAAAAAGACTATGTAGCAACCCAAACCAAGCCCTGCATGTGGGCATTGGTATCAAGATCTCAAGATATCACAGCGGGTATTTAATCCAGATAAAGTGGGCAAGGCCTTATCCCTTTCTTTGTCAAGAAAGTGGAGGCTTCCTGCCTGCTGTCCCTGCCCAAAGGAGGAGCAATCATGAATTTAATTTTCTTAAAACAGAAGCATTTTCAGACTTGTGTTTTCCTGGACAGCTGCCTGGTGGCTGCAATAAATAATAAGGGCGGGTAATTGACAGTAATGNATATATATATATGGAGAGAGAGAGAGAGAGAGAGAGAGAGAGAGAAAGAGAGAATATTTTTCCCAGCCCAGGAAAAAATTAAGGACCAGATTCATCCTGCCCATTGAAATGGCAATTATAAAACATTTCAGCTCATTAGCTACCTTTATATTTTAAAAAAAAATCACTGTAATTTACACTATCAGGATGTCTTGTAAAGAAGTGCTGTTACACAATGCATGTCATCGGATGGGCTGGATCAGACATCTGTGAAAGGGCAAATTTAGATGGGTTACTTGGTAGAGTACAGGGGATTCCTCTCCCAAGAGTGAGTTACAGGAGACTGTCCTCCCAATAATTTTGCCACTTGAAAAGCTGCTATCGGGACCTTGTAATTATTATGGTAATACCCAGGCCAGACGGATCAGGCTGCCACTGATGCCCACGGCACCATCAGAATCCCTTTCACAGGGCTCAGACACAGGATCTCCAAAAGAATGGCTGGGGATGTTCCCAGGTAGGAGCTGCTGGAACCATGGGAGCTTTTAGACCAGGTAAAGAGTTTCTCCAATCTATTGATTCTCTTTGAATAAGGGAAAGAATAATCTGAATTAGCTTCATTATCAACCTGAAAGGGCCCCTCCTTTCCAAGGCAGAGGCACAGAAACTAAACCCAGGAAAGCAATACAGATTGAATTCCATTTAGATAAACCCTGACTCCATCTGAACTCTTACAGGTTGAGATATTTGTCTGAACCTTCAGGATCTGTGAAACTGGAAAGCCCTTACTCGGATCCGCAAGGTGTCTCGAGCTTCTGCTTCTGGAGGGAATAGGAGTATTCTACACCACGGCAATTCCGTGAAGAAAAATGAGGGGCTTTAGAACTTTGGTGTTGGTGTTGGGAGATGTATTTTGAACCACGGTGGAGAGAGTGGAAACACTCAGCTCTTTCTGTGTGGTATTCCACGGAAACAGTCTGGATGGATTTTTCTCATAGTGGGATCTCTTATTCTTAGAATTAAAATTGAAGTCAAATTTCACTATACCAGGGTTTATGTGAAAATTTTGAGGAGTGAAACAAAAATTCATTCTGTACTTTAGCACTAATTATGACTGAGAAGCCTTTTCTTAGAAGACAACAGTTGGGGGATGGGAATATTGGCTTGTGATGGTTTGCTCTCCTCTTTGACAGCCACCACTAATCTCCAGCTTAACCCTGCAAATAGCTGCTGACAGGCAAAGTGAGAGTGGAGCTCCATAAAAAGAGAGACATTATATACACAAATAGGCCCTGCAATACATTTTCGATATTGTATCTCAAATGTAAGACAGTAGACTGTCAAAATCTGAAAAGTAACATGTAAAATGTATAACTAGTTCTTTGCAGGCGTTCTCTTTATTTCTATATGAACACATTTTATATGAGCCTGAGGAGTTGGAAATGTGTTATTTATTTTTCTAATTGAGAAAAATGTGTTAACTCTCTGGAATGTCCATGTGTGGGGAAATAAAACATTACATGGAACTGCACAAACATATGATTTATAATGCACACATCCAAGGACCAGAAATTCTAACGAAGAACCTTATTCAACAGAAAAAAAATATCGCTTTTTTTCTTCAGCATATGCAATTCTGGTATGCCATAATGCTGAGGCCAAGCATATATTCTTATTAGTTTACATCCTAGCTAAGCAATAAAATGTGTGTCATTTCAAACACAGAAAACATGTTTTTCCCAAAAGTGAAATTTAATGTCTTTTTTTGACCCCTAGAGTGATACTGTGCTGTGCCACCCAAATCCTTTCCTGCCTCCAGGACTGAGGCCTTTATTCTCCTTGGGGCCTGGCGTGGTGACTTTCAGTGGCTCACACTTGAGACCTGCTCTTAGCTAAAGGGAGCTGCCTTGCCCAATATTAGGTCCTTCCCTGTGGGCAGCTGGTGTCCGGTGGCTGCGTGATGCAGGGTAAAATATCCAGCCCCTCGCCTCGATTTAGGACATCTCTCAAGGGTTCCCCCTGCTTCTCATCTTTCTGCTGCATCTGCTGAACTCAGGCTGCAAATGCATGGCAGTTCAGTGTCCCCTGCCCAATCCGGCCTCCTTCACCCCTTACAGGTGCTGTTCCTAAGAGCACTCCCCAATCAACTTCCTCTAGGCACATCGCAGAGTCTATTCATGGGGAACCCAATCTAAGGTACCCATTTATTTAAAGGTAAGGGTGACAAGTTGGGAATAATTATGAATTTTAGATGAGACTGTGGCAGAACTTCACTTTATTCAATGTGAGGTATGTGAGGTAGACCCAGCCTAGCCCCTGTGCCAAGAGGGTTTCTTCCAGAAGTTCTCAAAGTCTGGCATTTCAAGGTCAGCTCACACAATGGCGATCATACAATGTAAAAAACTTTATGATGAGGTTTCATTATTGTATTAATAGAGATGAATCATGGACAGTATGTAGACGCTTTGACCGTACACAGAGAGTTAGAAGCTGGCTCTTCTGTGTTTCAGGTGCATATTAACTCAACCCTCTAGAATTTTTCCTTATAAATAAAACTCTGAGATGGAATGAAAGAAAGCTCACTGACCATTAAAGAGCAGCTTAAGCACTAGGAGAATCTCTGAGAACGGGACCCATATTGGTCATTTTATTCATTAGAAATCTAACTTAAGTGAAACATATCAATAGCATCTCAAGGCAAAGCAATTTAGGGCAATAAGAACATATTCTTCTCAATGACACTGTCCCCCAGTGACTCCCATAATGAAAATGAGAACATTTTCCCATCTCTCAAATCACCCCAATTATAGGCAGGATTAGGTAACTTCCACAAATCAGGCCATGGAAAGTTCTTTGATTTAGAGCTGACAACCAGAACTTTTTTTTGGGGGTGGGGGTAGGGGGACACGTATCTATGTGTGAGGGTGTAAAACAGCTTCCCCTTTGCAACCTGGAAAACCACAGGTTGAGCGCCTTCTAGGACAGTTTCTCCTTTTGATTGCACTTTGCTGTGTGAAACTGCAGCACAAAATGAAGACGGCTCCTTAGGCTGTGTTATTAAAGGCTCCCATCTGAGAAAGGAGAGGGTTGAAAGAGGCTACAAGAGATGGTGTCTCCATCAAAAATCAAAGAGATCTTCTTTTTCCCCCTATTCTCCGTTAGCTTGCTGATAGAAGCCTCACGAGAGAATGATTCGTAAAGCTGTGAACACCAGACTTTACATTTCATATGAAGAGATGGACTTTCCATTAGAGGCAAGAAAACATTTACTCTCCTTTACAATAATTCCAAAGTACTTTTTGACCTTGGAAGAGACAAAAAAAATCAGTGTTAAGATAGAATTGGTTAGGTCATCGCCTAAGGAGGCATAAAGGGCCACCAGGAAATAAATTAAAATTAAAATAAAAATAGATTCTTTTATTGGGTCACATCTCATCCTCTCATTTATAAGCAAGGTTTCCACTCAAGGAATTGATACTGCAGGGGATAATTTGGCTCCTCTTGTTTGGACTCCGGGAAAAAGTTACAAATAAAAGAAGGGAGGAACTGCTCACAAAGCTTAAAAGGCACAGGATTCCAAGGAAGAGCAGACAGAAACCACGGTTGTGTGCAGCTACTTGTGAAGAGGGCCAGAGTTGTGAAATCACTGATCCTTGCTATGCTAAGGAGACACAGGTACATTCCAGACCAGACAAACATAGCAATGTCAGGTGTTTGGACTTTGAACAAATAAATGTCATTTCTTTCCAGAATTTACCTTAAGACTCAGTGAATAATCTAGGATTATCAAAACATCCACGTCCCAAATTGTTTAACAGTTTTGGATCACTTTTTCCTCTATAGACCAGACAAATATAGGGTATTTTCCTTGATAGAATATACTCTCCATGTATGGAAAGATTGGCCAATGTTTTTCTCTCAAAGACATGTTTTCTCCGTTGCCTTTAAATAGATGTCAAAGCTAAGTGAAAATGTCTCTTTCCTTTTTACTCCATAGATTTGATTATCTAGTTTATAAAATCCTATATTGATAACACAAACAAATGGTGCTTAAGAGGTCATTCAGAAAATAACATGCTTTTCATCTTAGAATAAAAATAACTATTTTTAAACCTTCTGGATGAGGTTCTGACTTAGAGTTGCAAAAAAAAAAAAAAACCCACAAAAAATCCTTTAAAGCAATCAGTGCTAAAACTGAGATTCAAGATACATATGGTAAGTTGCCAGACATCAAGAAGCCCTTTGAGTTGCAGCATTGGTTTACAAAATTTACAAATATTAAATATCTGTTCTTCCTTTTAGTTGTTAATAGTGAAAAGATCTTTATTCTTCCATAGACTCAAATTTGCAAGAAGAATGGGAGGTCATAATATCGTGTATGTACACACGCACACACACACACACAGACACACTTATTTAAAACCTACAAATATTAAATGAACACATAGTAGATACCAATCATTCTGCTAAGCCTAAGGGATCTAAAGATAATTAAACCCTATCTAGGACAAAGCTACATAAACAACAACGATTCTACAATATACTTTTTGTACTGTCACCTTAACAATGTACTGTGGGAGCAGAGAAGCTGCAGTTAATAGCTTAACAAAGAGGGTGAGGGTTGGGAAAGCTTTCTATGGCAGATGCTATTTGTACTGGCCTTTGGTGGAGCAGTAAGAATTCTACAGGTGCAGCAGTTGGTGAAGGACATTCCAGGACAAACAAGATACAACAGAAGCAAAGGCACTGAGTGTTGCTCCTGTACAGTCGTGTAAAAACTGATCACTGAGGATGGCAGAAACTGCCAGCAGACAAGTCGAGGAGGGAACAGTAGAAATATTAAGAACAGACTGTTAAAGCCCTGAGTGCCATACCAAGAAGTGTAGACTCCTGAGGCAATGGAAAACCCTGCAAGGTTATTAAGGTGAGGGGGTGGCGATGAGGAGATCCTGCTGGGAATGGGATTCCTGAGCAGATCATCATTTTTCTTTTTCTTTTCTTCTTTTTATTTAAGAAAGGAGGAAGCAGGGCTTGCTGAGTATAAAGAGAGTATTTTCTAATACACCTGGTCTTAGAGGGCAGAGTTTAGCCAAGGTGTGTTCTTAGCACAGCTTAGCGCACCACAATTCTTAGCACAACTGGACCACACTGATCTCTCCACTAAAAGACTCACGATGGTCCCTCTTACTATCGGGGTACTAACTCACACTGCAAAGCAAAGGGAGTGCCAAGCTGCATCATGAATACTCTGCTCTGTAGATTTACTGCCTGACAAGCTTTCAAGTTAGAAAAATATTTTAAGCGGCATCGTCACTAACAACTTTATATGGTTTGCCATTTCCCTGAGACACCTGGCCATTACTTCACCAAGTTTGAGGTAGATGTTCCCAATGGTAAGCCCTAGTGACACCGGCTTTACCATTCTTCATATTAAATATGCCAGCACACTGAAGCCTCTTCAAGCCAAAAAGCCAAGGCGATGATGTGGACGATAATGACGACAACACCACCACCACCCTGATTCTTCTAATTGCCTACATTTATTAGAAGTCTTTGAAAAGAATGCATTGATAATGTTTTTTTTTTTAATTATTCGATTCCTCTTCATGACAGTTCCTCACGGCAGGAAACTGGTTAGTTTGCAGATAGGAGAAATCTAGGACCAAAGAGGGAAAATAATTGGGTATCATTGTTGTGATGGAGTCAGGGGCAGAGTTAGCAATAGCATTCCCCAGCTGCTGCTCTTCTGGGGAAGCCCGACAGCCTTGTTCCCACTGCAGGCTTAAATGTCCTCCATCCATGGAGATCAATTCGATTCCTGAGCCCGAATGACAAGCTTAACTACCAATAATGCCTTGCACAGGGTTTTAAGCGACATAATCAACCGGAGAGGGACTTGTGTCAGTTAGACTTTGTCTCCTTAAAAATCAAGAGTAACAGTGGTAAGAGAGAAGTTTTTAACAAGGAGGAAAACCCTAGACAGTTGTCTCTAAGATTCTTTACCACAGCTTCAAGGACAACCAGGAAAAGAGCTGCTATTTGAGGCAACTTCATTATAAAATCATTTTTAATAAGCAATCTTAACAAAGAGAGGGAATACTCTTGTGGAGAAACCCTCCAGGGACCCAGAGGCTGCCCAGTTAAGTTATTAGGAAGTTTCACACAAGGGACCAAACAGCGATTTCATTGGCCTCGGGGGACAGAGTTTAGTTTTTACCCGTTCTCCAGAGGCACTAGTGTTATCTTGTCTACTAACAGCAGAGACTGGTAACAATCAATTATCCTGATGCCCCAACTTGGGGAGGGAAAGTGAATTTTCAGTTTTGTCGACACAAAAAGATAACACATTAAGAGAGACAGAGAAGGTAACGCGCTCTAGTTCATTATATCCTGGAGACTTTTGTGAACATGCAGCTGATGAAAATGCCTCATCTGAATCTCACTGTTCTTTAAGTGAAACAATAGAGACTCATTCTTGGAAAATTAAGAAATAGCCACAAAGAGAAAAGGAAGTATAATCATCCTCTTGCTGTATTGTCTAGCCGTGTGAGGGACAGAATTCTTTGTGCTGATGAGAACATCACAGTCAAAACAGTCTACTTTGCCTGTTTAAGGTGTGAGCAAGATGTGGAATCTGGGCTTCGAATTTTTACAAAGCTATGTGTGGCCGAGTTACAACGGGTCGGAAAGATGTAGGCTCCTGGTATTACGGTAGCGTCTGGCCAATTTGCAGTAGCAAGGAAAGAAACCAAGGAGAACCATCAGCCACACAATTCAAAGTGCAGATATATTTTTCAAGCTCATTTCATTCCTCTGATTTCAATGAAATGGCAAGAACTGGTCTGACAATTAGACCTTGAAACTGGGAAGATGGAGAAAACGTTAAAATACTCTTTTCTCTTTAATAATCAGAACAGCCTTCTCTTTTTGGGCTAGATCTGTCCTGCTCACTAAGAATTTCCACTATAGAAGAAAGGCCAGAGAAGAACCTCTATCTAAGGGCAAGAATTCTGTCTGATTTGGAGAAGGGACTGAAGTATGGAACGTCTGCTTTATGTAAGGTTCACTAAATGGCTATGGCAATAAAAGCATTATTTAAAGGTCAGTGTATTTTTCACACACACTCTGTGGCTCCCCATTGGTTCTGAGATAAAGCCAGAACCTTAACACTATTCTTCCTGTCCTTCCTTTTCCATGGTAATACTCTATTTTAGNTCACACACCTAATCCTTGCTACCCTTCTGGAATAAGCTCAGTTCACTACTGGCATCCCCGAGTCATATGATAATCCAGCTTGCATTAGAACCCAGCATTTTCTTGCGATTCCTTCATTTCTACAGTTCCTCAGGCAGGTCTGTCCTTTTTCCTCAGAAGCAGACTAAGCTATTGGAGAGTGAGGGTTATGACTTAAACTTTCTATACCACACGGTGCCTAACACTGTGCTAGGCACAGAGTAGGGATCAGAAATCTCAAGCTAAGATGGGTCTGACTCCCAGCCCCATGCTCTTTTACAGGGCATGCCTATGATCTGTCTTCCAGTTTTCCTTCCTTAGATCTTAGCAGTACAGGTATCTGGGTTACCTATCATATACTCTCCTCCCACTCTCCTATAAAAACAAAATCTTATTTTTTAATTTTAATTTTTTAAATGTTTAGTTTTGACAGCAAGTGAGAGAGAGACAGAGTATGAGTGGTGGAGGAACAGAGAGAGAGGAGGGGACACTGAATCTGAAGCAGACTGTAGGCTCTGAGCTGTCAGCACAGACTCCGACGTGGGGCTCAGACGAGTGAACCGTGAGATCATGACCTGAGCCAAAGTCGGCTGCTTAACTGACCGAAGGCACCCAGGCGCTCCCCTCAAAAACTAAAATTTAAACAAAAGGTTTATGGAGACTCACTGAATCTGAAGCTTAATCCTGCACACTTGAGCATTTTCTACTCCTCAATATGCCTTCTAATCATTATGCTTGGCTGTTAAGTACTTAAGACATTAGAAGATACACTGAGATCAACAAAGATATAGGAGATAACAAAGTAAAACAAGGGAAGAGCTATCACTCCTACATAGAAAAAGTGTTTACTCAGACATGGAGGTGAAGTGGGTGGAGAACATTCCAATGTAAGGAATCCTGGGAAGTCCCAGGAAAAAGGGTAATTGAATAGCTTGGAAATGAAAACTAATTAGTTACTATAATATGCAGATACGGACATCAATTATAATCAAAAGTGACGATCTGACTACAAATATACTACTTTCCTGGCAGAGTAGCTGAGAGAGTACATAAAAACTTTTTGTGTAATTTATAAAGACAGCTAATGTACAACAATAACTTTCTTCATATTTCAAACACATTGGCATTTCCATTTTTCCTGTTTTTATTCCTTTTGAGGCAGAGCCCTCAAAAACAGAGAAGCTGATAGAACCATAAATCCAATTCTAAATCCAAGTATGCATAGGCATACTCAAAACCTAGATGTTTAATTATCTTATGGTTGGTTTTGATATATATTTCAATTCTCTAGGCATTCTTTTTGCCTTCCTGGTTTTGTTTGTTTTTGGTTAGGGTTCAGGGAAACCACAGTGTCCTGAATCATACTACCTCTTAGTGATAATGAAAGTTACACATGAATTATCAGTGGGTCTGACAAAAGAATAATGCACAAATTTATAATAAATTTCATTAAGGTCCATTATTAAAAATTCCGTTGCAGTGAAAAATGGATTTATGCTAAAAGACACACGCACTACTATTATTGCGGGGGACATAACTATCTTAGAATCAAAAGTAACCATTTTGAGCTATTTTATTATAGAATCACTTGAATTGTATGAACATTGATATTAAGTCGATCCCAGTTCTTTGCCAAATTAGGTTAGATTGTTAAAAAGAGAAGTAATGATCATTTTATTTTTTTAAAAGTTTTATTTAATACTAGGAGAGAGAGAGACAGCGCAAGCAGGGGAGGGTCAGAGAGAGAGGGAGTCACAGACTGAAACAGGCTCCAGGCTCCGAGCTGGCAGTCAGCACAGAGCCCGACGCGGGGCTCGAACCCACGAACCGCGAGATCATGACCTAAGCGAAAGTCGGGACGCTCAACCGACTAAGCTACCCAGACGTCCCAGTAATGATCATTTTAAAGTAAGAAGGCTTCATGGTTTTATGCACACTACTTTGTTTACATGCATTTTTTCTATAGTAGGAATAACATTCCTCCCTGCCCCCTGCTTTTTAAAATCATCAGTTGGTTCACCAAAGTTAGAAGCCTTTACAGGTAAAACGGTTGTAAGTTTAAAGAACCTGAACCAGTTGTAGGAATGACTGTTTCACTTGACTTTCTCGCTATAGTCTAGAGTGGAACTACTTTGTTACTGTAGGAGCACTTAGGCTCTCTGGAGTGGTTTTTAATCCTGTTCCATCACACACTAGCTAGTTGGAGACGCCTGGGCCTCAGTGTTTACCTGGAGAGTGGGGAGAGCAGCAAGGCCTACATCACAAGGTTGTGGCAAAGAAGAAATAAATGAACACTTGCAAAGTGCTTAGAAAAGCATCTAGCACTTTGTAAGTGTTCCAACGACGTTACCTAATGCTGATATTGGGGATAATGGTGTGGCACTTCCGTGTGCCCCAGCTCTGCCCATCACCAGCTGGATGAGTGTGCAAGCTTTTTCGCTTCTTTATGTTTCTGATCCCCCAGATAAATTTTCTCATTCAAGTTGGGGACATAAGTGTACAGAGCTCATGGAGCTGATAAGATTAAATGAGATAATGCACGTAAACTGGTAAACACAACCTCTGGAACATCAGAATTAATTGCTCAGGCAGCATCAGCTGCTCAGGCAGCTCCTTTGTTAATGTTTACTTATTTTTGAGAGAGAGAGAATGAGAAAGAAAGAAAGAAAGAGAGAAGATCCAAAGCAGGCTGTGGGTTCTAGCCCAGAGCCTGATGTGGGGCTCAAACTCGTGAACCATGAGATCATGACCTGAGCTGAAGTCTGACACTTAACCAACTGAGCCACCCAGGCGCCCTAGGGTGACAGTTTCTACAATGCTGCTACTCTGTCTACTGGCATTTCTACTCCTACCCCATATTATTGCCATCACTGAACCAAAAGTAACATGACACTCTGTGATAGACACTCAGCCTTCTTTAAAGATCAACCCAACCATGTATAAGAGTTTTACTACATATATAATCTATCAAGTACATACCAGCACCGGACAGGCTAGACATTTGTGCTTTCCCTACTAGTGACCTCGCCATCTCAATACACCCTTGTGAGCCTGTGTTATGAAATGCGAATACAAGTACTTTTCCAAATTCAATTCATGGATCTGATGTCTACGAACAGAGCAAGTTTGAGTCAACTGGATGCTCTGATGGAAACACTTAGCTAATATTTTCTTTTTTTTTTTTTTTTTTTTTTTTAATGGAATGAACTGTGGGTTTTCAGACTATGCAAATCTTCTACCTTGGAAGAACTGAGTGGCAGGGCCAAGTGCAGTCCATTTATATCTTAATATGATGAGACAGAAATCCTGTTAAGCTCAGGCAGGGTTGGCTGTAGCCACACAGGCTGAATCAAAACAAGGCAAACATTTTCAGGCAGTATGAGGGATTTTTACTTCCTTGAACTGGATGATCTTGAAGGGACTGAATAGGTGTTGCTCTGGGTGAGAATCGGAGATACGCAGCAGGGAGAGCCTTCAGCCCCCAGGGTTAAATCTTTCCCTTTAGTTTCAACCTTCTGTAGGCTTGGATCACAGTATCAGAATCACAGATCATCTAGTTCTTTTCTCCTCTCCCACACATCCAGCTATCAGTCTGCTTTCCAGTTGTGAGCTATCTCTTTTAGAAATGGTACACTAGGCATTTTTCAGTGACTATATAACCCCACTCACCCCACCCCCACTCCAATCCCCACTTTCAACCTGGTCTTTAAGGTCTTTGAGGGCAAAGAATCTGTCAGCACATGGTATGTAGTCAATAAAGAGCTGTCCATTTGCTTAGCGCTTGATGAGGGCAGCATCTATTTTTGGTCATGTACCAGCAAATTTATATCTGGGATGGATAGTAGCCTCAGCAAGCTAAGAAATGAATCCTCTGGCTACTTTGTGAGCACTGGGTTATCCCCTTCTGTTTCTCAATGGGTAGATGGAATCTGGATGAAAGCCTACTAAGAGAACTTCGGCGTGGCTT
Organism: Crocuta crocuta; assembly: GCF_008692635.1. Lineage (NCBI taxonomy): Eukaryota > Metazoa > Chordata > Mammalia > Carnivora > Hyaenidae > Crocuta > Crocuta crocuta. Next base: position 12,974,603 of record NW_027527920.1, on the reverse strand, counting down.
CTTTTCAGGCCTGTCTAATGAAACACCCTGCCAGCAGCAACTGAAATTCTACTTAGTATGAGTCACCCCATGAGTCACATGGGTTGTCACAGCAACCTATTAACCATATAACCAAAGCACCTTCCATAAGCTTTGCCAAGAATGGCTCCTGAGTTTTCCTGGACTGTGAAAATCATATGGGTGGGCCCCAACTTTGGTGGTGTTAAGAGGAATGGCCTCAAGGACAAGAAAAGAAAATGAGAAAATAAGGTTATTTTAGTTCTTGGACCTCCTGAGTAAATGGCAACAATCGTGACAAATTGTTGGGTTGGTTTTGTGATATCAACAAATGCCTAAGGAGAGGAGGTTGAGGCCTCGAAACTAATTTTCTCTAAGTCAAATTCAAAGCCAAGTCTCTAGGGGTGAAAAGTGAATACATTAACCTATTCCACTTTAAATGACCGTGGTAAACACTCTTTTCTTTTTACAGATACAAAGGATTATTTCTCAAGGAAATATTCTGATTTGTACTAAAATATTTTTACTACTGAGAGCTAGGATCTCTTTATAAAGAATACAGTACTTTAATTTTATATGTTAGGTATCAGCCTACCATAAGCAAACATTGGAAAATGTCCTGAGTCATTTTTAATGGCTACTCATGTTAGAATTAAAATATTTCAGATGTTTCAGAAGCATATTTTGTTTTGCTATTTTTTGAGGAAAACTGATATGAACTCAGATTAAACGGATACATTTTCCTGACTGCTCACGGAGTCCTGTGCAGTTGTCACGTGATTGTAAGTGCCTGATCCTGAGTGTAGAAGAAAGCAAGCAGAACAGACTTAAACAGGAAGAATAAAGAATATAAACATGAATGAGAACAGGAAGAAGTCACAATGATCTGTTGCCTCTGCAAACTCTCCAGAGCCCACCCAAAATCATTTGGGTCTACATTGTGGTGATTGGCTGATATATTCCCTTAGGTTCCTGACTCCATGATGCTAAACTTCCTAGCAGCTTGATATAACTAAGATGATTCATTGCATTTTTCTTTTACATTTTCACCACATTTGTCATATTATATAATTTTATATATGCAGAACTATCCAAGTAGAATTAGGTTAAAAAGTCAGGGGCAAATAACCAATTGTCCTTGGCAAATAAAAACCAAAACAGCAGCTGATGCCATGAAAAAGTTACTTATCCAACATGGTACCATTTCAGCAGGAAAGAGACCAAAACAAACTTGTGAAACACCAAAGTAAAAGCAATCTTTAAAGCGTCCAACCAAACATAGGTGCTATATAATCACCACAAAGATTAAACTGAAATTCTACATCACGGTGTAAAACGTATCTGATATATCCCTACCCCACAAGTAAACACTTCCTTTTCTGTTCACATACCAAAACCAACAGCAACATTTCCTATCAACAATTGAAGAATATCACAAATGAAAGCATTCTTTGACCAATTTGGTCATGATGACTTAGTACTAGAAGGCCCAAAGCTTTGCCTTCCCCCATTGGCCAAGTAAACCTAATGACAAACACCACCAGGGCTTTTCTCAGGAACTCAGGAGAATCTGAGTTCTCCAAAGACCACGTTTGTGAATTCCTCTGAAGCTGATAATCTGATTTCCTTTCCTGGGAATTTCTGGCTCAACTCACCCAAAGCACTTTTATTTATTTATTTTAAAGGAAGCAATACCTATGCTTTCCAGATAACAAGGTAGCCTAAAATATTATCAGGTGTCACATCGATTCAGGTTCATTTTGTAGTTCTTGCAACCTCTGACTGGTGTACCTGTGAGCTGACACTCTAGTCTGATAATATATTCTGCAACTGTACATGTTAATTTGTAAGTTGAACCATCTCTCTGTGAGGGCAGTTAGGAAACCCAGATTGAAATTGCTAATGTGGGGTGACTTCAGCTGTCAATGATTATGTAGTCAAGCCTTGACCATAGTTTCCAGAACTCTGGCTAAAAATGGAAGTCTTGAGACAGTACAAAAATGAGTTCATTCACTTCGCTGGTAGTGAAACTTTTTGAAGAAGAGATGTCAAGATGATTTAAGAGGAGCTGGAATTTAACATCTTAAGAAAACTTATAGGCAAGTTAGGACAGTTTAGTTTTCAAGAAAAATCCGACAGATGCTAAAGAAGAAGTCATTTGGGCGACTCTTATTGGAGAAAGAACTGATTGATTTTCTTCCTCCTCACAAGTTGTAGGCCCTGTAGAGATGCTAAGATCAGAAATATGATGGGTTGTCTGCTGAGTTGGGTGACAAAAACAATCTCCACATTTAAGTGGCATAGAAGACTTTAACTAACACGCCAACTTGGACAATTCAATTTCTCCTTGGCATGTGCAAAGTCTTGTGTCATCTGTCTGTTCACTTGCTATTTTTCCCAAGTCGTCATTGATCTGTTTTATCATGGGCCCTCTCTCCTCAATCATGAAAGTAAAGATCAACCAAAAACTAAGATGATTTCTGATCTCTTTGGGTCAATTTAACATTTAAATTACATAAAGTCAGCTTTATTTTAAGTCTTTCTACATGTATTTTATGCTTAACATCTAAGAATTTTCCTGCTGATTTCCATAGTTAGAAAGGCAATCAAAATCTACACACTCTGGCTACATCTTGATTTTTGTTTTAAAGCAGGTGTACCTGATGGAGTTGGCTAAGCCTTTGCTGCATGGCCAACCTGGTTCTATTTCCTCTTCCTGGAACACCAGTTTTTCTTCACTAGCCACCAATCTCATGCTGTCATCCAAATCTTTCTAGGAATTTAAATCTAACCACAAGTTATTGTTTCTACAATAGGCCAATGAAGTAGTTCTCAAGGATGACACTTCCTTGAAGGTCCTCATAGATGGATGGTCTATATATTTACTAACATCTCTGGTCTCTGTCTTATTGAGGAGCACTCTTTGTATCGAATGGAGTTGAACTAGTGGTTTTATCCACTTATCCAAGAGCCAAGTCATAATGCAAACAGTCAGTGGCTTTCTGTGTATTGCCAAGTGGCCAGGAGTCCATACCCCAAACCACCATAAACAGTAGGCATAATCATCCACTCCTGTTCGGGAGAGGCCCAGGACTGAGCTAGCAGAAAGACTGAATTACTTACCACCTCTAGAGTGGGTCCCTCCAGGCCAGGGACGAGCTCATGGGCAAGGCTGTGCAAGGAAGCGCTCTGTACCATGCCTGCCCTGCGGATATACAGAGGACTTCAGTCTCCTGCACTGTCAATCTCTCAGTCATCATGAGCTCAATTATGCACCGACAACAGCAAGAACAACAACAACGACGACGACAAAACAACCCCCAAAAAGCTAAGGGCCACAGACTACCGTGATGGAGGGACAGCCAACTGGAACTGTGCATTGAGAGATGGAGGTGCTGTCCTGATCATGCGTCCATTACGGACCTGACCTTTACATCTTTCCTCAAACAAACATTCCATTGAAGCCCACGGGAGAGCCACGTGGAGAGACTGCAGGACTGGGCCCTAAGAGTCAGGCAACCATCGAATTTGGTAGGGTGTTTTTTGGTTTGTTTTTTTGTTTCTGTTTTTTTGTTTTTTGTTTTGGCTTTTTTGTTTGCTACAAATACAGATAGACAGACAGACAAACCCAAGAGCAGATTTCAAGAATCAACTGAGGCACAAGATAAACTACTTTGCTGTTACACAGATATTTTTACCCCAAATGTTTCACATGAAACCAAAAATTTTAAAAGCGTAATTAGGAAAAATTTGGGGACACATCTTTGTCGGCCCTAAATTGTGCCATAAATATCTCTACCGCTTGCCTTAGAAGGATGCCCAAGCACATCTCATGGGTAGCACATATCTGTGGTCTAAAATAGTTATCGAATTCTGATGACACTATTAATTCACAGTCTAAGTATGCTGGTCAAGTACAGTGAAAGTTGACTGCCTGCATCAATGACGGATTAGTTTCATCCTGAGGTTCAAAGCACAGTCAAACATTATTGCTCGGATTGCAAAGTCACAACACTTTACATTGATGTGAGTTTGTAAACTTATGGTATAGTTCGAATGAAGGCAACTGATGAAAGCAGTTGAACCTGAGAAGTGGGGATGAATACAGAGTGTAATTCCAGCGCACATTTCCACATCAAAATACCAATGCCATTTACCAGGGCCCACGTGAGCCACACTCATGGTCGAGCGACAGCACCTATATTCCCAGTCAGTATCTCTGCTCCACAGACACAAGTACAAAACGGCCTAAATCGTGAACTAGTGGTGAGGAAAAGGAGACCAGAGTTTAAAAGAAATCAAGGTGATGTTTCCTAGAAACATACCAGCTGAAGGATCCAGAATAGGGGTGATCAGTAAGTAATTAATTGATCCTCCTGACTAGGTTTGATGATTTTTCTAAAGACTAATGACTTGGCTCACTAGAATTCATCAGACTACGTCTCTTTAACACACACTCAGTACAAACAGGTGGAGATGTACCACTTCCGACCACTACAGGTAGAGAAGTATGACCTCTGTTGACCATGGATCACAGCTGAAACATTAGTTTATACTTGAAGGGTCACAGCAGCCAGACATATGCGAATTCCAACTCTTCAGAAAACTTTGGGTTAAAAAAAAATGCATTACTTACATGTATGTGTCTTCTTCGTTACTGAGATACCTAGAAGAGAAGAAATAATGACAAAGGTAAGATAGTGTCCTGTGTGTGCTTCTTGGAACACACATCATGCATAGAGTAGTCAGGAATGCATTTGTTCAGATGGTGATGCAGAGGCAAGATCAGGCTTAATCTTGGCTGCCAGTGGCGCTGGACCTACCCCAGGACAACAGAACCGTGGATGACAGGGACGGCAAGCATCACCCACTGGTTTTCTGTGGTAAAAAGGAGCAGCGTGGACAGTAATTAAACAGAGTGAGGAAAGACTCTTAGTTTTCACTTTAAATAGGGGAGATGATCGCATTTATAGGCAGTGTGGGGAAGATTTAAGGCACAAGAGAGTGATGCCAACCTACGCAGACAAGAGTGAGCTGAGCACCAGAGCAATTAATTTGCTCTGGCCATTGATTCTGTGTTTACTTTTTAATGAAAATGACTCTGCCGGCTCACATGAAGCATAACTTTTTATGTTGAAGGAAAAAACCTCTACAAAACGTACCTATCTGTCCGTACTCATTAAAGTCAGAAGGGGAACGGCTGCTGCTTCTCCATGAGCAGCACCAAAATGAACATGAACTGTATGAAAACACGAGGGATTCATGAGTCAGCACCCTTGATGCTTCCAAGATGATTTACGGAGAGCAGGTGACAGACGAACGAGACTAAGCAAGATTCAGCACATAAGACCACATAAAGATACGAATGCGTGCTTTAGTGCAAACAGTGCTATATCTCTGTTTCAGAGGGACTCCATTTTGAACTCCTTACGCTCTGTTCCTCTTGGGGGAGATTCTTGAGACTAAATAGCCTCGAAGTAATACAACTCTTCAAAACATTTAGCCTGTGACTAAGAACTGTGGTAAACCTTGACATTTTTTTTTCTTTCAAGTTATTAAGAGAACTATTTAACCCTCCTCTGGAAAGTAAAAGTTGTTGAAAAATTTGGCCCCCACATCAGACCCATTACTGAGCTATGGAACAAATCGTACAGGGAAGAAATCCGTTATGAAAATCCATGGTAGACGTAAAAGAAAAAAAAAAGTTAGTTCCAAAGTTGCGTGCCAAGACCAAAATCACACGCTTGCTCCCCCAACAACTTTCCAAAGGGCTTATTTAGGGAAGCTGAAATTACATAGCTCAACTCAAATTCTTTTTTTTCCCCCCTTTTTATTGAGGAAAACTAAACCATTGTTTTTCATCATGTTTGAGTTGGCTTCTCAAAGTGAAGTTAGAACCTTCTGCGAAGAGCCTTGAAAGCTCTCTCACATGGGAACTACGAAAATGTTCCAGAATCTTTTGAAATAAGCTTTATCATGGGAAGGGAACTTCCCCCAGCAACAACTGCAGTGAAGTTTAAAATCTGAATACAATTTGCAACTCCAGCTCATGACACCAGCACCAATAAATTGATACATTAGTGCTCTTTCAGCATTATGAGGGCTATATGTGTACTTTCCTTAGGAAATAATGCTTTCTGTAAAATCACTTTGAAGAGAAAGTGCTTATGCTGTCACTCCTGATTATTCAGAACCTCCACACAATTGGATTTAACACAGCCCAAAACAGACCTATCTATATTCGCTGAGTGTGGAACTATTTTCTCCTGACATCCAAAGCCCTGATGAAAATACCACTGCTTTGACTTTTCTACTTAAATTTATTATACAGCGTGATGCAGTGTTCTCATCAAATATTTTCATGATGATTACATTGATAATAGATTCTGAACATCTTTCCAGGAAAGCTGCCTGATCTTTGAGATCACAGTGGCACAGGGCTAAAACTACGCACATCTGTCTCCAGGAGAAGGCATGACCCCAGCATCAGTACCAACTCCGGCCCTCAGTTTGGCTCGCTGCCACTTAGTGATCAAGATAAAGAAGTGGGGGATATACCTAAGTACAACTTGCCAGAGTTAATAGATAAAACAGAGGGTGCCAGTGAAATTTGCATTTTGGATACTACTTCATTGTGTATCTGAAATTCAAATTTCACTGGCTATCTTGTATTTTATCTGGCAAACGTAACCCATACGTTTATAATAAAACATAAATTATATCTGTTATATATAGTGAAGATTATCACAATAAATTAATAGTAAGTTTTTATGGAGAAAGGCTTAAAAACACACCTCTCTTGTGAAAGAAATATTTTTCTTTTCTTTCTTTTTGAGAGGGACAGAAAGAGAGTGAGAGAGAAAGAGAGAGCAAATCTTAAGCAGGCTCCATGCTCAGCTCAGAGCCTGATGCGGGGCTCAATGTCACAACTTTTGAGATCATGACCTGACCCGAAATCAAGAATTGGACGCTTATTTGACTGAACCACCCAGGCACCCTGCAATCTTTTTATAAAAAATGCACTACTGCTAATTATGGAGACTGGACTATGCATAATATTTAATTGTTTTGTTTGTTTGTTTGTTTGTTTTTTACTTAATAGCCCTTATGAAGACAAAATTCTATTACCCCCCAAAAAGCAAGCAAATGAAAACAATGTTAACACTCAAAAGATAAATTTAATGAAATGATGAGAAAGTTTACTGGCATTCCCTTCCTCTTCCTATGAAAACTAACATTGGTGATCACATTAACATCTCGAATTTGTGTTGCTCCTTTGTCTGTAGAAGCTCTAATACCTCATAGTAACTGACTCCACAGAAGTGTGAAAAAAAAGAAAAAGCATAAAACATCCTCATTTCACAGATGGGTCAGTTGAGGCTCAGGGAAGTTTCTTAGCGCAATAAAAAGCTTTCTGTGGGAAGTTAATATCCTTCTGGATGCGCATCCACGGCTCATATTTTAAAACCCGGGTGCAGAGAGTGCCTCTCAAAAGAGTAAATACTCAAAAAATGATTTACTCCCAGGAGCATACTTCTCAGCTGTGTAAATGATTCAAACCTACGGGTCCCTGTCCTTCAGTCTTTTCTCAACCAGGAAGGCCCACCAGGGCTTGGGTGAAAGAGGTCCTCAAACAGAGAGGGCTGTGTGTGCCCAGGATTGTGACCAGCAGCCATTTTCTTCATCCTTCAGGGAGGGTGGGGTGGGTCTTCCCTTTTCTCCTTCTTCTTATTTCCCCAGAGGCTGCAAGATTCCTGTCTTTCTTGACAGAAAGTGCCTCCTTAATGAGATCACAGCAGTCACCCATTGCCCATTTTTGTCCTTAAGCAGATCCAAACCTAACGTAACCAGCAGCGGTGGGAGCGGCAACTCTGAATAATGAAGTGTTCAGAACAGGTTTTCCAAAGATAAATTTCACGAGTATTTAATAGGCAAATAGCTCTAATTCTACCCAGGAGTAGAAAAGAATCGACTTTTTAGAGGCAGCTCTTAAGATACCTAGATGTGGAGTCTTGCCTATCTGAGCTCACGTTCGTTTTGTTCGTAGCCCATACGCTTTCCTGCTTCTCGGCTGAGAGACCTTGGCCAAGTGAAGTAACTTATCCAGGCCTGAATTTACAACTGCATACAATCATAATAATACTGAAAAGGCTGATGTGAAAATTAAAATGAAATAAGGATGTTGGGGCGCCTGGGTGGCTCAGGTAGTTCAGTGTCCAACTTCGACTCAGGTCATGATCTCACGGTTCGTGGGTTCGAGCCCCGCATTGGGCTTTGTGCTGTGATCTCAGAGCCTGGAGCCTGCTTTGGATTCTGTGTTTCCCTCTCTCTCTGCCCCTCCCCCGCTTGTGTTCTGTCTCTCTCTCTCTCTAAAAATAAATAAACATTACAAAAAAATTATAAGGGTGTCAAAGAGCTTTCCAAACTGGGAAGCGTAATAAGAATGTTAAAAGGGTGGGACACACATGGTCTTATTTTCACAAAGCAGAATCAGAATGTTCTACTGAAATCTATGTCCAAACTACCTTGATGTCCCTGGGTTTCACACTGACTTACGGCCTAGGACTCTGGTTTTCTGAACAAGTGCTCTGACTTGAACATTCATATTTGTAGGAGGAGAGAATGAGACAGAGAATCAAGTTCCTACAAGTAAGTGTGTGCTATTCTAGACCGTGAAATCTCCTGGACTCTTCACCCTCTAAAATCCAGGGAAGATACTTGCTCATTGGCAAGGGTGCTAAGTGGCTGCTGTTTAGTGCAGGCAAAGGACTTTGATCACCGCCACCAAAGGGTGTCACACTGAGTCCAGCTGTTGTGAAGGTTCTGATTCACTTCCAAGTGACTGGGAAGAACACCAAGATCCTTCCACTGAGATTTGCAAACAGGCCCCCGAGCAGAGTAGTGCTCTCTGCAGAGACTGCAACTTCACAGAGCTGTGGGAGAGTCATGGGGTAGCACCAGAGAGCTCACTACCCTAAGCCAACAGGGAACTCACTGGGTAATTTGGGCAAGTCACTTAACTTCTCTCTGGGCCTTAGTTTTCTCATCTGTAGAATGAGACAGGTGCACTGCATGGTTTCTTAATGTCTAGTTCATCGATCAGTGGCTCCTTGCCCTGCTTTCTAGCTTTCAAACCAAACCTCCTCTTTCTAAGTAACATGCTTCCAGATCTATTTCTCACTGTACAAAAATCTAATGTAGCTCACAATCAAAGGTAACCCCCTGAAACTTTTTTCTTTTTGCCTTTTAAAACCAAAGAAGAAAGAAGGCAGTACCCACAAAAGGTTATATAAGTAAAAGCTATACTTCTTTTGGGTGATATTTTAAAATTATCTGGGCTATAGAAAAATGGTACCTTTTGATAAAGTTGCAAGACTCCTTATATTTCACCCAGATCATATATATATATATGAGAGAGAGAGAGAGGGAGAGGGAGAAAGAAGAGAAGAGAAATATTTCTAGGTGACGCTTTAAGAGTAATTTCTAATTTAACAATATGACATCAGTTTTAAATTGTCAATTAATGCCCTTAAAATTAAGAGTAAAAAAAATTAAAAGTAAAAATCTCCACAAATGCTCTACTCAAAGTAGGGCTTCTAATACAGCAAGAGTGTCTGACTCTATTTAGCTGACCATGTTTCAAAGTAAAGCAAAGCAAATGTCATGAAAATACCACAAATTTATCACTGTCACGGTTATCAGTAGTTTCAGAGTTATAGCGATCACAGAGCGGAGCCCTTTAGGAATGTAATCTGATATTTGCAATCAGTGCCAAATCTTGGACCAATTAACTTCCTTGATGGACTTCTTATTGTCTCTTGGTTTCTAGGCAATTGTCTGGATACCAAGTTTATTTTAACTTTTTTTTTTTTTTTTTGGAGGAGGGGGTAAGAAATGGCATCCTTCCTATTCCCCAGACATGCCAATTACTAAAGTAGCATTTCCAGAGGTCCTGCATTCTCGACAGGTCCCTAACTACAGAGATGTCCCTTTCTCACTTTGCTATTATTCAGCCTGGGTGTCTTTCTTCTCTTAGTCTCTTGCATAATGGGATAACAATTGATGAGATGCAGATATTTTCAACATGGGTAAGTTCTGTATCAGAATAAAAAACAAAAACAAACACAACAAAGACTACCTAAAATAAAATGAGGCCAAGCTTTCTTTTTTCTTTTTGTTTTAAAATATGTCAAAGCTTCCCTAGTTCAAGTGAGCTTGTTTGGCAGGGGGTGGAGATGTGCTAATCAATAACTAACAAAATATTTAGGGGCACCTGGGTGGCTCCGTCAGTTAAGCATCTGACTCTCAGTTTTGGCTCAGGTCATGATCTCACAGTTTGTGGGATCAAGCCCCGTGCTGGGCTCTGCGCTGGCAGCGTGCAGCCTGCTTTGGATTCTCTGCCTCCCTCTGCCCCTCCTCGACTGTGCTGTCTCTGAAAATAAATAAATAAACTTAAAAAGAATTAAAACAAAACAAAACAAAACACCCCCATCCAAAACCAAAATCTTTAACTGTCCAGCTCCTACATCTACACTAGACCCACATATTAACTCTTAGTTTAATTTCTAGAAACAGATGGCTCCAAATCTGAAGGCTTTCACAGGATTTATTCTCCCTCTTCACAAGGTAAATGAGTTAAATAAGATGCCCATTATTCAAGCTGTGAGGCCTTCGGCTAATGACCTAAAATCTCTAAGTCTCTGTTTTCTTATCCACAAAATGGGGACAAAATTCTCAGTGCTGGGTTTACAAAAAGGCTTCAGTAAAGTAATTCACGCAGGGCATGTCACATAATGCCTCTTTCCTACTCATGGCATTTTTAATCGCACTTTGCAATGGACAGAGAGCTATCCCTTGGGTGGACACAGGCATATCCGTTAGGACAAGGTCATTAAGAAGACATATAATCTGGCAAATGAGTGTTGGAGAGTTCAGGCAGAACTTTCAAAATACAATCTGGAGCATTTAACCTCCCTCTTGTCATATTACCAACAAGTATAGTGCAAAGGTTGCAATCTCCTCTGTCTGCTTACTCCCCTCCTGTACTTCTTTCTGGCTTCCTCTTCGTAAGAAGCTTGTAGTTAAAACAGTAATTTATCTGCAGTGAATGAACAGTAGCTAAGAAACACGGCCCAGCATTTAGGTGGTGGTGGTGGTTGTTATTTTTTGAATGGCTAACAACTGTTTCATAAAGAAAAAAATCGCCCTTTGTGCTGGCCCTCTGCCTCCCCTCTCCCAGTCCTGGGCTGCACTGTGCACTTGCTCCGTTTCACACACAGTCAAGGAGAGAATCTCTGCAGTAGGCAGATCAGGAACACAGCCCAAGTGCGGCCTCACCAAACAAAAGTGATGTTACAAAACAATGTCCTTGTCTAGGACAAAAGAGCTATTAATGATAATCAGTACATATTACTGAAAGTGCTCCAAGTAATCTCTGGACTTTGTTTCAAAAATTCTTAATGGACACTAATGCTTAGAGTTCACTCAAAAGAGAAATAAATTATGTGCCAGGGTTGCAGAGACCAAGGACAACACTCGCAAGGCATCAAAGCATCAGCAATGTTACGACAATCAAGTATTTTGTAATTGCATAAAAAGCCTTTAAAAATCATTTAGAAATACTAATTACGAAGACAAATAATACTTTAATGTGAGCTTTCTTTTGTGCTGATTTGAGCCTAGGTTGAGCTGTTTCAGTGATATTTCGGCTGTTTTACCAATCAAGGTGCTTAATGTTACATGAAAAAAATTTCCATTTTAGTGTGAAAAAGGGAGATGGGCATTGATAAGAAGATTCTTTTTTCTGTTCTTTTGAATTAAAAAAATTGTGTGTGTGTCATTGCCCTCCACTTCCATCTCTGGGTCATATTTCCTGATATTTGTGCCCAGAAATATCTTTTAACTTAGTGAGGTAGGCCAAAGCTATACCCTCTCTCAAGTCCTGCCTTTATCTACGACAAAACAGTTCCAAGAACAAAACCTCATTCCCAGTTCCTCAGCAAAAGCAACATAACGACACCATCAGCCTATCCTAGAAGGAAAATTTGAGACTAAACTTATTTGGGAAACATCCATCTTGTCCCTTAGAGATTACTAGTAATGCATTATGAAAAGTCCATACCTAAGGAGGGTAATTTCTCCTCTTGTGGCTTGCTAGTGCCAAATGCATGATTAGCACTAAAGGATAGCTAAGAAAAGTAAGAATCCTTGTTCTTTCAAATGAATTTCCTTTTATCGTATCTATACTGAAAACGGAGCTACCCATTAAATATTACTCAGTTGACTTAAATTTGCTCTTGGAGCTCTGAGCAGACATGTGAACTGACAAGCATCAAACACTTCCAGGGCTTAGCCTTCTGGGATTGAGTAGTTTTATAAGTGAATAATTCAATTCAGGTAAAAGTCAACAGCTCTTACCATGCTTTTCCAGGAAATGCTTGACTTTAGGTGCTTCTGGAATCTGTTGAAATTGTTTATCTTTGCCACTAACAGGGGCAGGTCCCGACTTGAACTGTCTGTAGGTGACTCGCCTGGATACTGTCAAACACGTGCTGATGGGTGCAATCCCCAAAGTCAAAGCTACCAGAACTGGTTGGATGAGCATGACTTGAGGATTATACATTGTGGCACCAAAAGCAAGTCAGGCACTATAGACACTTCTCACATATTATGCCCTTGTGGGGACAACCTAAACCTGACCTCATGGAGCCTGGATCCTATTCAAGGTAAGTAATGACTGAAGGAATTTCACCCTGTCTGCAGTCACCCCGACACCAAAGTCTGCTACTGATGGCACAAGCATGGAGAGACTAAAGGGTGTACCAGTTATGGCATGAGAGGACACGCTTCCATGGCTTCCCTCAGGTCCTGAACCACCTAGGAAGGAGAGGGAATCTCAAGAGGAAACAATGGGAATTGGCTCTGCATTTTGAGGATCTGAGCTCTACTGTCAGAATCAGGAGGAACGCTAAAAGCCACACAATCCAGTGGGGTATCAAATAAATAGTGGTATTTACTTTTAGTGGAGTGGTGTCTTTAATTACTGCTGAACATACAGGCTACGAAGGTCTGTAAAGGATTTCTAAAAATGTCCACATTAATCATCTTGAAAGAAAAAAGATGAAAACTCCAATTAAATATGTGTTGTGTATAGCCTCTCCTCTGAACACAGAATTTTAAGCAGTTTGGATTGGACACTGTTGGGTGATAACATATTTCCTTTACATTTTCTGTTGTACAGAATTTATTGAGTAGATAATTATTAGATGAGGTTAATAAACTGTTTTCTCATATGAACTTAGAGTCAGAAAGCTTTGATTCCAGGCTTAGCTCAGTCACTTGCCAGCTATGTGAATTTGGCCAAGATACTTAATCTCTCTGAGCCTTAGTTTCCTCATCTCTTAAAGAAGGGAAAAAAAAATCTCTTCTTCTTCCATCTGGAAATGTGACCACTAGAAATGTAGGCGTTAGGAAGTAATTATGGATGTACACAGCGTTTTCATGGCAGCATTGGTGCTATCAGCAAAGGTTACGGAGGAACCACCCAAAGTCAAGAGTATAGAGGATGAGTTAAATAAACCATAGTACATCTATGTAATGAAATACTCTGTCATCATTAAACTAATGAAAACTTAATTGCATGAAAGATGTTCTAGCTGTCTTCAGAGAAACAAAAGCTCACACCAAGTATAGCATGATTACATTTCTGGGAAAAGAAGAAAAAAGACTAAAAAATACGCACCAAATTAATGAGAGTGGTTGTCTCTGAGTGGAAGAATTATGGATGATTGTTCATTTCTTTTCTTTGATTCTACTTTCTAAATTTTCTTTCTTTTAAAAAGTTATTTATTTAAATTGAAGGTAGTTAACATACAGTGTAGTATTGGTTTCAGGAGTAGAACCATGAAACCGATGAAAGTGATTTATCATTTACAAATTATACCCAGTGCTCATCCCAACAAATGCTCTCCTTAATGCACAGAGGAGTTAAGATGGCAGAGAAGTAGGGGGGACCACAGATTTTCCTTTTCCCTCAAACACAGCTGTATTGAGGTCAGATTACTTTCTAAATTATCTATGACAAAACTGTATAAATAACAAATTTTTTTTTAATTTTTATGTTTTTTTTTTTATTTCTAGGAGAGAGAGAGAGACAGCGTGAGCAGGGGAGGGTCAGAGAGAGAGGGAGTCACAGACTGAAACAGGCTCCAGGCTCTGAGCTGGCAGTCAGCACAGAGCCCGACGCGGGGCTCGAACCCACAACCGCGAGATCATGACCTAAGCGAAAGTCGGACGCTTAACCGACTAAGCCACCCAGGCGCCCCAAATAACAATTTAAGCGGTGCTGCTGGGTGGGTCAGTCGGTTGAACATTCTACTTTGGCTCAGGTCACAAACCCCTCAAGGCAAGAGCAAGCCCTCTGTCAGTGTTCCCTGAGAATTCTCTGGGCCTTACTGCCATGAAATGTAAAGAGCAGAATTCTGGAGATAGGAAGACCCAGGCTGCAAGCCCGACTTCATCACTATCACTAAGTGACCATCAGGGAGTCATTTCTCTTTAGGAAACTTACTTAGTCTGAGTCTCGGTTTCAGCTTCAGTAGGACAGAGGTAAGGAAGGGGCACATTGGTGGCTTAGTCAGTTGAACGTCCAACTTTGGCTCAGATCGTGATTCATCAGTTCATGTGGGGCTCAGTGCTGATAGCTCAGAGCCTGGATCCTGCTTCAGATTCTTTGTCTCCCTCTCTCTCTTCCCCCCGCCCCGCTCATGCTCTGTCTGTCTGTCTGTCTCTCTCTCTCAAAAACAAACATTAAAAACAAATTAAGAAGTAAGGATACTTTCTTCCCAGGGTTGTTGTGATCATCAAATGGTATAGATAGCATAAAGCCGAAAGCTGTCGATGGTCTTTGAATTCCATTATCTAAGCAACGTGTCTCACAGCACTGCAATGGAGAGTTTCCAGAAACAAACAAACAAACAAACAAACAAAAAAGGCCTCTATGTCCTTGGGTTGTGGTACTGAGGTGGCTTTTTTTTTTTTAAGCAGGTTCTACACCCAGCTCAGAGCCCAATGTGAGGCTTGAACTCACAATTGTGAGATCAATATTTCAGCTGAGATCAAGGGCTGGACGCTTAACCAATTGAGTCATCCAGGTGCCCCCAAACTTCTTTTGAAATTGATACATTTTGTCATAATCTGTTTGATTTCAACTAGCACAACTCCTCTCTTCTAAATTTTCTCTCCCTCCCTCTTTCTTTTAGTCTTAAGAACGGTGTAATGGCTTGGGTTACATCCCTCAAAAAGATACGTTCAAGTTTCTAACCCCTGGTACCTGTGAATGTGACCTTATTTGGAAACCAGGTCTTTACTGATGGAATTGAGATGACATCCTACTGGAGTAGGGTGGGCCTTAAATCCAGTGACTACTGTCTTTCGGAGGGAAAGGAGAAGGAGGTGTGGACACAGAGATATACAAGAAAGTCAGGCGAAGATGGAGGCAGAAACTGGAGTCATATAGCGATTGGCCAAGGAATGCTAAGGATGGCCAGCAACTACCAGAAGTTAGGACAGAGGCTTCTAGAAATTCTTCTCTAGAGCCTTCAGAGGGAGCATGGCCCTGCTGACACCTTGATTTTGGACTTTTAGCATCCAGAACTGTGAGAGAATACATTTCTGTTGTTTTAAGCCACTCATCTGTGACAAATTATAGGAGCCATAGGAAGTTGATACAAAGGTCTAGGAAATTTTATGAGCTTACGGTATCATGACAATACCCTGGGATCTTTCAAAAATATGGTGTGGCAGTTTTCTTGCTTCCCTTCCAAATCCCCATTCTCCCATTCTTCCATGGCAGGCACCTTTTTGGTGGGCCCACAGAGGCCCGGTTAGAGACTACATTCCCCAGGATTCCTTGGGGCTGGGTATAGCCATAGGACCACATTCTCACTAAGAATTTGAGCGGAAGGGGTGTGTGTAAATTCTACACCACTTAAAAGGAAACTGCTTGCCTGGGATATCCTCTGTCTCTCCTCCTCATGGACTGAAACCTGGATGAGGCTGTGTCCCAGCTCCAACCGTGAGGCTGCGCCTTTGGAGACAGGACCCTGTAGCTTGTAGGCCTGTCTGCCTCCCTGGGAGTTTCTACAGGCTCAAACACCACAGGAGAGAGACGCAAACTTCTACCTCAGATAAGCCACTGTGTTCTTGGGTCTCTGCTACAGCAGTTTTTAGCTACATAGGGTAAGAAATGCTAATACATAACCCTAATACATAGAGTTAAGAAATAACTCTAGTATAGCTTAATCACCAAATGTTACTTCTGGAAGAGAGAAGAAATTGTATCTCTCCAAGTGGGCCGGAGAGGGACTAGGTGAGTGGTTCCAATCGGCCAGCCAATTAGAGGCTGAGCCGAGGGCAGCACTGAGCTCTGTCAGCTCCGAGGCCTGCTATGTTCAAGTCTTCTTGTTATCACACAGGACATCTCAGCGAGACCCAAGGAGGTTTCACTGGCATCACTTAGAAGCATCATTTAGGTGAAAGCAACTGTTTGAACTGTTAATCAGATAGTGGTAGTCTCCTGCTCAGGTTCCTTCTGGGGCTTATGAGCTCGCCCACAAGCCTCCCTGGCTCTCCACCTCATGTCCTCCTCTCCCTGCCTCACCTCACCTGATCCCCTACATGGACCTTCTCGGATTTTCTCTAAAGTTCTAAGCTTGCTCTGGCCTCGAGTCCTTTCTGCTTGGAAGTGCCTCTGCCTGTTTCAATTTTCCTCCACATCTCCCCAGGCCTTCCTCACAGCTACTCAGCTCCCTATGGTGGAATGCTCCCTCCCCTCCCCCACCTCCTGCTCCTTTCTCCACTTTGCTTTACTTTTCATGACAGTATTTCGCTCCCTCTGACTTTCCATTAAATAGCTGTGGTATGTTTTTCCAAAAATGTCAACTCTTAAAGTCAGGGAATTCATGTTTCTGGATTATCACTCTATTCTCAAATGCTGACCGTGGTGCCTGGCACATAGTAGGAGCTCAAGAATATCTGTCAAATGAATGACTAGAGACGGTCTCCAAAGCCACACGCCTGGTTTACCGATTGTGACCTCAAAGCCTAGTCCTCTGGAAATGTATAGAGAACACAGGAGAACAGAAATGGTGAGGTAGGGGCTAAATGAGATGGTCTGGGAACATGAAAGGAAAGTTTTGCATGGGTGAAGAGAAACCAGAGAACTACACACAATGAGAGAAGGGGGGGAGAAGACATACCAACCCCAGGACCCAAAGCAGAGGTCAGGCAATCAATAGAAAAGTTAAAATGGCGCTCTTAAACACTTTTGATAAAATCAATTTGGTCATTACCACAGCTGAACACAGGGCACGTAGGCCTCATCTGTTAGAAAGATCTTTATGATCTTGTTAACAGATCCCCGACACAGAAGCTGTAAAGGTTATAACCCAACTTGTAAAGCTAATCTCATATTGGCTCTGGGATAATAAAGAACTGACAGAAAAATTCCCACTTAACCATATGCTGTAGCAAGAAGAGCTTGCGTGATTTCTTCTGTGGCAATTCAGAATAGTTTAACTTTCCCATTTCTGAGGCTGAGAAAGCAGTTTTAGAAACAACGATTTTAGTATGCAGGGTTCTTAGATGTAACAGCTTAGAGGTTAACTTGGGTTTAGCAATCTCCCTTCTATTCAAAGTGATTTAAAAATAAAATCAGGATTTTCATTTTTATTTTTTAAGAGAGCTCTGTTCTATATTTGTATATCCTAGATGAAGTCTTTGGATTATTATTATTATTATTATTATTATTATTATTTGATATGTGAGTTTAAGATCCTTCTTCTTCAACAGAGTAACGCAGCACTGTTTCTTGACCACGCTCCTCTGGGCCATGGTTTAGATTACGCCTATGGAAGTAGTGCAGAAAGGGAAAGCGAGTTTATGCTACACAGCAGGTGCAGAAGACAAAATCAAAGAGTAATCGTATAACCTGAGTGGCCTTGAAAAGGACAAGGGAGTATGTGAGTGTATCAGGCATTTAATTGCAGACTGACATAGGTAACATGTAGGGATGAAATGATACAATATCTGAGATCTGCTTTAAAATGCTTTAGGGCGCCTGGGTGGCTCAGTTTGTTAGGCTTCTGACTTTGGCTCAGGTCATGATCTCACGGGTCATGGGTTCAAGTCCTGCATCAGGCTCTGCGCTGACAGCTCAGAGCCTGGGGCCTGCTTCGGATTCTGTGTCTCCCTCTCTCTCTGCCCTCCCCAGCTTGTTGTCTCTCTCTCTCTCTCTCTCTCTCTCAAAAAAAAAATGCTCAGAAAAGGGGAAGGGGATAGCTGAAGCATATGTGACAAAATCTTGAGAAGTGTTCAACCTTGGCTGTTTGGTATCCAGGAACTCATTGCACTGTCACCTCTCTTTGCATGTATGTTTGAAATTTTTATAATAGAAGGCCTTTACTGGCTTGGAAAACTTTAAAAATATGCCGAGTCTCTCTCATATATAGTGTGTGAGAGATTCTGCCCATGCATGTGAATAGTTAGCAGTTATAGCTTCCCAACTACTGAAGAAAGTGTTACTCACTAGAGCAGGTCTGAATGCTTTGGAGAGCAGATACCTTCAGAATACATATTTATTTATTTAGCCATTCATTTGGTTTTATTTATACAAAGAAATATTTAATACCTCTTATTCTTCCTCCTTAAATTCTTGTTTCCAATAGGATCTTAATCTTGCCAATAGTGGTTTTGTCAACCAAGATAAATTTTAGGAACATAACCTCATTGGGTGATGCCAAAGTACTGGAATTTGTTATGGCCATGTGAAGGGAGCATGTGGTAGAAAATAAATCAGAAGACCTGACTTTGAATTCCACCTTCCCCTCCCATGGGCTCACTGCCATCTTTTTACTATACTTTGACAAGTCTACCCTCTTGGACAATCTTTTGCTTGGTTCTGTTCATTCTCAGCAGCCCAGGTTTTTGTTGGTTGGATGCAAGTCCCATCAGTGGCACGTAACAGCAGCCACCCTTAAAACCAGGCCACTTCTACATGGAAACCTAAACAAACCAGGAGTCCCTTGGTTAATGATTCCAAACGAGAATCCAAGAAATCCTGGCTGCTCTCTGTAGTGGTTATTTTAAGGCAGATGGTTGTTTCTAACTTACAGTTCAGTCCCTTTGCAGGTAATTTCAATATATCATTCAGAATAGCAATCTGATCCTCAAACAAGATGTAGCATTTCCCCATGAGTTGTTTAATTAATTTATTTTTTGAGTCCTGCATTTTCAAATTCTCTTGATGATTACCCAAGGGCAACTTGTAGTTTGCCACTGTAACAACATATTCACTGTTGCATAGTTGATGCAGATTTTCAACCCACCTTCTGACTTCCTCATCTCCCTCTGTGAAGAAAGTAGTCCAGAGATATTGCTGAGGAAACCGAGTGTCAGAAGGGTGAAGGGGCATGCTCAAAGTCAAGTGGCTCCTTGACAGAGCTGGGGCCAAAAGCTTAATAATGTGATGTTTTCAGTGGTCACTGTAGTTATTTCCTTCTCTTGCTGAAGCCTTTAAGTGCACCTCGTGTACCCACACCAAGAGCCAAAGGCATCCAGCAAAAAGCATCAGGGACAAACATCTGTATCCCAAGTCAACGAGCTCCCTGTAGTCTCGCCTCCCTTTCCCCTGCATTAACTTTTTCACTAACAAGCTATTCTAGCTTTACAGTCTGGTTGTCCTTTCCCATTTTGGGCAGTTTGGACTTGATAAACCAGAGTTTACATGGTGTATGGCTGTGTGAGTGCCCCTCCGTTCCACCTCTTGTATTTGTGAGCAAGAGACTAGAGGAGACTTGCCCAAGCGTCGAGGACACTCCTAGCCGCCTGGTGAGACAGGACTCCCTATGACAGTACATTATCCACACGCATGGGCATCAATTCTGTCACGCACAGCTATGTCTTCCACCCCGTGGCTTTCACCCGCACAACAAAAAAAGAGCACTCTCAATGCCTGTGAATTTGGAAATCAACCCGTATGCAGCTGAGGTAGCTTTAGTTACCTCTAATTTCAAAGCTGTCACTAATTTAGTCCCAGAGCTGAAGGAAAGATTGAAACTATTTGAACATCTCACTAATCAACAATGTATGAATAATCTGATTTTTCAGCTCAAAGTGGAATTCGTTCAAGTGTGAAAACTCAAGACCTGCCATCTATATTGCCTCTGGTTGTTTATCTGATAGCTCGTTCTCTCCTTGCCTTCTGTTGTCAAGTGCTGTGTTAGGTGATGGAGATGGCCAGCATGACAGCAGTGGGGTCTGTACTCATGGTGCAGAGGGGAAAAGCTTACAGTAGGAGTATCAGCCAGAGCCTCAACCAGGGGCCCAAATCCCATTCTGGCTATCCATTTTGGATCAGGCCCACACACGTTCCTAGCTATCATCTCTTCTTCCTCTGGAAGCCCGAACACTGCTCATCACATCCATGAGCTTCAACAGCAAAAGACTGTTTTTGGAGGGGGGGGCACCGAACAAAAATGCAGGCTTATGTTAACTCAGTCAAACTCTTGGCACATTTCTCTTTCCATCCTTAGTCACTTGAGGCCCTGCTCACTTTTTTCCGGTTCCTCTGTCCATGGAGAAATGCATGTGACAGGAACCTCTTCCCCTCTTCCTGCTTATATATTTCCCCCTACAGACATCCTTTTACCCCCTACAGACATCTTTGATAATTTTTTTTTTGCATTTCAAAACATCCATATACACGGTTTAAAAACCCCAGAGAGTTCCTACAACTACTATATGTCTAAGATAACAGATTCTGTTACACGAAGATAGCAGATTCTGTGACTCTGTATTTGCACACATGAAACGGGTGCCTCAGTTTCCAGGGTAACAGAACAAATAAAACAGGCCATCTCCCAGATGCCAATATGGTAAAGGTCGGATAGCTTTGAGCTCAGACATCGGGAAGCTCTTAGCCAGCTCACCATCCTCCAGACCGTCCATGCTTTCCCCCCAAGTCATATTCCCTGTCGCTCACTGAAGAGTGCTTTAGACACTGCCACGAAACATACACAGATGAAGCAAGTACACTTTCAGGGTTTTAGTTCAGCAAATGAAGGCAGAAGTGACTAATCAGAGTGAACGTGACTACTTCAGGACCGTCAATGTCAGACGGACTCAGCCTCAGACAGCAAGTCTGGCACCAGGTGCGGCTTCCACGACCACCACACCTCATATAAACTGCCGAGCTGCAGAGAATGCCGACATCGCTTCTAAACTGATAGAAGTCTTATTATTATTATATATTATGCTGAAACCCTGAGCCTTACTGTAAGTCATCATTTTACATACTTTTAACAATGACAGGAAAATACTGCCACAAGTGGTACTGTCAACTTTTCTATGAGGGCTACCTTTTCCTCACGGTGACATTCAAAGTACAGAGTCTCCTTCATCCAAAGGAGCTGTCCTATCAGCCCGCTAATGGGAACAATTCATTTAACCTGCACTAGAAGTACAGCCAAGGAGTGCAGTAATATGTACAGGATCCGGGGGGAACCGCTCCTCCCAGCTGGCGCCTCCTGCCATTTGATTCATTGACGAGAGTTCCACTTTCTCTCCACTCAGGCTGACTTACAGAAAAAAAAAAAAAAAAGGACATTTTAGAAAAATTAAGTTAACTATTAGCTAAATCCCCTCAAGCTGCTGGCTTGGATTATATAACAGCTCCTTAATTCCAGAAGCAATGGAACAGGAGAATGGCATTTCTGATTTCATATCTTTCACGCCCCTTCCGTTCCCCGCTCCCGTTCGCCCAGCCCACCGCCCAGACACATATATCTTCGGCAGTCTATGGAGCACGTATTCCTCATCCATTTTAATTAGGTGGGGGGCTTCTGCTTACACTGCAGGGCATGCCGGCTTCATAAACTTCTCACTTTCCCGCAACCCTCGCTTCCTGCCTTTGACCCACTCACGACGTAACATTTGCAGAGCTGAAATTCTAGGAACAGCACCTGCGATCATTAATGTATTAAACCGTTGTTCCAAAATGACTAAACGCATTATTTCTGCTGCAGAAGAAAATGCTGAGGTGAAGCAAGAGCAAAGGTAAAAGACCTGGTTTTCCTAAAATGGATATAGCCTCGGAGGCATTTATATCCTCCAAGGACACGGTCTCGATTCTTCTGATCATTTTTCAAATCAACTTAATGAGCGTGAGATGGACCTCTCATTAAACTGATATAACAGATAAACAGTACCTGCATTTAGGGTGGGCAACTGAAATGGGGAGCCTGTTTCCTGAGATTCTAAAGGGTTTTTCACCGGAGCATAAATGAGGGCTTGACTTCTGAAGGAGGCTTTACACCTCTGCCATCAGTCTCGCACACGAAACAGGGGGAGTGAATTTTGAGTGCTCTTGAACTAAAAACAACTCCAGTTGGTACGGATTGTTTCTCATAGGATTTTGAGTAATTTCCGTATCATAAATTTTAGCTCTGCTCATGACTTCCTTCAAAGATAACTAAATGCCAAGCCAGTTGGAAAAAATAAACATTTAAAGAGCTACATAAACCCCAACATACTGTTTTTGTTTTCAAAAACCACAGGCCCAAGTAAGATGCTCTACGTCCCACACAACTGTCCAAATGAGGCCTCCCCTCTCCCCCATCTTCCAAGCACGGCCCCAAGCCCAAATCTAATCTTTCTAAAGATCTTGTACAAAGTGGATGTTAAAAGCAAACAAAGTTATCATCTAACCAGCTGTTCTTACTGCCTCAGCATACAGAGCTGTCCACATTTGCTACTTCCTGACAGAAAAGTGGGTTGACTTATGTCTACCTTCTGTCCCCAAACACTGGAAGCTTCAGAGCCACGCGGTGCTAGATTTCGGCCTGCTCGGGATAAAATAAGGCCTGCTCTAATGCTAATGAAATCAGGCCTGTTAGGAGAATCTGTGGTCTAGCGTGACCCTGCAGAGACATAAATTTCCCGTTTTTAGACTTTCCTCCGATTTCATAAATTATTTTTTGTTATTGTAAATTCCAGTCCTTTATAATAAATTTATAGGCTGCCTAGGGGGATACCCATTCATATTATATGGTATCTCATTCGCGGTTCCTCTGGGATGGGAACACGGAGTTACACCGCTCAGTCAGACAGCGACCCTCACTTGTGAAGTTCCTGTGTCCTAGGACAAACAAGGCTCCCGTGAGGTCCCACACACACGCAGAATACAAAGGCCTACAAAGCGAAAAGGATGCCACCCCACTCCTGAAGTAGGGTCACCCAGGTAAGCTAGAAAAATGACTCCTGGCTGTTTGTAGTCGTGAAGCGATTACGTTATTTTACTGTAGAAACTGGAAGGACCAATTCCGAGGGATTTTTGCATACTGGTTGTGCAAGTTAAGGTATCGCCTCTTCCTCTTTCTTTCCAGAAGCATCAGCAGCCACAGTCATGTATTAAGGAGGGGAGAATGCTTGGGGAGCAGTTGCCCAGTGTGCATGTCATGAGTTAAAAAACTGGTTTGCTTCTGATTATTAATTACCAGGGGCTGACAATCCTAAGCGATGTCAGTGATAAAATATTTCTGCCCCCAGGGCCAACCCCCCTCCCACCACCTGCTTCTTATTTGATATGCCACTGTGAAAGCATTCCATCATCTTTCTTAAGAAAGATATATCATCAGTTTTTTAAAAAATAAAAGTAATACATAATTATTGTAGACCATCAAGACAAATTCTTTGAGAGTTAAAATTTCCAACACCTCCACCACACAGTGATAATTGTAGCCCTTTTATCATTCCTTTCTTTCTTTTTTTTTTGCTATTAAAAATAATTCTACCATAGAGGTACCTGGGTGGCCCAGTTGGTTGAGCATCCAAACTTGGCTCAGGTCATGATCTCATGGTTCATGAGTTCAAGCCCTGCGTTGGGCTGGCCATGTCAGCCTGTCAGCACGGAGCTGGCTTTGGATCCTCTGTTCTCCTTTCTCTGTCCCTGCCCTGCTTGCACTTTCACAAATAGAAGTATTTAAAAAATAATTCTACTATGAATATCATTGTTATGTATATTTCTGTTGACATTTCTGATTTTTTTAAAGTGCATTATTTTGTTTTAAAAAAACTTTTTTTAATATTTTATTTATTTTTGAGAGACATAGAGCATGAGTGGGGAGGGGCAGAGAGAGAGGGAGACACAGAATCAGAAGCAGGCCCCAGGCTTGAAGCTGTCAGCACAGAGCTGGACGCGGGGCTCGAATTCTTTAACTGGGAGATCATGACATGAGCTGAAGTCGTTCGCTTAACCAACTGAGCCACCCAGGCGCCCCTAAAAAGTGCATTCCTGAAAGTCTAGCTTTTTAAAAAAGTTTATTTATTTTTAGAAAGAGAGTGAGAGAGAGAGGCTGAGAAGAAACAACAAGTGTTAGTGAGGATGTGGTGAGCAGGGGAGGGCCAGAGAGAGAAAGAGAGAGAATCCCAAGTAGGCTCCATGCTATCAGTGCAGAGGCTGATGCAGGGCTTGATCCCACGGACCTGGAGATCATGACCTGAGTGAGCTGAGATCAAGAGTCACACACTTAACTGACTGAGCCACTCAGGCAACCAGAAAGTTCAACTTTTAAAAAGAATTTAATACATATCATTTTAATAGCGTCCTGTAGAAAGTGTTTATCAATTTATAATTCCTGCATTAATGTAATACCCTCACCACATGAACATTATCCTGGAAAATAAATCCTGATACTTAGTTGACTCAAAGGTATCTTCTTTTAATTTACATGTCTTTGTCTATTTATGAGATTGTCTTTTTTTTTTTTTTTTACATTTATTTATTTTTGAGAGGCAGAGTGAGACAGGGCGTGAGTGGGGGGGAGGGGCAGAGAGAGAAGGAGACACAGAATCTGAAACAGGTTCCAGGATCCAAGCAAGCGTTCAGCACAGAGCCCGACGCGGGGCTTGAACCCACAAACTGTGAGATCATGACCTGAGCCAAAGTTGGATGCTTAACCTACTGAGCCACCCAGGTGCCCCATACTTAGAGACTGTCTTATCTAAATTTGCTAACTTTTTTTTTTAAGTTTATTTATTTATTTTGAGAGGGGGATAGGCAGAGAGAGTAGAGACAGAATCCCAAGCAGGTTTCTCAGTGTCAATGGAGAGCCTGGTGCAGGACCTGACCTCATGAACCATGAGAGATTATGGCCTGAGCTGAAGTCGAGTCAGTTGCTCAACTGACTGAGCCACCAAGGAGCCCCTAAGTTTGCTGACTTTTTATTTTCTCTTTTGTTTATTGCCTGCTCATATTTCTGCTCATTTTTGTATGTGATATTAGTCTTTTACTTATCAATTTGTAATAATTCTGTAAAGTTAATCATATATTGCTGTTGTCTTTCTAAATTTTGTGTAAATTTATTTTTATATGTGCAAAATAAAAATGTTTTCATTTAAGGGGGTGGGACCAAATCTAGTGGTCTTTCATTAATGGTTTCTGACTTTGCTTATATACCTATAAAGACTTTGTCTATTCCAAAAACATATTCACCTATATTTAAAAAAATTATTTTTATGAGGGCAGAGGACCTGTATAGAAATTTTTCCAAAGAGACCTACAGATGGCCAAAGAACACATGAAAAGATGCCCAACACTAATCACCAGGGAAAGGCAAATCAAAAATACAATGAGATGTCACATTAAATCAAAAACACAAGAAAGAATAAGTGTTGGTGGGGATGTGGAGATAAAGGAATTCTTGTGCACTGTTGGTGAGAATGTAAATTGGTGCAGCCATTGTGGAAAAAACCATGGAGGTTCCTCAAAAAATTTAAAAGAAAAAGAAATATGATATCATCCTATAATTCCACTACTGGGTATTTACCCAAAGAAAACAAAAACAATAATTTGAAAAGATATATGCATCCCTATGTTAATTGCAGCATTGTTTACAATAGCCCAGATAGAGAAGTAACTAGACTATCCAATGATGGATGAATGGATAAAGAAGATATGGTGTACACACACACACACACACACACACACACACACAGAGGAATATTACACAGCCATAAAAGAGATGAGATCTCCACATTTGTGACAACACGGATAAACCTATGCTAAGTGAAATAAGTCAGACTAAGAAAGACAAATACCACATGACTTTACTTATATGTGGCATGTACAATGTAAAACAAGTGAATAAACAAACAAAAGGCAGAATGAGACCCAGGAATTGGACCTATAAATACAGAAAAAGAAATGATGGTTGCCAGAGGGAAGGGTGCTGAGGGTATAGGAAAAATGGGTAAAGGTGAGTGGGAAGTATAGGCTTCCAATTATGGACTGAATAAATTATGAGAATAAAAGTCACAGGATAGGGAATACAGTCAACGATATTGTAATAGTGTTGTAAGGTGACAGTTGGTAGCTACACTTGTGGTGAGCACAGCATGATGCATAGAGATGATGAATCACTCTTAGACACCTGAAATGAATACAACATTATGTGTCAACAATACATAAATTAAAACATTTTNTTTCTTTAGTTTTTTTAATATGTATATATTAAATATATATAAAAAATATATATATTTATTTCAGAAAGTGAGAGAGAATGCTCTCAGTGAGGAGCCCAATGCAGGGCTCAATCCCATGACCCTGGGATCATGATGTGAGTTGAAATCAAGAGTTGGATGCTCAACTGACTGAGCCACCCATGTCCCTACTTTCTTTAGTTTAGTTAATAGATAAATTATTTCACTTCTTGTGATTTGAGTCCAAACAATATACAAACTGTCTCATGTCTTTCTTTATTCTTCTCCAAAGTGAGGTATCTTACTGTGTCTGTCATGTAAGGGAAAAAAAATCTGAATATCAAAAGGCTCGGAGCCAAATTCTAGCCCTAAAACTTTATATACAGAATTGGAGTCTCTGCTTCTTCTTTGGAAAATGAGGACAACATTAAGATTTGGAGCATCCGTTTCTTAAATTTGTTTTTACTGAGTAAACCTGGGAATGTTTCCTGACTTCTATGTAAAATGGGGATTATGTAGAGAAGCATAATGCATAACACTTTCTATAACAGATCACTGGCATCACGGAAAGTTTCACTTTTATCTTCAGTATCTTTAGTATTTACCCACAATGAAAATTACTGGTGACGTTTTAATACCAATAGTTTTCCACATAAGGCTGATTCCATAAATAAAGCTCTGTGTGTTATTTACCTAAATTTGTTGAGATTAGAATTATATTCCAGAAGCTAAGAGGGCTCCATTTACTGCCTTCACGCAAAGTACGCACATAGGACATGATAGGATAACTCCTGTGCTATTCCACGAGCTGATTTGCTTTTTGTCCAGGAGGAAAGTCGGGGAGGTCAAAGAGACAGGAAAGACCTTGTAGAGAGGGCTGACCTGCCCAGATGTGGGAACTGTGCTCATCAGAAAAAACAGGGATTGCGGGGAAGGTGCATGGGCAGTGGAAGCACGTATTTGATGAGAAAACTAGAGATGGGAAGAATAATGTGCACACTGGCCACCATATGGGATTTGAATAACAATTTGCCACTCTACTCAAGAGCTTCTAAAATATAACAACCCTTCCTCGTTACTCCCTTTCACCAGGGCCAACGCCAGCAAAGATGTATTGCAGAACACGATTTTCCTTAAGGGAAGGTAAAGCCCACTGTAAGAGAAGGGGGCAGGGACGGTTAACGTTAGTCCTGTCTGACCACAGCCCCAATCCTGGAGTTCTTTGGCTTTGTAGAAACTGGAAGAAGCAGAGCCAAGGTGATGATGCTGAAGGAAAATCTTTCATTCCACGCACAGAGCAGAAATTCAAGGGATACTTTTAACACATTCCTTAAGGATGTGGGAAAGGAGTATAATCTAGTCATCCTCTGCTTAGTGTGGGGAAAAGAACAGCCCAGTAGACAAAGCAAGAACAAAAAATGCAGGAATTTTTCAAAGTATTTCACTTGCACTAAGTGTTCTTCCAGTACCCTGATGTATTTGAGGCATCAAGGAAGTTACTGAATGAAGAAAGGCGCCTGATTTCTCAGCCTTTACAGCTCCCCGAATATTCCTTGTTCTTAAAGACCTCTGAGCTTTTTGGTGTTGTTTCCTCTACCAGGAGTGAGATTCCTGGGTTAATACCCATTAAACCTTCAAGACTCAGTGCTGTCTTCACATCATCACCACACTCAGGCTATGTTGGTTGTTGCTCTCTAGTGCACCCTCAATCCAGCTTGTGGCCTACAGCTTGGTCATAGATCAAGGGAAGAAGTGAAGGGACGGGTGGGCACATATTTCCTTCATCATCCTTGAGCCCTGTGCAGGTCTGTATTCACCTCTGGGAAAGGGCATCTTTTCCAAATTCTCCACCCCCCAGAGTTGCCTTCTATTCTTTGTGCTTACCAATTTCATAGCTATTGTGTCATGTTATTTTTGTTGACTTATCTATCTACACACATGCCCCACACGCACCCTATTGCCAACATAACAATAAAATGGCACAGCAGATTCAATGATCTTATGTATGTGACCACTCAGCAATGACTATGCAGTAAGAACTCCTTTAGGGAGCAATTTGTGAAATCTTAAGAAATCACATCACTCATAAGATTGTATTAATATTACCTAGCTTGGAAGATTTTTATAAGGATTAACTAAAACAATGCATGTGCAAGTGGTTGCCATATAGTAGGTCATTAAAAAAAAGTTAGCTCATTAAGATTATTGGAAAGAGATTTTTCTATGGTGCTATGTTTAAAATTCTCAAGTCAGTTTGTTTGGGAGGAAGCCCTCACCTTCTGTGGCATCCTTGTTTGGAATGGGCCTTTTCTCTCTTACCATTTTCATTCAAAATATCTGTGGCAGTGCTGCGGAATATTCCAATTCGTCCTCTTGACCTCTATCCATAAACAGCCTTTCTCACAATGAGACGTTCCGAGTTTAGGAGCCTTGCTATTTTCAACAAAGAATTAATTGCAAAGTAATTAAGTTTAGAGCAGGGGAATAGATGAACCCTGTCTATCATAAAGGAACAGTGTGGATGGTGACATAATGAAGCAAAGAGACAATACTTTAGATTAATACACACACACACACACACACACACAATCTCTTTTCTAAAGCACAGAAAGAAACCTCCCATCACTTATATTGACAAGATAAATCTAAGCTGCTTAAAGAAGCACTTAATTTTGTTCTCATTAAGTCGCAGGGTTAAGGGCTTTACCCTCAATGTCCACAGAAGCAATGTTAGGTTTTCACCTTGGAAAGTTCTCTGAGGCCCGAAGTCCATTGACAAATATAGCACTAAGATGTGTTACAGAAACATGCATCTGAGAGCCAGTTGCATTGCTGGCCACATTCCCACTTGGCTCCATTTTCCTCAATGAACACAGAATGCACAGAGAATACCAGAGAGGCACAAGTGTTCCCCTCTCTGTCTCGAAGCATGCAAATTCACAATTAATCAACAGTGGCTATGGATGGGGGCAGATAAGGACAGTCGCTAGCAGATTTTACCACAAGAACTCGGGAAGCTTAATCTGCTTAAAGGCAATTAGGTTGATGCCATCCTAACATTTTTTTCCAGCTGCTTTAGGCATGGAGAGGATGCCAGCTCATATCACACATCTTTTCTGACCAGTGTGAGGGGGGAAGGTGTTGGAAGAGTGCTAAGGGGTCATTTAATTTCATCCTTACACAGCCCTGTGTTTAGATTAAACCAGTTTATTTCCAAAGACCATATATTTGAGCCTGGAAACCTGGTATTGAGGAGTTCAGAAAACTTGGAGCAAAAGAAAGAAAGACAGAGAGAGAAAGAAAAAAAGAAAGGAAAAGAAAGAAGCAAAGAAGAAAGGAAAAAAAGGAAGAAGGTCTATAAGGACATATGTCAAAATTTTAACTGTGATTGCATCTAATATTTTTCCTCCTTTCTGCCTTTGCATCTTTTCCAGATTTTTTATGACTATTTTGTTTTACTTTTTATAGAGGGGACATTAAAATAAACTTGGTTTTGCTACTTATTAAAAGCTCTTTAAAAACCCCTGTCAATTCTAATGAAATAGGCTTTAAGAGGCTTCCTTACCCTCAAGGAATTTTACTTTAGGTAACACAGCTGTGACAAAGACGCCGACTCCAAACTGGAACGGGTGAAATAGAAAACGAAGGTTTCTCTCAAGGCACTTATGTATTGGTTCCTTTCTGGTGCTTTTTCAGGGTTTCGGGTTGAAGATGAGTGGTGGGAGGGGCCATTATCAGCATGTGATTACAAGGAAAGAAGGGTGTTGCCACCATGCTTTCATCCCACCCATCCTAGAAGCAAACACAGCCCACAAACCCTGTTGTCATACTGCCTGCGTGGCTCCCCGAAGTTGCTGCAGGCATATTCCTGAGAGGGTGGGGCAGTGGAGTTAAGGATGGTGAAAAAATAAAAACTACCACCAGGGCTCTCTCCAGCCAACTCTTCTGTCGTCTCCTTTCCCCCCGTCCCTCCTAGCTACAGAAGTTGACTGGGTTTTGCTTAAATCCCTCAGAGAAGCATGAAATCTTCTAAAAAAATAAAATAAATAAAATGGAAGAGAGAAAAGCTTGAAAAAAGATGGCTAAGAGTGCACAGGAGAGAATGATGTGGCAGAAATTAAGCGGCTGGCAATTCGAATGCATAATCTCGGTCAGATGGGCGTTAATCCACAGAATGCTGTTTTAGAGACACGGGCATCGGGCCTTGTTGGCGATTGAGTGGATTCACACCGTGGTTATCCTATGGAATCCTACAACATGGGCTTCAAGCCTTCCACATTGAACACCCCTGACTCCTATTTCTCCGGACGGTGAATGAGCTTGCACGCGACACCGCATTGCTCTCCCCGCTGACCTACATTACATTTTCCTGTGAATGAGTTTAATGGATGAAAATCTGATTCGCATGAGCTTCCANGAGCCTGGGTGGCTCAGTTGGTTAAGCATCTGACTTCGGCTTAGGTCATGATCTTATGGTTCATGGGTTCGAGCCATGCACCAAACTCTGTGCTGACAGTTCGGAGCTTGGAGCCTGCTTCAGATCCTGTGTGTCTCACTCTTTCTGCCCCTCCCTTGCTCGCATTCTGTCTGTGACAGACACTTCTTCCCCATTATTGTGTTCTACCCTCCATGAACACACACNTGGGACTGGCAACGCTCTTTGTGCGTCTGTGGAGGTACCACAGATATTTGCTCTGGTTTTTCTCTTCTAAATTCATTCAGCACTCACTTCAAGGGCTCTGGGGTTTAATTTCTGCTTTGTGTTGTGTATTCTTCCTCCCCTCCCCCCCAGCAAGATGGTCACTCTTAACATGGTATCTGTGTGCCGGCAGAAAAACAGAAAAACAAAAAGTGAGAAGTTCTCTACTGTGTACGGTGGGGTAATCGAGGCAGTTCGTGTCTCATTGCAGTAAGTTAATCCAAAATACATGGCACACTGAACTAGTTTCATTGGAAGACTGGGCTTCTGTGAAATGTCAAATAAGGAATTTTGATACAATCTGGAAAACGGGGCAATGATAAAATAATTACTGGTTTGAGTTTTCCCCGAAATTTCTGTGGACTGCAGTTTAGATTTAAAAGTTTCCACTCATAATTTACATTATCAATTTGTAACATATCACCACAAGTATGTGTGTGATGATGACCCTGTGATTCCTGAACAGCTACTTAACTATAATGTGATTTAATCAAAGGATTCAACAATTGCAGGGTTATAAGGCCATAAACTGAATACACTTAGAAACACAGAGTCATTTTGTTATGTAATTATTATAAGGGAGACAGGGCCATTTTAAAAAATCAAAAGGAAGGGGATGGTACTGTCTATTTTCTTTGGTGACAAAGTCCTTAAAAACCACTTCTCGAGTTATGGTTAGAAATCTGTCCTGTTCTCTTTCACCAATCAACCCCTCCCCCTCCCCTTTAGAGTGTGTATTCTGTTCTACAGACTGTAAGATGTAAGAATTAGGAAAACTGAGAGATAATTTCTCTAAAGGGAAGCATAATCTATTTGCTTAATGATCCTACGAAGAGCTAATAAGTATCATCCCTCTTAGAAATAATAATACTTTGTTTTTAGGTAGCATCTTTCTCCAAGGAGCGCAAAGTATATTATAGATGCTATCTAATTAATCCTCCTAGGGTCCCCAGGTGGCAGGGAGGCAGCAGGTATTAGGAAGGTTCACTGGCACCATCAACACGTCTCAGGTGAGGAAATGGACCTATATAAAGAGTAGTAGAAAGGGTGCACAGTTCGTGATTTAGGCTAGGTCTGCATGACTTCATAGCACTGAATCGACTCACTTAACAGAAGAATCCATCAGGTTTGATGCCGGTTGGCAAACTAACACTAGGACAAGTTTGTCTGTGTACTTTGCCAGTGCCCCTTCCCCCCAGGGTGCTCAAATGGCATGAGTTTTAGTGCAAATACCGATGGAAGAAATTGCATTTCCTGGTGGTCTCTTCAGAAGGCAAAAACATGGACAATACTGATGGTGTGCAGTGTGGATAACTCGAATTTTCCATTTGCTACTAGACACAGTACCTTCAAACAGCACATCCGCCAAGTGGCTTTGGGTTTTTTTTTCTTTCTCATTCTGCTGTCCTCTGCAATGTGGGTTTGTGTATGGTATTTGGGGGGAGGGCTGGTAAGAAGGAGTCAGAGGGCTTGAATGGTCTTCACGGTAGTCTCTTATCTAATAAAGGGATAGGAGACAGGCCACAAGTCTCCATCTCTTGTATCAAGAGAGAGGCGAGCCTGCGAAACGTGAGAGAAGGAAGTATTTGCCCTGGAGCATCAAGTCCTGCTCTAGTTCATCTTGAAGCATTCCGTGGGCAGAGTTCAGCTTCCCCTTTTGCACACCGTCCCTAGAGACAGAAGCCTATACCAGTATGCGTCTGGATCAGTAACTGATGAACTGAAGAGGGTGCTTCTGCGTAGAGTCTGTGAGCCTTAAAATAACAGCCGAAGTAGCACTTCCGAAACTTCAAGCTCTTTTAATGCCAAGCTCTCTGGGGAACTGGGGCTCAGCTCCAATCACTTCCCAAAAAGGAAAACCCCCCCCCAAGAGAAAAATTCAGCCAAATTAATAAACTGATGTTCCTCTGATAGAAACTACATTTCTGACACATTGTGATAATAAAATTTCTGATTCTTACTTAACCTAGCTCAGGATTAGTTGTTACTTGTTTTTAAAGACATTAATAATGTTGTCTGTTTGGCAAATGGAGGCACTCGGTGGGTCCTGAGGGAAGATACCACTTTGCTCAACCTTGGAACTTGATGTGTCAGTTGAGTGGCCCTCACTTGCTCACCAGAGGCTGTGGATCTTGGCTTGCTACCGGCATGGTGGGCATCTGCCGGAACTCCTCAGAATGGCAGGCTAGTCTGCTGCTGCCTCCTGCAAAGGGAAGACTTCTCTCCCAAGCCCTGAATTAACTGTCTGACTCTAGCAGCCCCCTCATACAAGCAAGAGTAATTCCTTGAAGCATCCCACTCCTCTCTTTCTTGAAGTCACTCAATTAGTCCCTAAGACCTCCTCCTTTCCTGCTACCACATAAGTCCTCCTTGAATGTTTTTTGGGGGTCCTTCCTTCACTGCCATTTTTGTCTTCTCTCATTAAGTTCCTGCATGTGCCCAGTTCTTAGCTGGGGCTCCAGTGTCTGGAATACCATTCTACCCTTCCAAGGTCAGCCTCTTCCATTTTTCA
This sequence comes from Crocuta crocuta, assembly GCF_008692635.1. NCBI lineage: Eukaryota > Metazoa > Chordata > Mammalia > Carnivora > Hyaenidae > Crocuta > Crocuta crocuta. The sequence continues at coordinate 12,940,860 of NW_027527920.1, read as the reverse complement.
CACTGTGAGCCCACTCTACTGTCACCCATATTTGCTCCTCACCCTCATCACCTGCATAGCCTGTGGGATTTACATAAAACTAGTTGCATACATATGTGATTTCATATTTGTCACTCGTTTGCATACAGTTTTTATGGATATGTGCTCAGCCTGCTCCTTCTGAACAAACTCTTATCTCCTTAGACTGAGGTTTAAACTTTAGGCTTCTTGAGGGTAAAGAGATTATCCTTTGAACTTCCCCATAGCACTCTGGGCCACAGAGGATCCTTTTGTATTACCTGTATTTATGGCCCAACCAGGACTTTCCTAGGCACCTACCTTCTTTTTAAAACCAAAATGTCACTAACGTCTCATCCAAGTGGCATTCAACTGTGGCTTAGCATTAGAAGTACAGCTTCTTTGTCATTTTATGCCTGTGTGTGTCCCAAGGTGGGTGGGAGAAATACTTAGAAATAGCTTCTATTATGTAAAGGGCCATGAAGGAATTTTCCATAGTATTTGCACAAAAATTCTTTCATTTAACTCCCCAGACTCTCCATAGAAATTCTGACATCCTCCCCTCCCTCCCAGGCCCTTTCAATCCTCCACACGTTCACCCTTCCCGTTCCCAGGGCATAGCAGCCCTGTTGCAGCTAAGTCTGTTTGGTATCAGAGTAGGAATTATTTATATCTCAGAGCTTAGGCTTGTTTATGCAGTTGAATTCTGAGAAGGAAGTGGATCAGGAGATCTATCCCCTAACAGAGCATCCAGAGGTCAGGCTGAAAACAAGTACTGATGATAAGGTAAAACCCCATGCTGTACAGTAGGCCTCACTATGGACCTCAAGCAAGACCCAGCATGCAAGGAAAGACCCTGATTTGGTGCCAGTGCAGCTAGCAAAGGGTGTGTGAGCAGGGAGACATGGTTATCGCTGGGCTGGTTCTCAGAGTCCATGGGGGTGGGCAGAATCAGAGGCCTTTGAGAAACCACTGAGATTTTATCCAGCTCCTTCCTTCAAGTCTTCCCACTCCAAAACTTATTTCAGAAAGATCAGAGGTGGGATTCTCTAAGGTAACACATCCTAATATTTCCTCCCATAGCTCGGTGAACTTCAGGTAAACTCCTCTTTGAACTAATTATATTCAAGCTTCTTAAGTTGCAGTCATTTACAGCTACTACCATTCACTGACTTTCTCCTATGCATGAGGTATGTTAAATACAGGTATCATTTAATCCTACAGCACTGAGAAATCGCTATTATTACTCTCGTTTCACGGATTCAGAAATTCAGAGAGGCAAAGTAGCCTCCTAAAATCTCATAGCTATGAAGTACCAGACTGAGGGTTCAAACTCAGGCCCGTTGATTCCCAAACCCATCAGTTTTCTTTAGACCCTGCTTCTGCATGCTGCAGATGAGGTAATGGCCACCTCAGACAGGGTCTGAGGGGTTCGGTGTGGAGGGAAGAAGTAACTTGGATATCGTGTGTTTGGTCGGTCAGAGGTTTTACCTTGATTTCACTGCCTCAGGCACACTTTGGCACTGGAAGCTCAGTAGGGTGGAGGTCAGATTCTAACCCAGGCTCCTCCATTTTGGACAAAGCATTTGAACTTGGGAAGGTGACTTCCTCCTGGCCTTAAGAATTATCCATAGAAAAACAGAAGAACGGATGACCCTTCCACTGGAAATGTTCGAGTNGGTGGGATTCTCTAAGGTAACACATCCTAATATTTCCTCCCATAGCTCGGTGAACTTCAGGTAAACTCCTCTTTGAACTAATTATATTCAAGCTTCTTAAGTTGCAGTCATTTACAGCTACTACCATTCACTGACTTTCTCCTATGCATGAGGTATGTTAAATACAGGTATCATTTAATCCTACAGCACTGAGAAATCGCTATTATTACTCTCGTTTCACGGATTCAGAAATTCAGAGAGGCAAAGTAGCCTCCTAAAATCTCATAGCTATGAAGTACCAGACTGAGGATTCAAACTCAGGCCCGTTGATTCCCAAACCCATCAGTTTTCTTTAGACCCTGCTTCTGCATGCTGCAGATGAGGTAATGGCCACCTCAGACAGGGTCTGAGGGGTTCGGTGTGGAGGGAAGAAGTAACTTGGATATCGTGTGTTTGGTCGGTCAGAGGTTTTACCTTGATTTCACTACAGCCTCAGGCACACTTTGGCACTAGAAGCTCAGTAGGGTGGAGGTCAGATTCTAACCCAGGCTCCTCCATTTTGGACAAAGCATTTGAACTTGGGAAGGTGACTTCCTCCTGGCCTTAAGAATTATCCATAGAAAAACAGAAGAACGGATGACCCTTCCACTGGAAATGTTCGAGTAAATCACAGAATCTGCCAAGGATGTGTACAGGAGATGGTTAAAAAAGACAGGAACCAAAGCAAGAACCATGACACAAGGAGCTGGCTGTTAATGGCTGGTTGGCCTTCACTTGGTGCCTTTGCTCACGTTCTCAATGCTGAAGCCCAGTTTTCCCCTTAGCAGCGGGAAGACCATGATGGGCCTTCCAGACGACTCCATGGTGCCTATGGAAAGCACGGCCCTTCTCAAGTCAGGGAAGAGGGAGGGCAAGCTGTGCATGAGGAACCCCAGCAAACCTTTGACCCTCTATGTGCCAGAGCACCTATACAGGCAGGAGCTGTAGCCCTTTCAGCAGAAAGGGGCCTCAGGGATGATTCCCACAACTCCATCACTTATCGATGGGAAACAGGCAATGAGAAAGGAATTCCTCGTTGAGCTGGTCACACTACTAGAAAGGGGTACACTGACCCTAGAATTCTGGAGATCCTTCTACCCAATGGCACCAGGATTCTCCAACCTCATTCTTCCCCTGCAGCCTAATTTGGGCCCACTTATCCCAGAGTAGGTTTTGCCTCTTTAAGGCTTCGTAAGGATGGGTCACTCTTGCCCTTCCCACGTGAGGCTAAAGCAGCCTCTGTGCCTTCAAGGCCATGTGTACCTCTTACCTGACCCAGAGTTAGGCAGGAATGTACATTTCTTACTCCTGGTTTTAAATGCATGCTTCTATATACATGAGACTATATGTATTTCTTTCTTCACTGCCAGCTTCTTTTTGACCAAATTGCTGCCAGTATAGAGCAGGCAATCAATACATGTTTATTAAATAAATGAATGTATAATGAATAAATGTCAAAAGTTGCCTACTGTACTTAAGAAGATGGGCAGTTTGAGGCGGCAGTTGATCAGAAGCCAAGTGTTTATGGGAGCCTGGGTGGCCNCAAATTGCTGCCAGTATAGAGCAGGCAATCAATACATGTTTATTAAATAAATGAATGTATAATGAATAAATGTCAAAAGGTGCCTACTGTACTTAAGAAGATGGACAGTTTGAGGCGGCAGTTGATCAGAAGCCAAGTGTTTACGGGAGCCTGGGTGGCTCAGTTGGTTAAGCATCTGACTTCGGCTTAGGTCATGATCTTATGGTTCATGGGTTCGAGCCATGCACCAAACTCTGTGCTGACAGTTCGGAGCTTGGAGCCTGCTTCAGATCCTGTGTGTCTCACTCTTTCTGCCCCTCCCTTGCTCGCATTCTGTCTGTGACAGACACTTCTTCCCCATTATTGTGTTCTACCCTCCATGAACACACACACACACACACACACACACACACACACCATGAGCCAGAAGGATTTGTTCTTAAGGAGCTATTCTATGGTTGAAGAAAAAGCTAGATTAAAGGTTGCCTATCTTGTGAGAAGCACCCCTAATGGTGGATGTAGTCTGCTCCCATTCACTGCTTGTTCTTTTCCACTACTGTCAGACCCTGCTGTCTCCTCTGGTCTTCATATCCTCTGCTTCAAGGGCTGTGGGGAGATGACACTTTAGGGCAGATGCCTTAAGTATGGATTGGTCCTCTGCGTTTTTCTTTTTTTTTTTTTTTAATATTTTTTATTTATTTCTAGGAGAGAGAGAGAGAGACAGCGTGAGCAGGGGAGGGTCAGAGAGAGAGGGAGTCACAGACTGAAACAGGCTCCAGGCTCTGAGCTGGCAGTCAGCACAGAGCCCGACGTGGGGCTCGAACCCACGAACCGCGAGATCATGACCTAAGCGAAAGTCGGACGCTTAACCGACTAAGCCACCCAGATGCCCCGGTCCTCTGGGTTTTTCAAAAGCTCCTAGCAACATCTTTGTATCCATGATTTACCAGAAAAATCCAAAATTTAAAACACCTTTATTGCAACAAATTATATGATAATAACATGCCAAATTCTTTAGCCTTCCCACGCTTACTCTCAAGATGCTATAAATTATCATAGCAGTGGTTTCAATTTTCTTTTTTTCCTGCTACAATATAACTATTTTGTGATATGTAATCTAATAATACATTGAATTGTCTTCAGAAATGAAATCTGAAATGTCAATGACAGTATATTTTTCTTCTATAAATATCAGAAGTGATGTTTCTCACCTCTTAGAAAGAGGGGCTGATATTTTCAAATAGGACTCATACCCTAAATACAACATGCTGAAAGTATCATTGTGTCGATTTAGAGGTGTGTTTATTCCAGAGGTGCCATCCAGGAGGTTCCCTGCATGTTCTGTTTGGATTACACGTGGTTGTCAGGCACTTTACAAAGTATTACCAAGTTATATCCCAATATTTAAATATCCAGAGGTTTCCTATAAGACACATCTATATTTCTGTCTCTTCTTGGAAAGAGAAAATACAGGAACACAAAGCATGTGTTCCAGCATTATGCAATTACACTAGATGTGAATGAGCAGCTGCCTGGATTACAAATTCTCTGGCTGGCACAACCCACACCATTTCCTCCTGCTAGTGGAGGTGGGGTCATGTGTCAGTTACCATTTATTATCAGGTTTGCATTCATTTTGGTTTACCTTCTTTTCAAAATTTTTTAATGGTTACTTATTTTTGAGAGAGAGAGAGAGAGAGAGAGAGACAGACAGACAAAGCATGAGTAGGGGGAGAGTCAGAGAGAGAGGGAGACACAGAATCTGAAGCAGGCTCCAGGCTCTGAACTGTCAGCACAGAGCCCGACGCGGAGCTCAAACCCATGAACCGTGAGATCATGACCTGAACCAAAGTTGGATGCTCAACCGACTGAGCCACCTGGATGCCCTGGTTTATATTTTTAATGCACCCAGCTGGCTTAAGGTAGCCACGAAGCTTCGGAAGTCATTTGCGTTTAGGATCGGAGTCTATTGTTAGGCATTATATGAGGGACTGGACCCAATTTAAGCTCTGGCAATTTTGGAGGCTAGAAGTCTATCCTGACTTCCTAGTGCTTCCATGATGCCCCTCCGACTACTGGCACTCAGCTTCTTTCCCTGATTTGGGATATCCCACCACTAGAGTTAACGACACTCCATCTGAGGTTAGAATTTGCGTTGTCCTCCAATTGTTTGATGGAGGGCAGACTGCTCTCCTCTGAGGGAGAAAAATCCTGATGATGAAAATCCTATCTTTCAGACTAGAAAGCCTGAAATCTCTCTGCTCATGGATAGTGGACTTACATCCTCTTCAACAGGCAGGGTGGATACTCTGAACCTGGGTTAAGCTGGAAAAAAACCAGTTTAGGTTACATTAATCAGCAAGGCAAACAGATTGTCATTTCATTTTCTTTCTTCTGACTGTGGCCAGGGCTTCTGTGGCAGTAAAAGATCACACTAAATTGTGCTAAATTATGTAGGAAGATTATAGTCATTAATACAATCATCTCCCATAAGAAAACAAATGTGCTAATGCCGGCAATCCATGCCAGGGTTAGCCTAGGGACTGCACCTCTTATTTGGGTGTCCAGCCACCATGGATGCATGCAAGTCCTTACTGAGGTCATGGCAATGAGGCTGAAGAGGAAGGTCATCTGGTTAGGGAAATGGCTCCTTGCCTCTTCCTACCCCTATTCACCCACTAAGTGAACCGATGGCCTCTTCCATCAGTTTGGTAAAAAGACAAAGGGAATGCTTGACTCTGTCCTTAAAATCCTTGGTTCCTATTTGTCAGTGGCCCTAGTTCTCAGGCGACACCACGTGGACATTTGTAGGGTTTTGTGAAATAGAAACTGAACAGCAGCAACAAGAAGATCCAAAATCAAAAGAAAGATTTAAAATATACCCCCATGTACATTCCACTTTCTCTCTCTGTTTTTCTCTTCTCCCCAACCAAGTCATCTTCAGCTCTCAGAAATAGTCCCATAGGAGGGGAGAGATGAATGTCCCCACAGAGTCTGTGTTCAAATTCCTATCCGTAACTAGCTGTGTGGCCCGAGGTAAGTAAGTGAACATCTCTGGCCAAAACCGCCACGTCAGCAAAGCATGGTTAGTTTCAGGCCTGAGATCTAGTGCCTGTTACATAGGAAGGGGTCAATACATATCAGCTACTATTATCATTTTAATTTTCTATGAAAAGCACCCGATATCTAAGACAAGCCATTTACAATAGGGTTTACAGTGTTGAGTAACAGCTGCCGACTGGAAAACCACTGACTCCTGAACATCTCAGGCGAAGATGTCATAAAGTAATGAACTAAAGCTCTACGACCATCTCAAATGGATGTGGTGCTTTCACTTGGCAAAACTGGGCCCTGAAGAAATTCAAGAGCAACTGAATCAGCACCTTTCAAATTTTCTTTCTTGTGAAAAGAAGGACTTTTCTTTGCACACAGAAAATTTGTGTCTATGGGAAATCTTGGGATGTCAAAATGGGCGTCTACCTTCCCTTTGGGAGAATATGCTGATGTGAACTGTGACCAGATCGAAAAGGAGAATATTAATGAGCCTAGTGCTGCCTCAAAATGTGGGCTCATTCTTTGGTAGACTGAATACCAGAATCCTCAATTCAAAGGTCAGAGGAGGCCATTTGTGACCCTCATTTTGCAGAAGTGTCATCCAGCCCTCAAGAGGTAAGAAGATAAGACCAAACTCTCCTAACCAGTTAGGGGCAAGGGTGGGACCAGATCTCTTCTGACTTCCTGTCACGTGAGGCTTTCACTTCCAAGCTGCCTCCCATATCTGGGACGCCTGTGCTATCACAAAGCACGAGCCTTGCTAGACTCTCCAGTTTAGTTCTCTCTTGTGACAGAGGGTCAGCTTTCACAACTATGAAAACAACCCAGGCTCTGTGATGCAGGGTCTTGGCCAAGCCTCCTGGTAGATTCCACAGCAACTCCTACACGGAGCAGAAATCCAACACACAAGGACACAGTGAAAAGGAGAGGAGCAAATACGGGGGGAAAAGAATCGCAGTTGAGGTGGAAGTCTGAAAACACTTCAAACCTCCCCTCAAGAAAGTGATGCGGCAGTCAGCTATAAAACACCTTCCTCTTTTGCTCTCTTTCTCGTAAAGCTTCCTGGCAACAGGCAGGTGGTAAACTCTCATGTTGTTTTTCCAAAGACCGTTGCAGGGTGACTCATGGCTGACTGAAAGAGCTTCCCTGGAGATTGTCTAAGGAGAGGAGAAGAAGCCTGGGTGAACAAAGCTGATGAAAACCACAACTCTATTCATTCCTTAAGGTTTGCATTCACATAAATTGGGCGAATTTCTCTGCATGCTGAAAAACAACAAAACCAAAATGCTATTTTTAGAAAGAGAGTGCAATGAAAACACAATGGAGTTTCCATTAAGCTTCCAAACAGTGCTCAACAATGGTTTCTAATAATTTCACAGGCTAGCATTTTTTCTAACTGTGTGTGTATATGTGCATCCATTCTTGGTTTAGTAGTCAAAAATGTGGGAGGAGGGGCGCGCCTGGGTGGCTCAGTGGGTTAAGTGTCCGACTTTGGTTCCGGTCATGATCTGACGGTTCGCGGGTTCGAGTCCCACGTCAGGATTTGCGCTAACAGCTAGCTCCAGAGCTGTTTCAGATTCTGTGTCTCCCTCTCTCTCTGACCCTCCTCTGCTCATGTTGTCTCTCTCAGAAATAAATAAAACATTTAAAAAAATTTTAAAAATGTGGGAGGAGGGAAAGATCCATTTCCTAGTTGAAACCACCAATCTTGAGATTCACAGTTGGAAGAAATCCTGTTATCTTTCTTTTTAAGTAAAAAAATTATGATTCTTCCACTCAGGCTAAAGCAGGAGACTTGCCTCTACCCAGAAATGATCTTGCTCTACACTAGAACTACTCAGTCAGCATCTTTAATTATCATTTCTCACAAGCCTCTAGGCCAGTGCTTCTCAAAGTTTAATGTGCTTATGAATCGCCTGCAGATCTCGTTAAAAATGCTGATTCTGATTCAGTGGGTCTGAGATTCTTGAGTTTTTACAAGTTCCCAGGTGATGCCAAAACTTCCAGTCCATGGACTGAACTCTCAGTAGCAAAACTGTAGACCAAGCCCTCTTAACAATGTTCTCACCAGGTCAAGAAATGGGTTGCAGACAATTATAGTGTAAGCAGGTGCCTATAAGCTACTATGTTCCTTGTGAATCTTGCCTCCTGTCCTTCTGAATACACTTGCAATTGCTAACCTAAAGGAGGGAGTCTATTGTGCACACACAGGAGAAGAAGATGCAACCTTGTGTTTCTATTTCAGTGAAACCACTTACTAGCCAGGCAGTTCTCATCTCTGAGCCACATCTGTTAAGATGAGGCTAAGATGCCCAGCCATGCACTTATTACTGTGGATAAATGAGAAGATACCCACCCATGTGCTTGTTACTGGAGATAAACGAGACAAGGCACAGAACCCAGCACAGTGTCTTGCATGCATGAGGGTTCTACAAGTATCAGGCCCCTTCCCTCTTTTCTTTAAAGTATGATGTCCAGAAGCAGGACTTTTTGGATGACTTGACTGGCACAGACTTGAGGAGGAGATGCGGTCTATCATATCTAAAGCATGTTAATAAAGTCTGCCCGTGATGTTGTTGGAAGCTAGAAGGTAAGGTGGCTGAGCGTACAGATCCAATTTTCCACTCTTGGCAGTAACTTATAAAGCCCTTGTCTTGCTTTGTTATTTTTTGTCATGACTCTTCAATTGGCATCTTTTGGCCTCATCAACAACTTAGGTAACATATTTTTATTAAGCCGCCATTATGTGCCAGACACTGAATGAAATACCCAGATGAAGCCTCCAAATAGAACCAGCTTCCAGATTAGTTGGATTTTATGCAGAAAAACTCTGAATAATTGACCAAAATGTTGCATTTCCATTCTAGGAGTTGGTGTTCTATAGATGGGGCCTTCCTATCACTGAAGATATGTCAACATGGTAGAGTTGGCATAATGAAAACAGTTTGACGTACACACAAAAATAAATGGTGGCCAGAGTGTCACTAGGCAGAGATCTATCCTTGTGTTCATCTATCAGTCACTGATGGAATCTTTCTAGAATCCTCACATTTCTCACTTCATCCCTGATGCTACATTCAGATGAAGCCACCACAGCCAGGAGCTTCCTAAAGGTTTTCCTCTTGTGGAATTCAAGGTGAAGATGGAAGCAGGAATGTGAAGACATTCACCTAAAAAAAAGGTGATCTAACTTTCATGAACTAGTCTAGTAAATGAGAAAAAGATAGATTTATAATCTGCATAGGAAAAAACACTTTAGAAGAAGGTTTCCTGGCTAGATATGAATGAAAGTCTTTGGTTTAATCACATTTGAATAATGCTCATTTGCTAAGTTTGACTTTCCTGTCAAAATTGTCACCGTATTGCAAACAGACTTTAAATAGATCGCTGGAGCCAGAGAGGAATACTGAGAATTTAATACACAAAGCTGGGGTAGCAGGAAATTCATCTAAACATCCACGTCTTGACCTCCTTCTAATCCAAAGTACAGAACTTGGCAGAAAGCAGGCAAGGAAGTCATTAATATGTGGAAAGGGGCTCTCTCAAAGGCACACCAAGACCAAGTGCCTTTCACTGATGACAATCAAGAGAAATTGTACAAATATTTACCATAAGAAAATAATAAGTTCTGTCACAAAGCTGAGGTATTTTTCTACAATGGACACAGGGTACTGTGTCATTACCAAGGCAAACTTTCTGTTTAGTACAGCTTTAGATGCATTCTGAAAGCAAAATGTAGAGATCAGAGTTCAAGGACTGACCTTTCTTAAGCTTAAAAAAAAATCAGCGCTGTGTGTGTGTGTTTGTGTATGAAGCATGTCCAGATGATAGTGAACAACCCAGTGAAAGCTGCTAAAAGACCTCATGCAAACTCCTCAGTTATATTCAGTGCTTTTCTTCATTCAGATCTTTATTTGAGCAAGTCAACTGTAAATTTGAAACTGGACTCAATATTATACAGTATTAAGGAATTATTAATTTTCTTTCATTTTGATAATGGCATTATGGTTATATAAAAATACGTCTAAAATGTGTACCTTCAGGGGCACCTGGGTGGCTCAGTTGCTTAAGCGTCTGACTTCAGCTCAGGTCATGATCTCATGGTTTGTGGGTTCGAGCCCCGTGTCAGGCTCTGTGCTATTAGCACAGAGCCTGGAACCTGCTTCAGATTCTATATCTCCCTCTCTCTCTGACCCTCCCCTGCTCACACTGTCTCTCTCCCTCTCTCAGAAATAAATAAAACATTTAAAAAATGTGTACCTTAAAATATTTAGTGGTGAAATGGCTTGATGTCTGAGGTCCTCATCAAAATACTCCAACAAAATTAAAAAGTGTGAGTGTGTGTGTGTGTGGCGGGGGGCGATAGGAAAAACAACTATGGTAAAATGCTCATGGTTGTTGAAGCTGAATGAGAGGTCCACTGGAAGACTGTGGGTGTTTTTTCCTCCTGACTCTTGAGTAGGTTTGGAAATTTTACAGAAAAAGTTAAAAAAAAAATCCAGCCCCAAATAAAGAGGGTTACTTAAAAAGCACTAAAAATGGTTTACACAACAATACTGACTTTTGTGGTAAAATACAGGGGATATGTGCAAAAACCCAAGAGCAATAATTAATGGCCAATCCTGTGTGCATTCCATTAAGCACAAGCAGCTGTCATCAACATCTTAATTTAAAGAGTTGGGGTTTGGGGAATCACGGCACTGCAAAAAGCGACATCCTGCTGCCGCGCCACAGAACTGGTACATATCAGACCCTTAAATTTTTAAACAGGGCTTTCATGTTTTTGAGAGCTGGAAAACCTTTGAAAAGTCAGCTTGTTAGGAAATTCACCTTGCAGACTCCTGCTTCAAGGATTGGTTGAGGGGCCTGGTTGAGGTAAAATGGATTTGGGGGTTGCAGTGGGTGTTCACAAGTAAAATAAATGTGTTATATATTTAAGAAGGAGTAGCGAGAAGGTTCCGAAGGTATGGGCATGGCTATACCACCGGAGTACCTTTTAGTAAGACAAGATACAACACCTTGCTGGAGAGGCATTTAGAGTCTACAAAGCCTTCCCCCACCCTTTGTTCTTTCTCTCCCAATGTCTGCTGAAAAAAATGGCGAGAGCCAGCATTTTTAGGGTGAAAGAAGTGCTAATCTACAAGTAGGAGCCTAGAATTCAGTCCCTTTCTTGCTACGTGCTAGTGTAAACCTCAGGTGATGACTCTGTCATGGATACCTTCTCTGGGACATGGGTATAACATCTTAACCCATGAAATGTCTCTTGGGTCCCTTCTGGTCCTATGACACCTGGGTGCTAGACTGTGATTTGTAGGAGAGCTAGACCGATGCCCACCCCCTGACCCAACTACCGACATCCCTCTCCCCTAGAGCTAGATGGCAAACAAGAGTCCTATTTGGGTTACAAAGTTTAATGAGAACAGAATGGTGTAGAAGATACTAACACAATCTAAGTCAACAATTTAAAAATCCAGACTCTGCAGTCAAAAGTATCTGAATGGGCCCAATCACCTTTCATCAACAGTAAGATTTACAATCCCCCTTGGTGGTTGCCTCCATTCATGGCATGTTTACTCTCTTCCCTCTTCCCTCAGCAACTGCATTTTTGTGTAAATAAGTGTCTTGGATTCTCTATATTAATGGCTCCCCATGAACTTAAAGACACCTGTGTGCAGGCTGAACTTGACCAAAAAATGAAGCTTGCTGGCAGCACAGAGCAAGGTCTCCTATTAATTTCTTGAATCGATCCTGGCAATATTATTATCCGGTCCAGGAAAGAACACCTCTTTACTCAGAGCATCAGATTTGAATTTTTTTAAACAACACTCTCTGTTGCCCGTAAGAATGACTAATAACCGTCGGCTGTAATTTCCCAGAGTTTGCGGGTATGACTTCTACAGCGTTCCCTGCGTTTGATTTTGCCGTATGTCGTCTGGGGGCTCGCGAAGGCTTTCAAACACAATTTAACCAAAACCCCCGGCCAGCTCTCGGTTCAGCCGGCAGAACTCTGTGGTACTCTTGAACTTACTACCTCCGCCCCCACACCTGAGAGTCTCCCTGAACGCTGCTTTCCTGCATCACACATCATCAATCAAACAACCAGAGAAACGCAGAAACCTCAGTTCTCTACTGCAATCAATACAACCACCTTTCCTGGGGTAGCGCTGTCTTAGTTTTGAAGGTCACAGAATGAGTCAGGGGCAGAAGAGAGAAAAAGAGGCCAGGGGTTCTCTGACTGTGTCTCAGAGAGCTCAGCTCATACAGCTGGACGAAATTACCAGGGAGAGGACAGTCCTAATTAAAAAAAAATTTTGAATGATCAAAACACTGTTTTGTTGTTGTATAGCTAGTGTCAAGAGCTACACAAATAAATTTGCCTGGTATAGACTTTGATTCACAAACAGATACGAGGAAATTGAAACCACAATAGCCAAGATCCTCTCTGAGGAGAGCGAGGTTGTGCTTCCATTGCAAAAACACTCTTATTTATGCATTCTTATGTACAGTATTTAAGTATATATTTATTTACTCATATAAACCAGATTTGTTGAGCACCACTATGTACAGTTCCTAGTAAGACATGCCATGGGGAAGGCAGAGATGGGTATTCTTGAAGAGCTTAGTAATAGCTATTTCTTAAATGCCAACAAACAGGTTGCTCTTCTAGAAGGAAAAAAAATAATTGCTGTAAATCTTTTTTACGCTATATATACACACGGCTATTTAAACAGACCAGATACATGAAACATTTATACGTGAAGTGCTTCTAAAACAGACCAATCAGGAATCAGTCTCCTTTACTAAAACAAAAGATTATTTCTGCAAAGGGACATCTCCAACAAGACACACCTGTTCCCTCCAAAGTCTCAGTTTTTTTTTTTGTGTGTGTGTGTGTGTGTGTGTGTGTGTGTGTGTGTGTGTGTTTCCTTACAGGCTGGTGATTTCTTTTACTGAAGGATCTTCATAGAAGGTGTACAAACAGCTCTTTAGAAATGCACCATTTTTTAACAAATTATGCCTATATTCATTTGCTTAGCAAATCATTTTGTTATGGATTTATCCAGCCAGAGCCTAATGATCACCATTGCTAACAGTATGCCAATACCTTTTCTACAGAGGCCCTATCAAAGAAATAACCTTAGCTCATGTTATCACTATTTATTCTTGACCTTTTTTCTCTTGACTCCATTCTCTTCCCTCTCAGTTTTCCAGATACCATTTATTTTCTTAAGTTCTGAATTCCAAGGAAACCTCTATTAGTTCTCAACATAACATATATCATTAACATAAATGCAAGAAATTATCTACATATCACTAAAGGACTGAGCTTATGCTGCCGTTAGCAAAGTGAAGGGAAACAAAATCACAAAGATAACCAACCAAACCAACCAAAAGAATTGCCCGTTCCCATCACCCACACTATTTCTTACAACCTTTATCTTTACATATACACAAATGAACAGAGTGCTTCTGTCCTGCCTTATTCATGTAGAAGACATACCTGCAGTCTCTGGACTTCCTGTATCTCTGATTAACCCCCAGCGGACCTGGGTACCCACAGGCAATAGTCTGATGACACCAACAGAAAGCGACCTCGCTCAAGAATGAGAGTTTTTGGCTCACTCATGTCACTCTCATCACCTGTCTTACCTCCTGGACTCCAGGCCCTGCCCACCTAGGGTATCACCTCTACTTGCCTCTTCCTGGTTCAGCTGGCTTCCCTGGATTAATTTCCTTTTGGTTTGGACCGATGCTACCTATATATGCCAGACCCTTGAAAGAGGCTGGACTCTGGTCATTCCTGGGCAGCCTTGACCTGTGGTCATCCAGGAAGAATGCAGGAAAAGAGGACCACACCCTCAGCCGATGCAGATCTTCTTGTTTTTTTCCCTAAGATTTTATGTTTAAGTAATATCTACCCCCAACTTGAACTCAAAACCCTGAGATCAAGAGTTGCATGCTCTTCAGACTGAGCCAGCCAGATGCTCCTCAGACCTTCTTGTTCTGAGGAGCATTTCCAACATTGGACATGAAGCACCTCCTTCCTATTCCTCATCCCTCTCTATGTCTGACAAACAATGAGAACACTTCCCCGAAAAGTGGTCAGGGTACAGTGAGACAGGAGCCACAGGAATTCTGAGCATGAACATGTCACCACGGGCCACTGAGCTTAACTTTTCAGCAGGTCTTTGAAAAGACAGAATAACACTAGTTTGCAGAAAGCCCTGAGTTTTTTGGATTATCTGTCCTCAGGCCACTGAGGTCTTTAACAGCACAGAAATAATGGAACATCACTGTTTTCAATAATCAGATTACGGTAAGACACAGAAGTTTTCTTAGGATACAGAATCCTTTACTCAAGAAAGTAAACCAAGAAAGATAATGCCAAGACTAGATTTTATAAACAGGCTAACAGTCATGCATAGGTTAGTATGTGACAGTCTTACTTGAGTAACGGCAGCTACCCTTGGTTTAGACAAGCATAGAGGTTGAAAGGTTTGCTGAAAGGAGAGAAAAATAAAGGCCATTTGTTACCTCAAAACTGGGCGAACTTGACAAACGTGACCCTATCAAACCATTTACATCCACACACCACCATTCTCTTTGAATATGTTTTGGAAAGACATTCTCCTCAGGTGAGGAGAAGAAAAAAGCAAAGGAGAAGAAGGTAAGTTGGCTTAGTTGAAAATTTTCTAGTGAAATTATCTGAAAAAGGATTTGATTAAAATAAAATAAACGACAGATTCTAAACACATCATTCATTCTGGAGGGTTTCACACCTAAAACATATACTATATAAACTCTTGAGAGGTTAGCAGGGTCAGAGTTATCACTCTAGGCAGGACTATATCTGACACCATGCATCCATGAACCCATGCATTCATTCACCTAACCAATCAAGAAGTATTTATTGAGTGCTTACAATGTGAAAAGTCCTGTTCTTAGGGTTTGGGGGGTTACAAGAAAGACCAAGGCAAGACCTCAGTACTGAAGGCATAAGAATATGTGCACGTAAGCAGGGCTCTCCTCAGCCACACTGAGGACCAGATGGGTCTATCTATGCAGGACAACTAACTCTGGGCCCTTAATTTTTTTCTAAGGAGAGACTATGTGCTTAGGTAAAGGTATTAATTCTCTCTTAAAATTTTTTTTTTAAATTTGAGTGACAAGAGGTGTGAATTCTCTTAAGGCTTAGCATACGTACCAAATGTGACAACATGCCATTTGTATACTTACTTTGACTCTGGTTTCATTTTATTATCCCTGCCTGGGTTTTCTTTCCACCATGACTTATTCACTCAGTTTTCACCTTGTGTATGGTATTACCATAAGCCACCTCAGATCCTTTTGGGAAGTAAAAAGGTTTAAATTCTTAAGAAATAAATACAATTACCCTACTATATCCCATAATGACAAAAAGAAAGATACTCATTTTTGCTATTAGGGGAGACTTTCACTGAGAACTCATCTGTGTCAGGTACTGTACTAAGCACTTTGCAACCATTTTCTCACTGAGTCTTCGTAATAATCTTTTGCAACTGTTAAGATGATTATCCCTATTTTACCGATGAGGAAAGCAAAGCATAGAGAGTAATGTATCATGCTAGTAAGTAGTGGCACCAGAACTTGAATCTACCTACTCTGCGTGCAGAAGAATCCCTTGTGGTTTATCCACATACTTGAGCTCTCCAGGTCTCTTGATGGGACAGAAGCCCTTTGCTTACTAGTCTGTCTTACCGGAACCCTATATTGCACCCCATCTAGTCTTGGGGGCCTTCTCAAATACTGGCTCCATCTTTTCAGTTGATGCCTCCCTCACCCCATGGCTGGGTTAGTAGGAGCTTCCCATCTGAGCACCTGTACCTCTGGAGTGTGAGTTTCTTAAGAATATCAAGTGTGCCCTCCTCACTTTCAAGCTGTCAGGGCCTGGTAACATATATGAGCCATAGCAGATATTTGCCAAAAGTTGGTGTAGGTTGATGGAATGAATGAGGGCTCCATCACTTTCCTGTGAACACTCTCCCAGAGCAGCACTGGTCCCTTCCTGATGGCTCTGTAGCTTCACCTACTTGTATTTGGATAAATCTACATGGCAAGGTGATGCTTCTAAAATTAAACCACTTATCAATCTGTGAGTTATAAAGTATATGCATCAGGTTTTGTCAGAGAGAAACACATTTTACAAGGAAAAAAGGTCTTCTTGATCAGTGATTACAAAATGGACTCAATTTCAATCTAAGTATATTCAAAAGTGCTATACTCAAATTTGGACTAGGCACATTAATTATCTTATGAATTCAGGCATTCCAGTATCTTATATTTTCCCCCCAATTCGCCTTAGAGCAATGCTACCAGCACCAAAGCCTTCTTTCTCTTTCCTACTTTGGCCTGGTCTTTCCTTTCATTTTCTTCTTCTTTTTTTTTTAATTTTTTTTTTTTTTTCCTAGGAGAGAGAGAGAGAGAGACAGCGTGAGCAGGGGAGGGTCAGAGAGAGAGGGAGTCACAGACTGAAAAAGGCTCCAGGCTCTGAGCTGGCAGTCAGCACAGAGCCCAACGTGGGGCCCGAACCCACGAACCGCGAGATCATGACCTAAGCGAAAGTCGGACGCTTAACCGACTAAGCCACCCAGGCGCCCCCTTCCTTTCATTTTCTATGCTCTTATTACTTGGGCTATTTTCTTGACGACAGTTAATTATGTTTTGCTTAGAGATATACATTATTGTATACAATTATTATTTAACTTTTGCAATGTTTATTCATGATCCCCATGTTCTAGAGACCATTGGGACTTATACCTCTTAGAAGCCTTCATAGAATCTAGTCACTCAAGTTATTTGTTTCCTGTGCTTCAGGAAAGTCCACAGAGTATCATAAAAGTTATATCCCTCAAATACAGTGAATATAAGTGTCCTCCACTACTGGGCCACTCATATGTGAAGTGTGGGAGGTTCTACAAAGCAGTGTCCAGGCAGAAGTATAAAAGTTCTGGTCAAACGGCAAAACAGGTGGGGGGGAGGGGGGTGGCGGGTGGGGGGGGTGGTAGTAGGGGTTGGGGAGGGGTGCACAACATTTCCTGAACAGACACATATACCAGGCACTGGGCTAAAGTTTCCACACACTTGAATTCATTTAATTTTCATAACAAACATTAGATATTAATAGAACGTCCCCTCTCCTTCTACTCATGATTAAAATGAAGCTCTGAGAATTTAAGTTAACTAAGCCAAGGTCACACAGCTACTAGGTGATAGGGTTCAAGTGGGACTACAGGTTTGTCTGACTCTAAAATTATACTCTTTCCTCTATAGTACTTCCCAGAATCATCTTCACTCTTAAATGCATGCTTTGGCTAGAACCCACCTTTTAGGCTCAGAATGAAGGAAATAAAGGTTAGTAAGAGGCCAAGCTGGCAAATCTAATAAATGAATGGGTACAGGACCAACAGGGAAGAGGAGCTGAAATGTTCAAGTTCCTGGTTATATTCTAATTGCAAAAACAAAGACGACACATGGGTCCCAGCAGGTCATTAACGGGCAGTTTTGAGCACCTACTATGTGAAAGGCAATCTGCTCAGGCAGAGACGGAAATGAATCGGGACAAAGTCAGAGCATCTAGTCAGCGACTTACACTAAAGCCAGTTGAGCCGCGAGGGCTCCTTCTGCCTTCCATTTCTGCTTGAAAGTCAGCATCCAATCCTGTCTTCAACAACCCAACAGTGGCAGTCCCCAGCCTCTGCACAGCCACGTAGACGCCTCCCATGGGGGGCTGCAGACGCGCCTGGGCGTCTGGGGGGTGGCGGCTGTGCGGGGAGACGGAACCAGACTGCAGGCAAGCAGGGGGTTAATAGCTCATAAAATAAAACCCTCTAACACAAAAATGTTATTTTAATTGTATTACATTGAGGAGCCCTGAGGGTCGCGGGGTAGATAATCAAAAAGGACAAGGAGGAAATTAAAAAAGGGAAGAAGGCAATCAAAAAGGCCATTTAGGAGAGCCCCTTAATCCTCCATAGAAAGAACACTAATTATACTCCAGAATCTCCTTATAATTAACCCTGATATAAAGTGTTTTTTGAGCAGTAATAACTTTCACATTCACAATCGTTTTGATCGCAAACTCCCGTGAACGCCTCACAAACAGCAGCCCGCACCGGGTGGACGGTTTTCTTCCCCAGCGAGCCGTGCGATTACCCGGCCGGCCACGACGAAAAGGACAAATATTTCTGCGCTCAGCTTACTCCACGGCTCCGTTGAACTCAGCCCATTGCTTTTCTATTAAAAAAAAAAAAATTTTTTTGGGGGGGTGGGGGTGGGGGCAGGAATAGCCTGAAACACAACCATACCTCCTTTCCCTTCCTAGTAATTGCTTCCCTACGCTGGCTGTGAGCCTTTAATATTTGGACTCTCCGTCGGTTGCAAACCCACTAGATTCCCAGCATACCTTCCTTCGCTAACAGGCCCCTGCTTAGATTTACCTGCACTCCTAGGCCACTGGGCACGCATTGCTGTAATCGTTCTTAATGTTTCCAGACAAAAGCAAGGATTCAGGCAGACTCTGCCCAAATCCCGTCCAAAACAGGAACCTAACATTCCTCTCCCCGACAGCTGATCCCTTATGAACCAAAGCCCTGATGGGCCACTAGAGAAGTTCAGGAGCAAAACAGAGCAGGAAAAGAATGCAGACAGTTCTATGCTTCAGGTGTCAGGGCACCGCTGGGAAGAGAGATGCAAAGGAAAGGCACCTGGGACCAGCATGTGAAGAGAGAAGGGCCTGGAAGAGGTTGTTGGGAACTTTTTCTTTCTTTCTTTTTTTTTAATGGCATTAAAATGAAAAGAATCTGTCCCTGTCCTCACATGAACTGGCCACTGCTCTCATCCCACCCAGTAAGAGAAGGAGCAGGATCTCAGAGCCCATGAGATCCCTGGGGAGATAGTTTCAATGGAGCACCTGCCTGCCAAATGAAACCCTAGGAGAGGTTCGCAGGGCTTCTGACATTCACATGCCTTGGAAGGTATTCGTCCCTCTTTGAATGTACTCCTGGGCCTGGCTTCATCTCCTCTCTACAAACACAGCAAATGCATTTGAAAGGTTTTCCTGCTCACAATGGGCTATATCTCCACTTTAACCAGAGATGGGAGATGGGGAAACCAAGGTCCGTGAAACACTGAGCCCAGTGTTTTTCCTCTGTACCAAGGGAATGCAGGCCAAAGGAATTTTTCCATTTTTTCTAACATGCTCTTGGAACTCGAGCCTTACTTCTACTTCCCATCTGGGTGCTTACTCTTCACGTAGAATTTAACAAGATAAGAAAATGCTTCCTTTTGTGTTTTTTATTATTTTTATTTTAGGGAGACAGCACTTGAGCGGGGGAGAGGGTCAGAAGGAGAGAAAGACAATCTTAAGCAGGCTCCATACTGAGCGTGGAGCCTGACGTGGGGCTTGGCCCTACAGCCCTAGGAAAAATGACCTGAGCCAAAATAGACCCGAGCAGAAATCAAAAGTCAGATGCTCAAATGTCTGAGCAGCACAGGCACCCCTTTTTGTTTTTTTAAAACAGATTCCAACACTGTATGTTAACTACACTGCAAGTAAAATACAAAACTTAATTAAAAAAACAGAATCCGTAACTGAGAAAGAAAAATGTTCTCTTATTATTCAACACTATTGATTAATGATCTCCAATATTCTTTCTCACCCTGTTGGACATAAGCAATTTGCAATAGATTATATTGTCCCTGCTAATGTAGCGACTAGGCTGTACCTATTCAATTATATATTTAGTTGAACAGAAAATTATAGCTCATTAACACAGACAAACCTAGGCTGTTAGTACATCTGAACTTTAAAATATCACTACAATCATTCTTCTCATCCAAAAACACCTAGAGAGACATACCATTTGTAAAGTTGAACAAACAGATTAAAAATGAAGAACAGATGATGAGTCTCCCAGTTTTAAATTTTGTAAGGAAAATACGTTTATAAGTATCACACACAAAAGAGAATTAAAAAGATCTGTGCCAACATCCCTGATCCATGCATTAATGCAAGGAGATATTCAGTGCTATTCATTTCTCAATACCTGAAGATGAAGCCCACCTTCAAAACGTTTAGAGATTGGAAAGTGCCACGAGAGAGGTACAGATTAAAAACAAAACTTCATAAAATGATAAAGTTGCGATGTAAATGTAAGGTATTATTCATTTCATCTGGTAGGGGTCGCCCCTTAGGTTAACCCATTTGAACACAAAGTGATACTTTAGAATCTACATAGATGGGTATTTATAACTCCCTTTGACGGGGCATTTATTCTAGGTTTAATTAGTATCAGTAGACAGGAACTAGAAGCTAACAGGAAGAGGTGAAGCTGATGCTGACCTTTATCTCCCATCTTTTGGTATCTTTGCTTTGGGATGCAGGTCTGTACACTGGGCTCTCACCCAGATCCCTTCACCCCACCCCATATTCTGGATGCCTCCACCTGTATTCTGCTCCATCAAAACTTCATCACTGAAGAGCCCCAGTGTTGACTCTGAAGAGGGAACCACATTAACTGGAAAGGCTCAATCTCTTGGTCACTTTCCTCATTCCAACCTGTAACAATATATACTTTAACAAGGTCTTCTGGGGATGGGTCCTGAATCAAAAGAAACACCATATTAGCAGAGTTGAAGAGAACAGAGTCAGGATTCTGAGATTCCAGTCCCTGATCAGTCACTCAGTATGGTAACCTTGGACAAACCCATTTACTCATCCGAGCCTCCATTTTTTTTATTGTTAACATTCAACAGTGATAATCACTGTCAAGGCTGTATATAGTATGTGATACAAAAACTCCCATGAATTCTATGAATATACTTTAATACAATTGTGGGTGGGAATTTTAGCTGGGTGCAGGGAATCTTTGTGACAGGAACCTTCACTATAGTGCCTTGGTTTGTCCTACTATCCCAACAAGTGGGTTAGAATCCATCCCAAATGGATTTTGATAGCTTAATATGGTCCTTTACTCACTTGTTCCTCTAACTTAGAGTAAGGTCTAATCCAACTTGCACTTTAAAGAGTCAAGGGGTAGGGCTAATATTATACTATTTTCCCCCTAACATCTTACGTCTGCTTTAAGGCTAGTTGCTGACAGTAGTTGTTTCAACCTTAAAAAAAATCCTAGATTCCCTCTTTTCCAGTTTTATCTGTGCAAGAAGCAACACTAAATAGCACTGAATTGAGGGGGCCCTTGTTGTGACCCATCACTCTTTACATTCCTCACTTGTTATACTGACATAAACAAAGCTTCAAGCAAGAACAGACAGATAGTGTCTGGGAAGCAGTTGTTAAAAAGCAGACCTCAAGATCATATTTAAATAGTCAGCAGTTGCCCATCAGGCTCCCAGCAGCTTATCTTTCTTTAGGTGACCACAGGAGAGGGCCTGAAGTAGAAGGTACTGGAAGGCCTTCCTTAATATGCGGGAAGATGACTTTCCTTCCATGTTTCATGTGTGCACAGGACCCTTCGAGATGATCGCTAGCAGCTGGAAACTTTGGGGTTATCATGGACAATAGGAAATACCATTCTTCCCACCTGGAATAATTGCATTTGATCTAGTGGCCGTAACCTTTTACGGCCTGATGGCTTTTGCTGTTGTCTTCTCAACAACTTAAACCATTCTTTCTTTAAATTATAGAAGTAATATATGCTGACTATAAAAAGCTAAAAAATGCAGTTGAATATGAAATAAAAATCAAAAGACCCCATTTATTTCCCCCTCTCTACCCCCAACATTCCCTAATCCCTCTCCTTTCTCCTAAGGTAAAACTTAAAAAAAAATTTTTTTAATGTTTTTTATTTATTTCTGAGAGAGAGACAGCATGAGTAGGGGAGCATCAGAGAGAGAGGGAGACACAGAATCCAAAACAGGCTCCAGGCTCTGAGCTAGCTGTCAGCACAGAGCCTGACACAGGGCTTGAACCCACGGACAGTGAGATCATGACCTGAGCTGAAGCTGGACACTTAACCAATTGAGCCACCCAGGTGCCCCGAGGTAAAACCTGTTAATATAATTTCTTCTAGGCTACTTTATATGCCTTAAGTATAGGCTGAAAAATACGTATATGTATATGTTCACTTGTATTTTTCTTTGTACATTATTCTATGATTATTTTACTTAATACATCCTGAATTGATTTCCACTGTATCTATGTTGGCATCCTTTTCCCTAACTGCTGGATAATATTATATAGAATACATAAAAAGGTATACTATGGCCTGAGTTTTTATGTCTCAACAGTTGGCTACTTTTTTAGAAAGTTTATTTATTTACATAGAGAGAGAGAGGGAGAGAAAGAGACGGAGGAAGTGGGAGAAGGGAAGAGAGAGGAAGAAAGAGAGAGAATCCCAAGCAGGTTCTGCACTGTCAACACAGAGCCTGAGACAGGGCTCG
Organism: Crocuta crocuta; assembly: GCF_008692635.1. NCBI lineage: Eukaryota > Metazoa > Chordata > Mammalia > Carnivora > Hyaenidae > Crocuta > Crocuta crocuta. The sequence continues at coordinate 12,918,150 of NW_027527920.1, read as the reverse complement.
AACACACAAACTGTGAGATCATGACCTGAGCTGAAGTTAAGAATCAGATGCTGACTAAGCCACGCATGTGCTCTGACGGTTAGTTACTTTTATGTAGACATGGGATGCTTCTTTTGACAGAAAGAACAGAAGAAGAGTATTTGCATTGCTTTTTGATAATAATCTGGCATAGACTGAGGCTAACACAGTAAGCAGTGAGGCAGCCTGTCATTTCTACCTTGGGAGACTTGAGAATTCTGATGGGCCATATGGGGTAACCAACTATCAGCAATACTGAACATGGTCATTTGAGTGGTATAAAGAAAAGGGCCATGTCCCAAACCTCCAAATAGTAAACCTGAATTTCACCATTAGAAACTCATTTCTTTGGTCTAAACACAGCTAGCTCTAATCATTCCCTAAAATACACACATATGTTTTAGGAATAAGCAACCACTTAGTTTGTTAGGTGCTTTCCTTCTCTGAAAGCATGATTCAATCGGAAAATGTTCAGTGAGTATTCCTGGTGGCAAAGGATTCCAAAGTTGGGGAGGGGAAGGTGCAAGGTAGAGAGATATTCTAGAAGGAGAAAATAGGAAAGCAAAAACAACATTAAGCGTTCCAAATTTCATGAAGTATCAGTCACCTGCCTAGAGATGGCCCCAACTTCTAAAAGCAAAAATTAACTTTATCAAGCAAATAAAAATAGGCTTTTATAAAGGTGGTGGCTTTATTTTGTTTACTAGAGCAGAGGGGGCAAGTGCAGCCAACGACCAATTCCTCCAACTTCTGGTTATGACAGACATCACCAACGTATCGTGGTATTCTTTCCCACTGAACCAGGGCGCGGCTTCAGATTTCTTCTGTAGCCAGGGCTCCAGGCAGCCACTAACAACTGACAATAGTCAGCACCCAAAATGAAACCAGGATGGCATTCAGTCATGGGAGGTGTCATCTCCATTGTGCCCAAGCACAGGTCTGAATTTCACAAGCAGACATGAATTGTAGAAGCTTCAGTTGGCTGTCCACAAAGGACGTGTCTCAGTGAAAAGAGGAGGTCTCTCTTGGCTAATGAATTAGGCTCCTTCCATACCAGATGAGAATTCCACGTCGGCTAAGGCTTGGCTCCCCATATAGCCCAAGAGAACCTGCAACTTTTAGCAAGTGCCAAGTTGAAGGATTGTCTAAACTGTACAGTGCAACAGAGGGCATCTCTAGCAGACATTCAGTATACAGAGTTCTTCAGAATTAAAAAAGAAAAGTTTGCCTTAAAACATCTTGTTTGGATAATGGGGCCTCTGCATATGTACCATCCCCCTGAAGCTAGACATCTTTAAAGGAATGTATTATCTAAATATCTGAAATACAGTAACCATCAAGGAAAACAGCAATGGGATCTAACAGGAAGAGGATGCGATTGTCAAATTGTTGGGTTATATAAGATGGAAAGGTAGGTGAGGGTGAGCCAGCACCTTCCAGATTCCTGCAAGGCAGCAAAGTCAGGCTGCTTGCACAGAAGTCAGGCCAAAGATTTTCTCCCTGCAGTGAACCTTCAGGAAGCAGCTGGCTTCCTGCACCCAGGGCACACTGAAGAATCTACCACCACATTTCAGGAAGCTTTCTTGGTGAAGTTGTCGCAGTCAAAAAAAAAATGAAGCAAATAAAATAAGCCTTTACTTTATTTGGCCGGCTTTGTTGAGCTGCGTCACAGAGAGGTCAAGCAAGCCCATGCAGCCCGTCTGAGACGGGATAATCGTCCACATTCTGTCTCACTCACTCACTCACTCACTCACTCACTCATGTACACATCCACCCACATACTCTCACACACAAGCATGAAAATGCACAGACACATCTATTCACTCACATATACTCGTACACACTTACACACACAAACATACACTCACACACACACTTACACACACTCACATCCAAACACCTATTAACACACTCACATTAACATGCACCTACTCACACTGTCCTGTTAGGAATCTCCTGCAAAGCAGACTCAGGCATTTTCCCCTTCCCTCACCATACTATTTTCCTTCCAGACAAAAACAACTCTCTTTGGATAGAAATCTTCTTGTAAAGGGACACTCTCATAAACACCAAGCCCCAGGGACTGTGCGGAAAATAAGAGCACACTGCTCCGCTGCTGGCCCCTTTATTGCCGAGATGGTATTAGCTTGTTCCTCTGGAGGAATTCTGGCTCAGAACTTTTATAAGTAGGAGACTCAATTATGCTTCTTATGAGTTCCCTAAATTTGGAAATGGAGCTAAATAAGGAAATACATTAGTCAATGTCCTTCTCAACCTCCTCCCCTATTCATTTCTCAATCTTTTTTTTCTGCTGCTTTCTTGGGGTGATTTTTTTGAATTAGTAAAACGACCAACTGGAGCAACCATAAACAAGGTGCCATACTCTGATGGAAAGGCGGATGAGTGGGGAAACAAGTGGCAAACTCAGAGAGTACGATCAGGGTGTGGTTACGGCCTTGTGGGCGGCCGGGTCCTTGTGTGGGGCACATGGAGTCACTTGAGTGTTGAATTCTACTGAAGAGCGAGCAGTGCTACTGTGAGAGGTCAAAGAACTCATTTTAACAGAGGAGATCTTCAACTAAAATGCAAATACTAATGTCAGTATTTGGGAATTGCAGAGATGACCTCCAAGAATGAGATCTAGGGAGGAAAAAAGACCATGGCCAGAGAGTTAAATTGTATGATTCCCACATTGTTGGTCATGGCAGAGATATACAGTTTCCTCACGGAGCTTTCTGGAAGACAGATTTTGGAGCCTGCTTGAACTTATAAATACATCAAACGAACGTCTGATAATCAAGTCTGGCCAAGGAAGCAGAAAGAAAGGAATGTCATGGGGACAAACACAGCAATGCCCTTCTACGGGTTTTTCATGCCAAAGGACCCAATCAGTCGTTCTCAGCGGCAGGAAAGTTGAGTTGCTTAACTTAACGTTTCCAACTATCTGCACACAGGTGAGGAGTTTGAGTAGGGAAAGGGGGAGGGAGGTGTGGGGGGGAGGCAAGAGGGAGGAAGACAGAAAGAATTAAGAGGAGAATGTGAAAAACAAAGGAAAGCAGAGGGGGAGGAGGAGAGAGAAGAGAGTGGGATAAATCCTCTGCACAACCTCCAATCAGCCGCAGTACTTGAGCCCGTGAGCATCTCTCTGCGCTTGATTTTTAGTGTTTAATTTAACTATTCATTCTACATCACCCCTAACCACTGTTTTCCAAGTGTGGTCCTTGGGTCAGCAGCATCAGCATCACTTGGGAATTCCTTAGAAATGCAGACTTGGGTCCCACCCCAGTCCTACCAAATCAGAGATTTTGTGGGTGGACCCTGGAAACTTATATCTTAAAAAGTTCTTCCAATGCTTCTGATGCATGATAAAGTTTGAGAACCACTGCCCTAAACACAAGCCAACTACTGTTTCTGGATTTCCACTGAAGAAAGAGCTAAAGAAATCTTTCATTTAAATAAACAAAAGGAACATTCTGGTTGTATACATCAGTTGCGGGAGCTTGTGGTGTTTGAATCCATGCTTACATTTCTGAACGTTGCAAAGACAAGTCTTTGAGCCTGTGGGGCTGAAAGCTGGTTGTTGCAAACAGGAGAGAGTCAAAGGTAATGGCTCACTATTAGGATTCTTGGAACACCTGACCTCACCATGTCCTGGGCATGTCCTTCTCCAATTTCAAATGCCAACAGGAAAGTAGGTTCCCGTGACAGGAAAGAGACTCACACCTTGATACCATTCTTCAAAAGGGTCCAGGTGCATTCTTCCAAAAGGCCATCCAGCTCTGCGGGTAATTTCACGGTAATCACGTAGCCACTTTGAGGTGACAGAAGAAATTTCTGTAATACTTTAGGCAATGGCTCCACAAAATGGCTTTCCTGCAATCCAATACATCAATCTGGTATTTGTTTCTATACTGTTTTTATTGTTTCATTTTCTCTGCTATGTACACTCAGACTTGACTTGCAGACAACAGTGGGCAGCACAGTTGGGTATAAAAGAGAGTTATTTAATGGTGTTATTTAAGGTGTGTACCTTAGCCATACAGTTTACAAAAGCAAATCCCTGTGAGGAATAAAGCATCAGAGAGCAAAACAACAGTCACTGACATCTCTTTGGAGGAGAGAAAGAAGCTGAGTCACTGAGCCTGTAATTCAAGAGAAGGCAAATATATCACAGAACAAAGGATAAACCTCCACCCTGGGTCACAGGACATCTGCTTCAGAGATGTTCACCAACACAGAAAGATTTGTTGCTTATGATAAAAGACATCTGTGACAAGACATACTGAACAAAGCATCATCTGACCCCTAACTAAACATAGCTTGCTTTATAAAAGGTTGTTTTTTATATAATATTGCCAAACACTATTTCTGTAGCTCTTTTAAGAAGAGAGGGACCAGTTAGCATTATTGAAACTGTGGCAGACATCATTCTAATCTGTGTCTGGGAAAGCATATCACACCTATACCCTACCTGCCTAATTTGCTATTTAATTAAACAAAACAGTTACACTACTGAGGGCCTACCATCTTTAGAACTATGCTAAGCATCCTAAAGAAAAAGAAAAAGACAGGCACCACTTTGGCCTCCAGAAGAGACAAGGTAAACAGAAGTCCAGCACTGAAATGTTTGTGTTTAGAAAGGTCCACGTGAATTGGAATGTGGCAGGAGAAGCCTCTGTGGAAGGTAGGAGCTTTGCTTAGTGGGTGAAATTTCACAAGGACGTTTGGCAGGAAATATAAGCAGAACAACAAAGTCAAGGCTCAGTGCTTTTAAGATAAAATTCACTACCTCACTTCCATTTGGGATGAACTACTGGAAAGCAGCGAAGTTACCAATAGGAAGGGTGATTCACCATCAGAGAAAGATTTATTGACTGGACAGGCCAAGCCCTATTTAATCCCCCATTCCCAATTCGGAACACATAGTAGATTAGATGTATCCATGCCCTTCACAACAGGGTATTATCTATCACATTTCAGCTGTCACCTCTCCTCATTATCTTGCTTGCCTGTCACCTCTAAGAAGTCATCGAGGTTCTCAAGCAGATGCTATCAGAAGCAGGCGCTGTCTGGGGGAGGCTTCATGCAGGTTGTGGGGGTTGGCAGTGTGAACAGGGATGTTGGCTCCATGCTGGCTAAGTGTAGCTACATTCAATCTTCTGCTTTTCCCCTAATCCCAAAGTATGCAGGAACAGTCTGTGCCGGTCGGGCTAAGAGCTTTCACGGTGGCAATCTCAGCCAGTACAGGTTCTCAAGGCAGATGAGAGAATGGCAGGAGGTCAGAGTTATTACGGAAAACGTCTCAGAACACTACCCCTGTGGTCTCCCTCTCCAAACAGCATGGATAAGTGGCACCCTTTGGCATTTAGGATTATTAGGTAAAGGACTTCTGCACTCAGAGGAAGACCTCTGCAAGTGCCAGCATTCAGCTGAAGACCTCTGGCTTCGGGGTCTCAGTCCATGAACTCTGCTTTGGGATTATCATCTGATCTCAACACACTCTGATCTGATTCTTTTTTCCCCTCCTGAACGATAACTATGTTTGAGGTATGAGGATTTCTGGAGCATCTTGGTCCTTGTGAGTTTGCTTTTGTGGCACACTGTCTTACCACGTATAATGATCTATGGGCCTGCTTCACTCTCCCGCGAGAAATTTAGCTCCCCGGGATGAATCCCCTCGGCACTCTTCCCCTTGCTCAGCACAGATACTTGTACAGAGACAGTGTTCAATAAATACATCTTGGCCGAAGGAACACAGCAGAGAGAAGTCACCTTTCCACTGCTCAAAAGACTAAGGTCTTGCTAAGCCTTTACCAATTGCTCCTTCCACAACCTCTGCACCCTTTCTTGGAGCCCACTCGTGCAGCTGCTCCTAAGTGCCTCAGCCTCCTAATGTACTTTCATGCCTCTGTCCCTGCAGTGTGTTTTTCCCGGGCCATCTCGCTACAACCATTTAACATCACGAGAGGGGATGCAGATGCAGAAACTAACTAGGGAGGGTAGTAATCGGCATGGAAAAGAGCAAGCATACACTCATGTTGATCACGTTATTCTTGCTGCATGGGTTTGTAGCCAAACTGCATAAAACTCTCCTGGAAAAGGGGCAGCGTCCACTCCCACCTATTTCCAGGAAAGAAGATTCTAGGGCTTCCTGCATCCCATTCCTATGTTAAAAATTCATTATGTCCCCTAATAACTGCAGGATGATGGTGTCCTTTACTACCTTTTAGTCATAAAGGCCAATTAAAAGCTAGTGTCTAGACCAGTGGTTCTCAAAGTGTGGCCCCCGGACCAGTAGCATCTGTATCACCCGGGAACTAGGTAGAAATACAATTCTTGGGCCCCGTACCAGATGTACTGAATCAAAAATTGGGGTGGGGTGGGGGGACCCAGCAATCTGTACTTTTAACAAGCCCTCCAGGTGACATGATGCTCACTACAGTTTGAGAACCACTTGGCTATCAACCAAGGGGGACGTGAGGGTCATGGGTGCACATCACTTGTTCAATGTAGAATCACCTGTTTGTTTGACATAAGTTTCCTCTGTTTATTGCTGCTTGTCAGGAAGAGATATTCACTTTCATTCCATAGTCTGTGTGAACTGTCAACTGGAGAGGACAAGATACAATCTTCACAGGCCACTGGGCTCCTGGAAACTCAGGCTATTTGACTTCGAAGAACTACGTACCAGATTCTAATTAATGAATTTGTCAAGAGCTGCTCCCCTTTGTGAGGATTTTAGCAGAGACGTCTGTGACAGCCGTCCACTTTTATGGATTTTAACTGAGTAATTAATAGGATAACAGTTACAAGTGCAAGTTAAGTGCATATTATTTCTACTGGATTGGGTCATAAATAAGTAATAGAGCTTTTGAAAGTGAATGGGAAGAGACGGTGGAAAAGAAAGACCTATTGGGAGCTGAATGAGGGAGGCCAGACTTAATTTGAAGCTCTACCTTCTCATTTTAGTGAAGCAAGCAGTTCCACAGGGGACAGGCAGAGACGGAGCCGGATTCTGTTCCACTTTGTGCTTCAGCTATACCAGCAGGCAGAGATCACCTACCAAATGGAGACATTCCTGAGACTCTCTTCCCACAGAAATCAGCCGTGAAAAGAACTCAATCTGCCAGAGGTAAAGAGGTGGGCTGAGCAGCAAAGTTTGCGGAATATTTTGTACCATAGTTACATGAGGTATTAGGCGGTTTATCATTTTTGGAGGTGGGGGTGGGGGTGTAACATGGGTTCCCAGCCACAGATTCCAGGGATTCTCTAGTAATGGACAGACCTCTCACCTGTTCCAAATCAACTCTGGGACTTAGGGCCGGAGCATTATCTTTTGTGGGTCCTGGGTACTTTTGCCTTCCCAGGCCCCTTCCTCAAATAAAATAAAAAATAAGAAAAGTTTAATTTCATGACTGCACTGGCATAAAGACAAATATAAGGCAGGCTGGACTTGTTTATTATATATTCACTATTATTATATTCACATTTCCTTCTGATTTTAAAAGAGATGAAAACGGAAACATTCCAGTGGGTCCTTAAAAGCTCGCTGGGTCTGCATTCGCTTCCTATGGCTGCTGTAACCAAGTACCATAAACAGAATGGCTTTAAAAACAGAAATGTACTCTCTGACAGACGTGAAGGCCAGAAGTCTGCTCCTTCGGCAGGTTTCTCCCCCCAGCTTCTGCTAGTTCTTGGGCTTGAGGGGCAAGAACTCCAATCCTCACCTGGTGTTCTTTCTCCCTGTGTGCATGTCGGTCTCCAAATTTCCCCTTTTTTATAAGGGCACCAATTGTGTCACATTAGAGGCCTGCCCACTCCAGGATGACCTCATCTTAACTAATGACTCTGAATGACCCCATTTCCAAATAAGGCCACAGCCTGAGGTACTGGGGATTTAGCATTTCAGCATGTGAATTTTGAGGGGCTACAAATGAACATGTAATAGGAACCTAGGCTCTGTGTCTAACTAAGAGATCATCCCTGCAAAGCTTTCTCTGGAATCCTGAGAATAAGCTGCAAGATGGGTTCTCCAAAGTATTACAAATAAGATAAGGTCCTGGGAGTGGGGGAAGGAGATGTTGTATGTTTTGTTTTTACCTTTTATTGTTTAATGTTTATTTATTTTTCAGAGAGAGCAAGCAAGCGGGGGGGGGGGGGGGGGGGCACAGAAAGACAGAGACACAGAATCTGAAGCAGACTCCAGGCGCTGAGCTGTCAGCACAGAGTCTGATGAGGGGCTCGAACCCACACACAGAGAGATCTTGAGCTGAGTCGAAGTCAGACACTTAACTCACCGAGCCACCCAGGTGCCACTTGTTTTACTTTGTTTTTAAAGGAAATACTTCAAGATTCCAAAACTCTTCAAGGAAAAGTTTCTATGGGTTAACTCAACCTAGAGGAAAGTTACCTTCTTTTAATGGCCCACTTCCAAGCACAAGGTGAGTTGCTAACCTTGCCTGGGTTCCGGGAGTGAGCAGCCAGCCTCCAGACCAGGAGCAAAACCTTCCTCCACTGGGAGGTGTCCATCTTGTGTGTTTGCTGCTTGCCTCTTGGAGCCAAGCCCACTTAGGAACCAAGAAAGGATACAATTTCATTTTTTTAAAAATCTGATTGTCACTGAGGCAATGCACTTCTCATAGTCTTCCCCCTACCCCCACATTGGTCTTTTATCTTCTCCAGCAAGAAAAACATTCAACTGGCCCCTAGGTCTTGACTGATGACGCAGAACAGAGGGGAAAGACAGGCTCCCTCTGAAGAGAGAGATTTGCCCATTGCCCCCAGACACCAACATTTCCCCCTCTTCTCTAGTGGAAAAGGGAGCTGAAACATGAGGGAAACTGGAAAGGATACCTGAGATGATCACTCCCTTGTTTTGCTTCAGTTTTGGTTGCTCATTGCCACGAACGGCTCCAAATACTTTCTTGGTGGTTCGATGGTTTAATTCCCAAAGGATTCTATAAACCCAAACAAAGTGTGGCTACCCTCCTCCAACCTCCTGCGCTGCCCCCTCCCCACACATTCAGAAGAAAAATCACCTCACAGAAGAAAACAGCCAAATAAAGCAGCACAACCCAAGGGGGCCCATAAAGTAAGAACTGAAACAGTACATGAACTTGGCCTGTCCATCTAAATTGCAAAAGCCCCAGCTTATTCCCAGACACACAATTGGGTCTGGCAATACCATTCACAGCCCTGGATGTGAACTGGAGCCTAAGACATCATTAAAGGCACCAATGACAATGCCCGTTAGGCCGTGTTGAAAGCTGAACTGTCCCTGTGAAATAGTTCTCTTAGAGCCATTACTGGGGTAAGTACCAGTAATGGCTCTGAGGGTGTGCATGCCAAAAACAAAGCACTTGATGTTTACATGGAGGAGCCATTGAAATCACCCCAAGAAGGTTTTTTTTTTTTTCCCCTCGCAGCACAAATTATAATAAAATAATGGCTGTGGTCACTTTGAACCATAAGTCTCTTATGGTTAACTTTAAAAAAATTTAAAAAAAAAAGTGATACTGCTACATACATATACAAGACCAAATGACTTGTGGAAGAAGCCAGCATAGTCCTCCCTTCTCTTCAAAAAAGGTCTGCAAGTTGGTTCACCTACCAGATGCAGCCCAAAGTTTGAGCAAACCCTGGGTGAGAAAGAAACTGTGGTGCTTTCTGAGGCTATACGCTCAGATCATGTCTATTTCCTGCACTGTGTTCAGAAGCTGCAAAATCTCAGCCTCAGGCATTCTGCTTGGGTAGGAGAGAGAAATGGTGTGGTTGAGCATGAACTGACATTCTAGGCTCTCGGTCAGTGTCTGATAAACCGCGACAGGTATCCCAAAGTCCTCTCCAAATGCCTCAGCTGGTTAATCATATCTAATACCCAGCATTAGCAAATCATGTGGGACAGGAAGAGAAAGTTAAGTGAGCAAATGATTCAAATTCAATTCTTAGCCAGAAATTTCATACGACACAGAATGGATTTCAGAGGACAGTGTCCTAAGGAACAGCGGTTTCGGCTTCGTACGACCTTGAGCTTTTCTTTAGCTTGGAGGAACTGGATGCTCTCCCATACTTCTCCCTCCCCAAAAGGAATGAGACTATTTACTCTCTATCCGCGTGGCCTCTGTTAATATGGCTTCCAACAGGCCACAGGCTTCAGACTTTCTTTCTAGAGGCTCTAATAACCAGGATCAGGGCAAAGTGAGATGGGAAAATGCCTCCTCGGGGTGAGGGCTCCCAGAGAATGGAACAGGGCGGAGGGTACAGTCAGCCCACCTGTGAAAATGCTCATCAATAGTGCTCAGAGGGCAGTGTTCCAGGGCAGAGATTGCGGCTGCTTCTTTCCTGTCTGCCCTGGAAATACGGAGATTTGCATCTAGGCACTGAGCAAGCGCCCATAATTCACTACAGCAGGTGCTGGTACCTCAGCTCAGTGCAGAGATGGGGGTGCAGGGGGCACAGCCTCACTGACCTAACGGGCTCCAGGGACTTGGCCGTGGGGGTCTAGCCCTCTCCCTCGAATCTCATCTTTAGAGCCTCAGGCCCTTCTCACCCTCTTCACCTCTTCCTTATTCACGTGGAAGGCCTCGGCAATCTTGCTTTCCTTGTTTTCTTTCCCTACTTCCTCCATGGCCACAGCTGACCCCCGTCCCCCACATGCCTCAGACCAACCGCACAAATCTCCTTGGGAACCAATATGCCACTCCTTGCCAAGCTTCCTCAGAATGCTGCCTTCCAGTTCCTTCCTTCCCCAGCTGAACAAAAGTTTCTCTCACAGCATTTATGTAACTTCTGAAATCTGACCTCCTCCAGGAAGTCATTCTAGGTTGATTAGAAAGAAACAGAAATGATTCTCATGGCCCCAACTGAATCTCTCTCTACAGAAATAGATACAGGTATCTACTGTGGAGTAGAAGATGAGGAAGATGCAGTTCTCTCAGTATTACTTTGTCACAGACAATGAGGAGTTGAATAAAGGTGGGAAATAATTAGTTTGAGAAGAGTGATTGAGGTTGACAAAAAGAAGTGAAAACAAGGCATGGTGAATGAATCTGCCAATTTTTATGCCCACCATCAAAAAGCCCATCACTCTATGTCCAAAGTCAGTGTGAGGCTCTGCTAGTCACAGCACTGCCTGCCTTGGTTTGAAGGTTCGAGGCCACCCTTGTTAGATCCCAGACACGTGTACCCAGAAAAATAAAAGATGCACAGCCCTTCCCTCCCTCCCATTCTCCAGGGAGAAGACAGCCTCAGTCCAATAGGATCTTGGGTCTTGTTATTCCAATCAGAATACTGGATTGGAAATGAAGGAGAAAAGAAGGGAGCAGAGACTGACTGGTTGACACTGGAGAAACCAGACTCAAAGAAGAGAAAATGACAGAAAATTTGGAAGGTAAGAGGTAGGCAAGAAGAAGTTATAAATCAGAAGGTATGAGGTTTGAGAAAAAGTGTGAGGGAGTCAGGGAGCTTCTATCTATCTATCTATCTATCTATCTATCTATCTATCTATCTATCTATCTACCTATCTATCTATCATCAATCATCTATCTATTATCTATCTATTGTAGGGGGGGAGTGATAAGGCAGATATCGTGATGGGTGGGATTTTGATGAGGTACACGGATGAAGAGATATGTCAGAAAATCTGCCATCAGCTATATATGGAATCCTGTTGGCATTTTCTGAGAAACTGTAATGAAGATACAAATTGCTTTTAAATTCTTTTCAGAAGTCAATGTGTGCTTCTTTGTAAGTGACACGGGGCTGACACTGGGGACACGAGGCAGCTCCACTTAATATGGGTTACATAAATATACCTCTGTTGTTTGCTTTGCATTTGCCATGTCTGGAGGGCAGGGACCCATATCCATGTAGCTGATTGGGTTATATCCCAGGAGGAACCTTGCCATAGGTCTAAAAGCTCTGAGTGCTGGTTCATCCTCTTGCTAGCTGTGTGACTCAGGACATGTCACTTAATCTTCCTGAGCTCAGTGTCCTCACAATTATACCAGGAGCAATGATGGTGGTATGGGAGGGTCAAATGCAATAAGTGCATATGCGCATGCTTTGTGAACCAAAAAGACCCACTCAAATTGTCGCTTAGTATGGCCTCTTGCACAGCACGGTATTCAGCAACTTCAGTAACTGAGGACAGCAATAGTGCTAGAAAGCCCCAGAAATGATTCTGCCCAGGGCTATCAGTGAAACTTCTCTGCCCCTTCCTGGTGTCTCCTCCATGCTGGGAGCCAGGAAGGAATAAACTCAGTCCTAGGAAACCTACTGGGAACTGCACAACTTCCCTACCTCATTTCACCCTGGGCCTCCGCCACTGATTAAATGGAAATGCTGGAGGGTGTGATGGGCCCAGGCCAGGGTTCTGTTGAATCCAGCCTATGCCTGGCCACCGCACCCTGTGCTGATGGTGACTTCACCCGCTGGCTCCCATCTCAATGGATGGCTCTTTCTGAAAGGCCATTTTGTGACTCGTCCCAGGAGCACTTCATTCATGCTGGCTGAAGTCCTTTCCCCTTCTGCTCAGAGTTAACCCTACTCAGCCCAAAGCATCCCCCAAAGAATCTGAATGAAACAGTGGCAAGTGAAGACCTCGCACACTCCAAGTTCGTTTCCCGGGGAGTTTCTGCTGCTTTCCAGGATTCTAACAGAATCCCATCTAACCGTGGAGGCCATGGCTTGGCTGGAGCCAAGAGCTCACCTTCCATGGAGGTCTCTCCCCATATGTTTCCATGCCTCCAAAGATCTGCACCTCCCCATGGAAAGGAAGCCAGACGGGCACCTACCTGATGCCTCAGAATCAGATGCTGCCTTTTTGTTTTTGGTAGCTGAGACCAAACGGCCAGCCCGTTTTCTTTTTGGTTTGAGGTGAGAGTCCTCGCATCTGGTTTTCCTGAGAGGCAGCCCAGGGGCTAGTACGAAAAGCTGCTGGCCTGCTTTCCTTGGCCTCCGCATGGCCGGTTCTGCCCTCGCCCTGAGCCGGGCCAGCAGAAATCAGGGCCCAAGGCAGCGTGAAGACCTTGAATTAAGACACAGGCGACTCATTCCACTTTCCTGGCCGCCTCAACGCATCTGTCTTGTCGGCCTGTGTCTAAACCTCTTGAGTGATTCCAGCTGCTGAGCTGGGCCCATGGACACAGTGACATTTGGTTTCTGTTAGAACACAACAGGCCAGTGTGTTCACCTGTTTCATTTTTTCCCTCCTGCACAAGGCGGGGGACAAAGGCAGCCAAAACCTGATGCTGCTGATCTGGAGATTTCCCATTTTGTTTCAGTGACTTCATGCCTTGGCCTGGCCTCTGCTGGATCTTCCAAAACCGCTTTATTTCCTGTGTATTTCCAGCACTCGGCCAAAAAGAATGTACAGTATGAAAAAAATGTCTGCTACCCTCAATTGCAGAGACCCTCTGGAAAAAAATATCTGGAGGGCTTTTAAATAAAAGAAATAATTACAACCTGCTGAGTGCCTTACAGAATCTATGAAACTCGACCTTTTCCAAAATATCATAGTATTTCCTGTGGCTTCTGGAGGCTAAGCCTTCACGGATTTATAAATATGTGTCCAACACAGTCTCTGGGCTCCATTTTTTTTTAATCCAAATGTCAGATTTGAAAAGCACAAACGCATCCTCTTGGAAGACAACGTCCGCAAAGGTGTTAAGCTAAAATCCAGCTGGAAAAATGCAGGCTGCCAGCTGTCAGGGTGGTGGGCCATGTGCATTTATTTTATTTTATTTTATTTTATTTTGTTTTATTTTTAATGAATGGAGGCTTGATTTTCCAGCTTGCTGCCCAGTTGTAGCTTGTCAGATGCCGAACATGCCAGATACGCCTTGCAGATGTGTACAGCCAAAGCCTATGACTATATGGTGGGTGGAGAGTAGTTTATGAGCCTTGAGATTCATAAATTCTAGTCTTTAGAACTCTCTGTGTAAACATGGTTAAAGACTGGAAAGGGAGAGAGAAAACACTCTGACCTTAAGCTACCTGTGATCAATGATCCAGACTCCTGCTAGCTTTTCCCAAGAGAAAACTGAAACCTTCTGAAAGAGAAACTCAAGGAGACAGAAGCCTCTACTTACTTTCCAGAAGAGGTAAAGATTCCAGGCCTGGGTTCAGTGTGCGGCATTATTTCTTGCTAAGTCTATGGCGTGGACAGACAGGATGACATAGAGGGCAGTACAATTTAACTGGACACTTAAACCTGCACAGACCATCTCAAATGTGTGGTCCTAAGAATATTTTTCCCTTGGTGGCTTTGAAAGAATTCGGATGATTATTTTAACTTTATACGGTAGGTTGCCCAATTTAGTTAAACCTGTGGAATTAGGGACTTCCTTCCCAATAAGGAAGAGTTGAATTCCATATCAAATGATCCCAAATAAAATACTGAGCACACACTCACTGCATGACTCTAGTTAGTGTCAGCCTTGGGTTGGACTGTGAACTAGTGACCGTTTTCATAGCCCATGGTCCTCTCTGCTTGCACCCCTTATGTCCCAACAGTAATGACCCTTCGTTAAAGCTTGGCAGCCTCCCGGACTGGGAATAGCTCCTCGCTCAAATTAAAACCTATCTAGGAGTTCTCTTTTTCTCTAAGACACCAACAAAGAAATTTCTGTTGAGGTCAGAACAGCTGAGTATGGCCCCTAAGGGAGATTCCAAAGAAAAGTCAGAATCCTTGCAACCAAAGAGAGCTGGTGAGAGATATTTTAAATTAAGAGATGGCCATGTTCAACCCTTCTCATCCATCAGCTTCAGGGAAGTAGTGGAACATTCCCTGAGAGACAGAAGCGTAAGGCTGCACTAGCTTTTACTCTGTGGTGAAGAGTTCAGGTGTGTGGAAGTAGAGTTAACATAAAGGAACAGGTTTGAAATAATTGACATTTCTTTATTTAATCTTGGCCTGTTTGAGAAATGCAGGACTATTTTCTACAGAGAGAAAAAAATGTGGAAATGCTCCCATTCACCTTCCAGAGACACTTTATAAACCTCCTATGGCTCAGGCTTGCCTCCACCATCTCAGGACTTTAGAATGGGTGAAGCTTTACATACGGACCGTGACAATGAGGTACATGACTGTACATGAGGAGAGGCTTTCTTGAGACACACGGCGTATGATGGCCGCAGGACACAAGCAAGGCACAGAGGAGAAAGTAAACAGTCCCCAGGAAGTTCTTGGATGAGTTGTGTTAGGCTCCCGGGTAAGCCACAAATCAAGTATGGGTAAGTAGGGAGAGCCTTTCTTGTTTCTATGCCTTTACTTTAGAGATCTAATTCTTAGTAAAGCAACTCAGGAAGAAAAATGAATACTTCTTTGTTTCTAGGACTTGGCTCTTTGTTTTATAATTAATATGGATTCCCACCCAACGCATAAATGTTTAAAGCATCATTTATATTGCATCACCCACTTGTTAAAGTTTAAAATGCTGCAAATAGCCAAGAGTCTGTGCTTTAGTTACAAGCAAACTTGCTCACCCCGTGGTTTTAATCTCTGGCAAACAGTGGCATAAGCTGACCTCTAGGTCAATTTTGTATTTACTGCACATTCTTCACCATTATAAAATGAGATATAAAGATCCGGTTTTGAGTCCAAAGCTAGCTTAAAATATTTTAAGTACCTACATACACATGCTGATCTGAAATGTGTGTGGGAGTGCATGTGTGTGCATACACATGTGCACATCTTTGTGATCTATTATATATAGAAATGGGTGGGAAAAAATGGTCCTAACCCCATATTGGTACGGTTAGTGAACAAACATCTAAAAAATATAAATTTTGACCACACACACACACACATACACACACACACACACACACACTTTTGTATAGGCTCCGTGCCCAGAATGGAGCCCAATGTGGGGCTTGGACTCACTACCTTGAGATCAAGACCGGGGCTGAAATCAAGAGCTGGATATTTAACTCACTGAGGCACCCAGGTGCCCCTGTAACAGCGATTCTTAAACTTTAGTAAGCCAATGGATCACCCAGGGAGCTTGTTAAAAATGCACACTCTTGGGGTGCCTGGGTGGCTCCGTTGGTTGGGCGTCCGACTTCGACTCAGGTCATGATCTCGCAGTCTGTGAGTTCGAGCCCCACATCAGGCTCTGTGAGGGCAGCTCGGAGCCTGGAGCTTGCTTTGGATTCTATGTCTCCATCTCTCTCTGCCCCTCCCCTGCTCACTCTCTGTCTCTCTCAAAAATAAACAAACATTAAAAAAAAATGCACACTCTGGGGCGCCTGGGTGGCTCAGTTGGTTAAGCTTCCAACTTCAGCTCAGGTCGTGATCTCACAGTTCGTGGGTTCAAGCCTTCCGCTGGGCTCTGTGCTGACAGCTTGGAGTCTGGAGGCTGCTTCAGATTCTGTGTCTCTCTCTCTCTGCCCCTCCCCCTCTCATGCTCTGTCTCTCAAAAATAAACATTAAAAAATTAAAAAGATTGCACATTCCTAGGTACCATCCTCACAGATCCTGATTCAGAAGTTTTGGGGTATAGTTCAGGAATCTTTGAGTCTCTCTCCCTCCCCATGATTCTCTCTGATGGAATCTGGAGAAATGTTGCTCTGTGCATTCACTGAACAACACCCATGTATGAATGACAAATGTTATTTTCATAGGAGTATTATTGTTAGAAAAATACTTGCGGTCTTAAAAAAGTTTTGTATATCCCCTACAATCTCATCTACACCATTAATTCTTCCAGTAAATTATTTCTATAAAACATAGATGTAAAAGTTAATGTAGCCTGATCCAGACTGAATTACCACAAATTGCTCTAAGAATGGATGAAATGCAAATTAATGGGATTTCTGTAAATGCTTGTTTTTTTTCCTAACTAATATTTGATGGTAGTCAGTTTTGATATATAGTCAAATGTTTAACTGTTTTTGTTATTTTAACATATTAATTTAAAGGCTGTTTTCATAGTAGCTAGGAGAGAGAGAATAGTTGATAATCACTTTAGTAACTCTTGCCTTAATGGACCAAGTTTTGCAGGAAAAAGTGGATATGAACCAGAACTGCCAGATGAATGAATGTTTCAAGGTGTCCACTGACACATTTAGACAGCACCTCTTTCTCCGGAGTATGAGAAAATAGGCATCTTAAGATCCAAATCTAAACAACAACAATATAACAGCTAACATTAATCAATCCGTTTCTATGTGCCAAGTACTTTACATACCATATTTCATATTGTCTTTACACCATCCCTATAGGTGGATTCTATAGTCATTGGTTCTCAGATGAAGAAACTGAGATTCAGAGAGGTTATGTTACTTACCCAAAGCCCCAGAGCTAGAAAGTGGCACAGCTAGAGTCTGACTCCAAAGCCCAAGAGACCGCAGCTATGTCTGTACCTGAGAAGCAACTCTCGACGCCTGCTACTGGTCTCCCTGCGCCAGTGTTTCCTTCGCTCGAGGTGCAAACCAGCTCGCTAAAATGCGCGGTTGGAAAAGTTTGCATAGAATGAAGTGGTACACAGAAAATAACTGTCTGGGTAAATGTCTTTAGGAAAAAGGAAAAACAAAATCCCTTTAAAATCTTATTTGCACTACAGTTCTGCAAACATATTTTGCTCTGGTTGCCACAGAGCCAGCCAGCTTTGTCTGGATCTGGTGACCGAACCTCAGTTAGCATGTCTTCCAGGTGTCACAGCCGCTTTGGGCAGCCTGATCATTAGACTCTCTGCAGAGAAAATCTTCAGTGCAGGAGGACATCAAACTGAGATTAGATTAGAGGGAAAAGGGTGAGAGAGGACCACGGGTAGTGATCTGTTTCCTTTTGTGATCAGCGTGCAGAGAATAGTTTTAGAAATAAATGTTTATGTTTTACTGAAACAATATTGCCGTTCCGGGAAAGCAGGGAAAGCACCACTCTGTGTCCTAGTAGATGCTTCAGGAACAGGGGACTGGCTGGCAGTCCAGGTGACATGGGTTATACCCTTGCCAGCCAAGTTCACAGACAAAACCACCAAAGTCTCCCAAGAGGTGAGGGGCAGGAAGGGATTCGAGCCTCCTCATCTGCAGGCTGGGTGCCCCTCATTACACCATGATAAAGGGAACGAAGCGTTCTGAGGTGAGGACTTGGTTGGTGGAAGGCACTTCAAAGCAGGCAGTGATCAGAGCAGAGAAAAAAGGCAGGAGGGGACCCAATACAGAACATGGCGGAGGTCTGTGGAGACCAGGGCAGCAGGGAGAGGCCTCAGTCGGAGACTCCAAGGAGAGAGTCTCCTAAGATCTTTCAGCTGAGTGTCCTTTCCCTCCCCAAGGAGGGTGTCCCTCCTCACCACCTGTCCATGTTTTAAATTGTTCTGTCTCCGTCAACCCTCTGTCACGTCTTGATTACTCATGGCAAATAACACCAGGAGCGATTGGCAGTTGTGCGGAGATAAGAGGTGGGGAGAGTAGGAAATGGATCATCATTATGATTATTATTTTTGTTTAATTAGGTTCTGCTATTATGACAATAAATAATAACAACAAGAATGATAATAATGCCAAGAAACTAACATTTAGTAAGCCAGGCACTATGCCAAACATGTGAAATAAGCAATCTTGTTTAACTCTCTGCTCTTTTGCTCAGTATTATCATGATCCTACTTCACAGATGAGGACACTAGCATATGAAGACGTCAGTTCCCTGACCAACCTCACTGGACGGGTGAGCGACAGTTGAGTCTGACTGCAGATTCTGACCCCAGAGCCCACATTCGTGGCCATCAAGTCCTTTCACAGGGGTTCCCACCCGAATCCTCACAGCAACAGACTGAGCTGGGCACCACTGTCCCCTGTTACCGATGAGGGAACTGGTGCTCAGGAAAGATAATCTGCCCAGGACGAGGAGCGGAGGTGAGCTTTAAAACAGGACTCCAAGCCACGCGCCCTCTGTTCCACAGACCACTCTGGGCAACCCACTGTCAGATAAGGATGGGACTCTCTTTCTCATATCTAGGACTCTATGACCAGGAAGGAGAGCACAGCCGCTTGGGAAGAAGAAAGAGAACCAGACGGTGTGGGAGAAGGCAGGGAAGCTGCGACTGTTTAGCATATGTTCCAGTGACCCATTGGCTGTGGGGGGGGTGGCGACATCAACAGGAAGCTGCAGGGGGCCACCTGAGTTAGGCTGAGGCTTCTTTGCCTGGCTAGATAAAAATGGGGAGAGAGAAGGCAATGGGCAGGTTGGGCGGGGGGAGAGGGAAGAGAGGGAGGCAGACCTAAGGAAAGAACAGCAGGCAAAGAAAGGAGCCTCTTACAACAGCATAAACGCCACCAAAATTCCAGGCATCACCCAAGACCTGCTGACGCTCAGACACCTCCAACTCGCTGCTTTCCTTTCCTGATAGCAGCCCTGGAAGCTCCAATTTCATATCTCCTTTTACTTCTGGATGATGCACACGGACAAATACAGTATGTAAAACGCAGGGACGTGTGAAAGGGGAGTGTGGCGGGGGTTGTTTTCCATAGCCCAATAATAGCGTCTCAATTTGGTACCTAAATAAACAATCTATTTTAGTGGCTCCCCTTTGATACCGCGAATGTTCCCTTCTGTTATTTCTGGCAGTTCCCAATCCTGTGATGTGATTAGAGAGGATGATTACACTTACATAACAGCATCAAATTAATTTGCCGCCGAGAACAACAGCGGCAGAAAATCATTGGAGTCCTCAAATCGCTCCCTTCCCCCACCCGCCTCGAGTTTATTTAAGTGACATCAAGGGATTAGAGCGAAGTCGGTCAGTAGAGCACTGCTGGAAAACAACCAAAACATCGACTCTGACCTTGTAAACCAAAGAGGAACAGAGCAAATAATGAAAAGTGCTGGTCCCAGGCCTGGTGCAAGGGCCATGGGATGAATCAGCTTCCCAAACACCCATTTCCGTCTGCAGGAGAAAGAAACAAACTGTACCTTTCAGCAAAGAGTATTTTCCCCAGCTAGTCCAGCCAACTGAGGACTGTCAAAACCCAAGACTATTTGAGATTCTGCTTATGCTTTTTTTTTTTCCCTTTTCTTTTCCTTTTGGCCCCTTTTCAAGAAAAACAATTTAGAAGTTGACTTGAATTTTTTACTCTCTGAGCCCTGATGAAAGAAAAAAAAAGGAGGAGGGAAGCAGAGGCAAATAGTATTGCTTCTGCTTTTCTAAAAGATAAGACAATAACAGCTCTCAAAACTGTGCTCACCAACGGCCAGAGATTTACAACAGAGGGCAGCACAGGGATGGCCTGGGGAAGGGGCTCACGACGTGAATCCTGCCTGCAGGTTTTAGTTCTGACACTAAACCTTTAGTTCTGACACCAACTCTCTGAGCCTTGGTTTTCTTACGCAGGAAAGCAGATATTACCTTCTTGCGTGTTTATTACAGAGTCGGTGTTCATCCATCCATCCATGCTGTTCATCCATCCGTTCAACAGATACTTAAGGAACACCAATTCCGTCGCAGAAACTCTGCTGGCCACTGGGCTTACCAGCCAGCTGACAGTGTCTGAGCCCTAGGACCTTGCGTCCTCATGGTGTGAAAATAAAGCAGACACTGTGTAAAAGGGCCCATGTGGACAGGCATAACTACGCTACCCTTCATCCGTCATAGGATTTAAATCTCACTACAACCCTACCAGGGAGGTAGAGCTATCCCTATCTTACAAATGAGGAAACTGAGCCTACATACATACTTTAAAGATCTGGATGCCAAATCACATTAGTGAGGGCAAGACTGATATTCAAACCCAGGCTTTTTTTTTTCTGGATTGAAAACCACACCAAAGCCCNTATATATATATATATATATATATATATATATATATACACACACACACACACACATATATATATGGAATACTATATATGGAAGTTGATAAACTCAAACATTCTGCAAATATAAGGAATTCTTTTCAGTGTTATTTGCACAAGCTGTTCATATACCAGACAGACATCAAACATGCACAAATTTCTGTTGCCTTATCCCAGCAATTCTAGCACTTGATTCTTCTTAAAGCAAATTCATTGCCATGATCTCACTCGATCCTTGTAACAGTGTTGTGACACACACAGAGCAGGTATTATTATTATCACTTCCATTGTGCAGAAGCAGAAACTAAGGTCAAGCAACTTGCCAGAACCGTACCTAGAGGCAGCCCGGAAGTGGAACACTGGTCAGTGACTATTTGCACCCGAGTGCCAACCTCCTCTTAGTGCATCTGAGCCAGTGCAGTTTGGGCTTCGATAGGTTTCTGCATGATGCCTACATGTGTCAATCTTTTTGGCCTCACGGGCTTCCCTTGTTAGGTAGAAATCCACATTAGAAATATAGCATGGGCTATTTTTACACTTGTCTACTTTGAGGCTCATTGGCTGCTACTCCACCTTATAAGACTTTATAGCATTTTCCGATCAGCTTTTATTAACATCAGCATCATTCCCTAACATGGAGATTTCGCTGTGTATTCTCTCACTTAGCTGTTTTGCAAGATTGCTTTTAATATCAACATATGGGGTTCCCAAAGCTGGTACTACTCTAATTAGATCATCTTGACCCCCTGTTTCTTATATGGAAGTGATGAAACATTACAACAAAGAGAGTCATGCTAACTAACTCCAACTTTAGCATGGAATCTGTCTTATCATTTGACCCTGTTTGTTCATACCTCTGTTCTCTTAAGTAATTTATAAAATGGATGTCAAACAAAAACTGCACAATTTTACCCTCATGGCTTAATTCATTGCTCGTCCTTCTGCCTGAAATGCTCAGCCTCAACTTTAACAACCCTCCCCCATTCTTCAAGGCCAACTCAAGTGCTACGTCCCTGTTGCCAACACCAATATCCCCCTCTGAATTTTCCAGGCCCGTGGACTGTGAAAGGCTTACTGGGCAGGCACCTTAGAGGAGTTCCTAATCCCTTCTAACATAGACTAGGAGACCAGAGTTCAGGGTCAGGGAGGTCAGATGACCATTTGGTTGATGCCGAAGCAGGAACAGCGATCCCCCTCTCCTGATTCTTGAGGCCAACATTGCTTCTGTGAAACCCCTCACTTCTCCCTAATGTCTGTGGACACAGCCCACAGTATGTACATAGTCTAGAATGGATATTTGTCTTCTTACCCCAGTAAACTTAGTGAGCTTCTTCTGAAGCCAAGGGTTGAGTCTTTTTCATTTCTGAATACTAGAGTATCTTTCACAAGTCCAAATACAGAGTAGTCGCTTAAGAAGCTGTCTGAGAATAAACGATGGTCCTTTATAGACACCATGTCCTCTGTGGACCTTGGCCTTTTTACTTTTAGTGGTGTGTGCTAACCCATCCCCCGTTGCTTCCCTCTCTTGTTCGTCCCTTCTCTTCAATCCCTCCTCCACACCATTCCACACCTCCATATAAGACCTGGCCTTCTGCTTCCCCATGCATTCGTTCATCTGTTCACTCACTTATTTAGCAATTATTTGTTAAGTGCCTACTTCATGCCAGGCAGTCTGAGGTCTGGAGATGCAACAGTGAGCCAAATGAAGTCTCTGCCCCTCAAGTGTTTAGCATCCCTCAATGTCTGCACCTTCCTCTAAGAAATGGTTCTCAACTTGAAGGAAACAAGAGTGGAATATATTTATATTTAAAATTTTAACTTTTAAAAATGTTTTTATTTATTTGAGAGGGAGAGAGAGAGAGAGAGAGAGAGAGAGAGAAAGAGAGAGAATGAACAGGAGAGGGACAGAG
This sequence comes from Crocuta crocuta, assembly GCF_008692635.1. Lineage (NCBI taxonomy): Eukaryota > Metazoa > Chordata > Mammalia > Carnivora > Hyaenidae > Crocuta > Crocuta crocuta. The sequence goes on along the minus strand of NW_027527920.1, from coordinate 12,895,428 downwards.
AGAGAGAGGAAGACACAGGATCCAAAGCAAGCTCCAGGCTCTGAGCTGTCAGCACAGAGTCCAGTGCGGGGCTCGAACTCAAAACTATGAGATCATGACCCGAGCCAAAATCAAGAGTCATCAAGAGCCAGATGCTGGAGTGCCTGGGTGGCTCAGTCCGTTAAGCATCTGACTTCAGATCAGGTCACTGATCTTGCGGTATGTGGGTTTGAGCCCTGCGTCGGGCTCTGTGCTGACAGCTCAGAACCTGGAGCCTGTTTCAGATTCTGTTTCTCCCTCTCTCTCCACCCCTCCTCTGCTTGCTGTCTCTCCCCTTCAAAAATAAACATTAAAAAAACCAATAAAGATGCTTAATTGACTGAGCCACCCAGGTGTCCCCAGAGTAGCATATATTTAAATCTCTACTTAAATTATTGACTAAAGATATTGGTTACTTAAATATGTTTTTCATTTAAAAGAGAACAGTTTGGGACCCAGCAACTTGCTCATCACTTGCTCATTCTCCAGTACTGGGTAGTGAGGTAAGTGTCACCAGTCATGGTGGGAATCTCCCTGTCATACCGTTTTAGTGTTTATATTTTGTTAGTTGTTTACCTGATTAAGCTAATTTTTACCCATAACGGGCCTTTGGGTAAAGGCAAATAGCAGAATTCTGCAGTAAACTGTTGAAAAGTTTATGAAGAGTGTACACATGATAGTAATTCTGCAATTCACTCTTCACTAGTTTTCCGAATTCTATGTAATCGATTGACCTCTCATATAACCCACTGAGCTCTCTCCATAATTTAAAAAATGAGTGTCAATAATAGAAAAGTTGGTTGCTTATATCTAGTTTCTCTTTTAGTTATTTGTATAGAAGTGTTTGTAAATATTAGTAGCCCAAAATCTACTTTTAAAAATTTTACTGTTTGGAAATAAAAGAAACAAAGAATAAAAAGAAATGAGATGTTTTAACCCAAAATGCAAGGTTTCCTAACATTACTTATGAAAGCAGATTTTGCCTATTTTTGTCAGTTTTTGATTCTGTGATACACAGTTAAATTTCAAGCCTCGGCTTAATATTTATTTGGTTTCCAAACTAAGCATACTATTAGATGTCTTTTTAATGTATATTTTATAAATTGTCGTTTCTTACATAATTAAAGCAAATTAAACCATGTGCATCACTTGTTAGATGGAACTCATTTGTAATTTATTACTATAATCCATGAATATTAGTAAATATTGTATTCAATTAATTCTGTAATAAAATCTTTAATATATACTGATCTAAAATGACACATATATTTTAAAACATTAAATCACTTCATTTTGCTTTGCATGCAAGATGATCAGATGATTAAAAAAATTTCCAAATAATATATATTACTAAGAAATGAGTTTACAAGTTTAAAAATGGTTGGAATATGCTGTTCTAAACTGTGTATCTGCTCTCACCATCTTGGCTCCTTCTTCCGCATGAATGTCCTTCTCAGCACTGTCAATCGTGTTTCCTCTCTCCTAAAGCCTTTCCCTTTTCCTCAACGTGCAAACATCATGAAGTCTCTCCACTCTAAGCTACCAGCCACCTAATCATAAGCAACATCAGCACACCTTCTCAGCTCCGTTTTCCCCTAACTCTGCCACCTTCCACAGACAAACTTCAAGGAAAAATATTTTTCTGCCATCTTGTCTCTCTTGGGGCCTTTGCACTAGCTGTTTCTTCTGCCAGGGATTCTCTTTCGAATAGCTAGCTGAGTTCTGCCTTTCAGGTCTCAGCTTCTACAAGAGCTGACCAATCTTGTTCCAGGGCCCTTCCAGTCCCTGTCCACCATGTTACCTTCTTCTGATTCAGAGTATTTATTACTACGTGGTATTTTTGGAACAATTCTAAAAGAGAGAGAATTGCCTGCTTCCTGGATGACACTCCAGTGTGTGAAATAGTGCCTGGCACATAGAAAGTGCCTGATACTTATTTGTGAATAAATAAGGGATAAACAATGATCTGTCGCAGCCTCCTTCACTGGTTTCTTTTTCCTTAAATGTTGCTTTGTGTAGGAGCTGGCTTCCAGCCTCTTCCTTTCTCCCTTCTCACACTTTCCCTGGGTTATCACAGCCACCTTCAGAATGTGAACACCCATCTATATATGAAGATGGCAAATCCAGACCAAGGTACTGCCCAAGGCAGACATCACTCAGGACATCAGCTGGCTTCTCCAAACAGTCTAGTTCCGGGAGGCATGGTGCTCTGGGCAGGCTCTGCAGATCACAGGCATTAGCACTCCAGAAGGAAGCTGTTTCTCTGACCTATATGTTAACATCTCCCCAAATCTATATTTGGAGCACTGGAGTTTTCAGACCCCCTTTTCAAACTGCCTCCTAGACACCTGCATTTGTTCCCATCTATCATCTAGCCTTGGGCATGGTGAATGCGCTCAATAAATGCTTTGTGTAATGACAAGCACATATTCAGTGACATTATCGACTCAGATAGCCTCCAACTGGCTTGCCAGGTATAAAAGTGAGACTCACCTATTTGCACTTCTCTTCTTTCAGCGTTATAGTGGCGATTTGCCAGGGCTAGAGCACAGTACCCATTTGTAACAAGTTACACATTTTGGCCGACAGCTCCACAATTTTACCCTTGAGTTCCTTCAAAACTCTTGGGTGGATGCCATGAGTTCCAGTGATTTGTTTACACCTAGAGTGTCAATCTAGGACATCCTGTCCATTCACTGCAACTTGTTCTAATGCTTTGGACTTTTCTGTTTTCAAATACAATTAGGGAGTGGGAATTTTCCTTTTTGTTTCTTTAGGAGCAGCTAATGTGAAGAATTCGCCATGACTCTCTCAACAACTTTTGTTCATCTTTAAAGAAGTAATGACCAAGCAGGAGAAACCTGGGTGGCTCAGTCAGTTGAGAGTCTCACTTCAGTTCAGGTCATTATCTCACAGTTTGTGAGTTCAACCCCCACATTGGGCTCATTGCTGTCAGCGTGGAGCCCCATTGGGATGTTCTATCTCCCTCTCTCTGTCCCTCCCCCGCTTGCACTCTCTCAAAATCAAATAAAAAAATAAGGTAGTGATGATCGAGTGGGTCAAAATGACCCAAATGACTCCCTCATTTTCTTATATTCACAAGAGAATGTTTTGTGATTGGCATAGAAGTTCCCTGCAAAGCCACCCTCAAGTTAACTCCTGCAGCACTATGCCAACTGACTGCAAGATTTAGGCTGGTAACGAATTAAAGAGCTTTCACATCCACTAACTCATTTAATCTTCATTAAAATCCTGAAAGACTGATAAGAGAGGCCAGATAATCATTTCATAGACAAAGAAAGCAAGGTCCAGAGAGGTCAAGAGAGATTTGAATGTCACATAGCAAGTCAGCAGCTGAGTCTGCAGCCGGTCCATGGATTTGCAATCCAGTGCTTTTGCCCTCCTTTCTGCACCTTGATGTAGGCAAACTCCGTCATCCCATCCTAATCGAATCAAATGTTCAATGAAGAGTCATGAGGACAACTGGAAAGAACTAACTGACGTCAAAATGGTTGATTCAGTGGCCGCATGTAGCTCTGACCTCATGTAACAAAAATGCGCTCTGCTATGCAATACTCCCCAAGGAGTGCCTGAGAGAACACGCAGAGAGTCCTGACCCACAGAGGCTAGCCCAGGGCATGTGTGAGAGTGACTATCATATCACACACAAATCTATGCATGGTGCTGTGCATTTCAAGGCTTAAAAGTCCTTGTTACTGGGTTTTATCTTGAGATTAAGTGAATTTTCATTCCAGGACCCTCGACTGGAATCCAGGCGGAGGGGGGTGTTGGAGCCATCCCTAGCAATTAATATATCACAAAACAGAGGGGAGGGGAGCAGCTTTGAGTCAGTAGCAACCATAATTCCCACAAGGGAATAAGGAGGAAGCTGAGTAGCTGGAAGGATTAAATACTGGCATTTCATTTTTGGATCACATTTTGCATGCAACCGCAGCTCCAGACCTGAAAGACTGGCCGTCTCAGATCTGTCCATACACATAGAGGAATCTGCCTCTCATGGAGCCTGACATCATCCCTAGCTCTCTGATTAACCACTTCTGGGTAGGCCTCAACGGAGTGAATGCCAAATGATGCCCTGCAGAGCCCAGGGGCTGCTGATTTCACTCTTCCTTTTATCTAGGTTTTCCCCAAATATCACCTTGCCACTTATGCCAATCTGGTTGAACAAAAAGGATTATTTGACCACCTTTGATAGAAATTAGGGGAAATGACCATTTGATACCTCATCTATCCCCCAACCACCCACTCAAAGAGATACTGAATAATTTGTTATTTTTGCTTCAATATCTTTGGTGCAAAGATCATCCTGACAGTATTTTGGACTTGCTAGTCACTCAATAACTCTGTATTTAAAAATCTGTAATGTATAACCTGGGACTGTTTAGTAGTTTTCAACTATTTCAACACCAAACACATTTGTGAGTCTTTAAAAAAAACTGTTTCAATACGCTGCGCTGTAAGGTCTCTGTGAACTTTCTCTCTTTCTTTCTTTTCTTTTTCTCACCCTCTTTCCCTCTCTCTGTTTCTTCCTTCCTTTCTCCCTCCCTTGCTTCTCCCTCTCTCTCTCGCTTTCTTTCCTTTCTTTAATTTTCTAATATCCCCAGCTTTCCTCTGGAAGAATAAAACACTCTTTTAACAAATGTCAATTGAATACTGGTACTAAAATAAAATTCAAAATTGGTTGGCGTGGCTGAATGTGGGCTGAATGTTCTGTGGGCACCTAGTTGATTTGTCTCCTACATTAAGAGCACTCACTAATGAAGGGAGCATTGGTATGGGATGGAAAAAGGATTCCCTAGGTCTGTTAATTTACTTGGAATAATTCATTAGCTGACACTTTTAGCTGTGAATTTAGCTGGTAAATCCCAGGTCACCCCAACATTACGTGTAAAGACGGTAGAGCAGTTTTTGTGTGAGGACTTCATGAGGATGGATTAAAGCCCTGTCTCCCACAGTTACCCTTACTTGAGGGAGCTTGTTAATAAAACGCTCTTTGGAGCCTTTCAGTAACAGGCACTATATGAATATTTATAGAATATTCCATCTGTAAACAGCATTAAAATATAAACAGAGCACACCAAGAAATAGGAAGGCCATTTTCACCTAATACATAGCAGTGCTGTGACACGCTGGGGTGCCATTCCTGGAATGGCTAAAGATCATCACAGAAGGAAAAATCATTTGCTTAACAAACGAGGGGGCAGCACACTGAGTGGTCGGGAGGAGCTTTGATGTTCTCGTTAACAGAGTCTTCTGAGTAACTGAATGATAGGTGTGTATCTGCGCGCGTAGGTGTGCACGCACACATACACACGGGCACCTGAGATGTGTAATCATTGAAAGTAGTCTTTGAAATGCTGCTGTTGTAGATAGAAAGTGGTCAAATTAAAGAATTTTCATAGAGCTCATCCAAATTAACGCCAACCCGAGTTTCTGGCTCTTCTCCTTCTGGGCACAGGACAGGGGTGGGAATGTAGAATCTTGTTTCTACGCGGGCTCTGGCCAGCCAGCTGAGCAGGAAAGTAAGGAAGAGAGGAGGTGAGTAGAAACCTGAGCAGAGAAGAATTCCTGCAGATTCCCTGGGCGGCAACGCCTGCTTCCTCTGAGGCAGCAGGATAGAGGATGTGGGGGTGGCTACCAGCCTGAACACCAAAGAAGCTTCCCACTCACCAGTTGTGGCTGTGTGCTCTTGATTGCAAACCTCTGGTACCTGTCATAGGTGTGTTACCGATTTTCAAAGGGATTAGTATACAATAAAATACGCTCAACAAGAAAACCACCCAGAACGCAATGAATCATTCTTTGATGATTCCAAGGGCACTTTGGGAGCCTATAGTGCCTTAGGGTCAGCATTACAAACATCAATTATTTTATAGTAAATGTGTGGAAAAGCCAGTTCACTAGAAGTACTAGTTAAGACAGTGCTGGGAGCCCTCTTATAATATTATTTTAAATACTGTTCTATTTGAGGCCTTCTCTGCTTTCACGCTCTTACCCAGACATTTTTTTCCATCCCCTTGGGAAAAAAAAAAAAAAAAAGGTTCATTTATCAGCTTGGAGAAATACCTATTCTACAATGTCCCTGAGCAGGTAAAGCTGAACCCCCCTCATTTTCCTAGGAACCAGTTTTTAGGGACAAATCTGTCTTTCTCCCTCAACTATTTGAAATAAAAATAATTTTTAATGTTTATTTTTGAGAGTGAGATAGCACAAGCAGGGGAGGGGCAGAGAGGGAAACAGAGGATCTGAAGCAGGCTCTGTGCTGACAGCAGAGAGCCAGATGCAGGGCTCTAACTCAAGAACCATGAGATCATGCCCTGAGCCTAAGTCTTATGCTTAACCGACTGAGCCCCCCTGGGTGGCCCTCCCTTAACTCTTTATATATGCTTCCGATTAAATTCCAATCATTATAGAAGAAGTTGGTCTGACAAAGTTGACAGAATTGTGTGTGTGTGTGTGTGTATACACACACACACACATATATTTAAAATCAGAGTCAGGTGGCACACCTATGCTTTGTTTAGCTTCAAATGCTCCTAAAAACTGGGAGGAGGTGACCCCACTGCACCCAGGCCAACCACAAGTGGGGTTTTTCCCTCCCTTCAAACCACAGTGGTTGGTAATGAAGAAAAAACATCGAGTCCTTGGAAACCAAGTTCTTGGGCACCTTTGAAAACAAATTAATCCAAAACATCTGCAAGAATTTTATCTTTAAAAACTCAGGTGTCTAAAACTGAAGGGGAAAAAAAACACAAATGAGGCTTTGCCAAACAAGTGTTTGAAAAACAGGTTCCTAGCAGCAACACAAGGCCAAAAATAAAATGCAACTGGCTTTGTGAATCTTTATTTTCCATGATGATTCCTCCCTTGGGCCTTCCACAAAGAATGGAATTCCTAGGTGAGTCTCTTCAGATTTTCCAACGGGCTAATCTACATGTAGAGATTCCAGGCTTGAAATAATGTCTCCTGGACGCTCTCTCTCTTCTGAATTTGCTAAAAAAAACTCTGGCTTTTCTTAATTTGAATGGTGGTAGCCCCAAAGCAGCCGGGTACTGAGCTTATGGTATCAGGCTTGGCTAACTGAAAACAGGGGTGTTGCCTTTCTATCAGTGGGAAGCTTCGGTCCCAATTATCCAATTTTGGGAGAAAGATCACCAAGAAGTCAAGGAAAGGAGGCCATGCTACTGCACTGGTGGCTATCTGTGTGTCTTTAGGGAAACACATGAAACACACACACACACACACACACACACACACACACAATGAGGAAGCAGCTCCAGGTCACTTGCACACATATTTACTCCCATTTCTATGAATAGGTGAGCCTCCACACCATCTTCACGAATGCTATTTTTCTCAAAGCAAGCACAGCAGTTACCTTCTGTAACATCTACACATTCAGTACCATCTTAACTGCTACCTTAAAATACTGTCTCCAAGAGGGATGCTACTGGTATTTTGTAAACTGCTGCTGCCTCTCCTCTTTCTCTGTTAGACATGGTCTAATAAGTTTGGCAAATGACATTCAAGATGCTGCTTTGCCAATTAGAACTTCCGCTACCTGATTCTTGAAGGACATAAGCATGCCTAATTGTGTTCTCAGACATTTTATTAAGTTGTTTGGAGTGCTGAAAGTTTCTTAACCTTCAAAGAGACCCATATTCATAAAAAATAAACATTTTAGGGGAAAAAAACAACTGGAGGGAGAAAAAGGCATTTAATTCCAAATGGAAGTTCTATTCATTTCCAAGATGCACAGAATTTCACCAATCTCCCAAAGCAAAGACAGGCTGCACACGTTGAAAACCGAGTTAGAAGACTTGGACGGATATTTTCCCAAAACTTTCTCGACAATGTGGTAAATGGTGTTCTGGGCAGCTCAGGGGGAAAGACAGCACCATCTTGCCAGGGGCAGGACTTTCAAACTGTTTCCAATAGTGATTGCTGAACAAATGTGACTTCGATGCTTCTACCGCCCTCAGTTAACTGGTCCTTGGGCAAACTGAGGTCCAGGGTCTCCTAGCAGGGAAATTATTCCACTCCCTCAGGATCACACTCCTTCTCCTTAACTTTCTTTGAGAAAGTTTCCTTTGCAAAGTTGAGGAGGCTACACCGCATGTTAAACTCTTGACAAGTTCTAAGGCAGACAGACAAGATAGACTGCTGCCAACCCTCCAAGAAGGCTCAAATTGTTAACCAAGCTTGACTGTCACCAATCATACGGGTCCCCATGTGGGACATACTTAGCGCCATCACAACCTTGCCGCAGGAAGTGTGCGAGGCAAAGTGTGCCAGATGAGAGCTCCCCAATCTCCTGATCCTTTTCAAAGATGCTTCCCGTAAACCACACTGATGTGCCCATTCAGGAGGACTCCACCTCCCACCAGACTTGCCCCTCCAATTCTAGATCAGCCACGTGTGTTCCCCACCTCTGGAGGCTTTCTTTTCTGCTTCCTACCTTCTCGCTACAGTGCCAATCACCGCTGTCCCCCTGTCACCCCCTCCCCAAAGGCTCTCCGAGGCTGCTCCCTTTGTGATTGGCATCTCATTAATGAGGAAGGGCTGGTGTCTCTCTCATTACAGTTACAGTGAGTGAGAGTACCTCAGAACTAATTTACTTGCTCTCACTAGGGAAGACACTTTCCTCCATCAAGAAGTTCACTTTCCTGCTGCCTGTGGCAATAAAAGAACCCGTTTTGTTTTAACATTAATAAGGTGAGAGAATAGAGAATTTCCAAAAGAAATTAAGAAAGCCAAAAGGGTAGGTGTCGGCCCGTGGAAGTTTCCCCAAAGCAGGCCTGATACTGGAGTTCAGTGAGGGACTTTTGATTCAACAGCATATGGACGACTCCAAAAAGCCTGGCAGGCGGATGAGAAACGGGCCACCCAGGGAGTCCGGTGTGCGAAGCAGGAGACATGGGTTCTAGTTCTGGGCCCTAAGTCCCCGAGTGACCTTGGGCTGGTCTTTGATTTTCTCTGGTCCTCAATTTTATTATCAATAAGGGGAGTGAATAAAATGGTCTCATAGGGTTCTCTGAGCTCTAAAATTTTAATATTCTATAAATGGGACTCTGAACTATTTCAAACTTTTTTTTTTCCTGTTTGGAGTGAGTTTTTATCTCTGGCAACAAATTAGAAATTCCTCCAGAATTAAAGAGCATGGAATGGAAATCATTTGGCTTCTCCAGCTGAAAAGGTCAACTAGATTCAGAAATGTACTCCAAGCCTGCACCGTCTGCATGGAAACCTAATTAGAGATCATACTTCATTGGCTAAAAGGGATCAAACTTATCCAAGCTTTCATCTGGATATGTATTTTTTAAAAAATTACTCTGAGTTACTAATTCATTTATCTTTCTACTTACAGGAAACTCCACTCCTTGATAAAGCCCTGCTTTGACACTCCTGCTCACATAAAATACCTTCCTTTCCCTCCGCATTGCTTTATGATCGTGCGCCTTCATCACGTCGTGCTTAAAATGCCTTGTCATTTAAGGAACCATAAAAAGGACATCTTAAAAAATGTGTTCATTATGTAGCTGGAGACGGCCTCTGTGCCCGCAACCAGAGGCTTGCCCTCTTGGGGGTCTACCTGCGAGCAGGGATGACAGCCCAGAGATAGACAGCACAAGCTAGCATCCTGTATTGCCCTGGTTCTCACATGCTGGTGCCCGATTTCAATGTAAGTGGCCAAGAGGTGGGAATCAGAAATGTCTACTTGAGGGACAGGGCCACCTTTATATTGGGAAGACCCGAGAATCCACAGCACATTGCTCATTCCTCTCTCTCTCTCTTGCTGAAACAGACTATTTGTGAAACAGGAGAACTGGAGCTCAAGTCAACAGTTTCGTTGCTTACCTTTTATACCAATGGGCTGAGCTACTACTCTTTGCTCCTGCGACACCCCCCCCACCCCCCGAAACCAAATGAAAATAAGGTCTCATGGGCCCACCGGAGGCTGAGGGCCCTTGAGTCAACTCAGACTCATGGTCTTCCTGTCATTCTCAAGTCATCCCTACTTGCTCCTCAGTATCGCCTTAGGTACTGACAACCTTTTCTCCTACTTACGGCTTTTGAATGAAATTAAAACTAATCCTCTGTGGTTTGGTCTGGTCTTGTGTAAGATTCCCACAGCCCACAATCGGGGCTTTGCAATGTAGTGTCAGAAGAGATAGCCAAGCTACCACACCTCTGCCATGATGCAGATGAGGATAGTATTTTTTGCATCCTATGTGGCAGCATTGAAAAACTTGAGTCAGAGAACGTCCCTTATGCAAATCCTTGCATTCTCCTTCTTACAGCCAAAACATTGGCACCTCCTTTTAAAAATGAGCAGAGATGGATGAACAGGAATCTGTGTACCTGAGAGTGAAATTTGAGATCTTTCGATTTCCACCCAGAATTTCACCAGGCCAGTATGGTTCACCTTCATTTTAACCTGCACTGTAGGGTAGTGCTAGCATTTTACTCATGCAGCTAGTAAGGAGAATAAGGAAACACAGAGTATCAAAGGGAAGAAGGCTAGAGACAGGGGACCAATTTCCAGGTCATCCTTTCCTTCTTAAAAGAAGGAATTTGCCTGCAGTGTCTGTAATTTGGAAGGTTTTAATGAATGGCTTCTAAATTATTTATTACTCATAGAGAGCCATAAACATCCCTCCCCAAACCATTATGAAATTATCTGGGCAAGAGTCAAATGGTTCAAACATTTGGCACTTTTTACTAGACTGTTGTTGAAAATAGTTCTGATCCGTGAATAAAACTTCTTTCCTTCCTCGTTACATGGCATTGCGTGTGAGCATGTGAGTCTGTGTTTGATTACTGACTTGAGATTGTCAAAGGCATCTTAGCTTTGTAACTCACTCTTTTGCAGACTTCTGACTTTATAAACGATTCCAAAATTAGGAAAAAAATAAAATAAAATAGAAATTTTAAAAAAGGCATCAGCAGAATATACAAACTGGATATTCAAGCAGAAGTGTTTGAAATGCCTCAGCCTCATTTCAAAGAGCTTCCTGCTGTCAAGCCCAAACACCCAGACAGGTAGACTGCTGTGAAATATGTAGGCGATGCCTGCTGCCTGATTTTCAGATGGCGAGCAGGCATTTGAAAGCATCAAAGTCCTCTGTATAGATGTGTGTACATGAATCCTAGCCTCTGTGATCTCTGCACTTGCCTATTGTAACTTGATGTTTAATAGACTGCCAAACTTTGCCCTTCACAGACTGCACATTTTTTTTTTTTTTCCCAAGGATCTGCTCCTCCCCCAGGAGCTTCTTGCTGGGGCTGAGTTTTAAAAGTTTTCATTCCTGGGCTTGTGCTATGGCGCTGGGTCACTCTTTGAATTCTGCATTTTTGAACACCTCACTTGTTGGCTGGCTTTTCCTCGCTCCCGTTGCCGATGTCTGGATGTGGCTCAAGTCAGTGCCTCCAACCACGAAGCATCCGCCATGAGCCAGCCCTGATACGAATCATTAGCAACCACAGCCCTCGCCCCGTAAGAGCCTGTAATGTGGTGGGAGAGAGGAGATAGAGATCAAAGGCCCTAAACTGGCAGCCCACGGGTGGTGTACGGCCCAGAGACGTGTGCTGTCTGCCTGCATTGGGTTTTAAATTTGGACTTGTAGCCAACACAGAGACACCGGGAGATTTCACTTAGAAATCTGTATTTCCAGCTCCTCCTAGAAAATTGGAAGACATGATGGTGAAGGGGGGGCTTCCTTCCTGGGTCTGTTTCAGATGGCGCATATGTTCTTTCTCAACTGAGGCACAGTGACAGGTGGCGTTAAGTACTCTAGACTTGGTTCTCTTGACATCTTTATGTTACCTGTTGGACCACAGGTCTTTTGGGTTTATGACCCATGATAAGGACACACACAAAGGCAAATAACAGTAATGGGAATATTTGGGGGACCCTGGCAGGTACTTGAGATATGTCATCTCACTGGATCATTCCGACATATCTATAAGGATTCTAATACCCATTTTACAAACAAAGAAATTGAGGCTCTCTGCTTTTAAGTCCTTTGTCCTAAAGGCTGAGTGTTGAAACTAGAGCTATTGGCTTTGAAGCATCCTTCTTTCCAAATACAATGCATGAAAGTTCCCGGGAAGGGTATATGACGTGCTACTGGACCCCACACTCTTTCATTTTCATCCAGCTCTGCTCTAGTCTAGGCATGCCAGATATTCTAGATCATTTTATCATTTTTTGCCTTTGTATCTTCTTTTCCCTCTACCTCGAATGCTCTTTCCTTCAGTACCTGGCAACTCCTCTTCATCCTGTAAGACCCAGCTTAATTGCCAGCTCCTTTGTGAATATTTTTATGAACCCCTGAGTCAGTTATTCTGACCTTATAGCCCCTGTCACCTCCATGCTTACTCAAGTGTCCTCTGGTAGAAAGAAGGTCCACATACATGCCTCCTCTCACGCAGCTGTCAGTTCCATTAAGGTCATGGTCACATCTCATTCATCGCTGTATCTCCCATGCCCAGCACAGGTGCCTGATGTGCAGAAAGAATTCAACACAAGATGGTCTATGAGGTGGAGGATCTGAATCATACACCTTTCAAGGTCTCCTTGAGGGAAGTGATGTACACAGGAAGGGTCAATTCCATTCATGTTTTGGTCTTTTTCCTCATGGCCATCACCGGACTCTCACATATCCTCCACGTTCTCTACTTAATAAGCCTTTGCCACTCATTCCTCTGTTGCTATATGGTTGAACACGCTCATTACTTTGAATATCCAGATGAGTTCATCAAGTGGCTTCAAGTTTGAAACACACCAGACACTTGCTGGGCACTGTCTGGGTAAGGAAGACCTGGCCTATGTGTACTGCAGGATCATGACATGGCTGTAAAGCCAGTCAAGATATGACCAGTCCCAAAGAGAGCATGTGAAAATACCTGAAAAGATGGTGGATTGCCTGGTTGTGATTTGGGGGCTGGCTGAAAGTCTGGGGCATGGGAAATTCTAAATATAAAACTGATTTCCCTCCAAATTATCGGCTGGGCCTCAAATGAACTTCCCTTTTTTATTCTCTACCTCATGCTAATTTTGAAAGTGTAAAGTAATTGCCACTACAGCTAACCTCAGTGAAAGAAAAAAATTAATACAGGACAGCCTCCTTGTGAAATAAACCGAACCAAAGGCCAAAGCTTAAACTCTATCTCACACCTGAATCATAAATAAGTGGTAAAATTAAGAGCAGATACACTGGCAAAGGTAGAAGGCTGTCCTGATAAAATAAATTTTTATTCTGTCTAATGAACTCATCACATGCAGACAACGAGAAAGCACTGACTAGGTGGGAGGGAGGAGTGGACCTTGGCAATGAACTACTGAAGATAAGAAATGTGTCTTCTCACAAAATGATTATTTCAAGACATAATATGGAGTAGAGGTTGTAGTACATTTAGGGGAGTTTTAACCAACATGTTTTTGTTTCCTGTCCTGAATGAATCTTCACTGAATGTGCACTGAGTGTGTGGCTACTTCTAAAATGTAAAAAGCGAGCTCAGCCCGCAAAACTTCAGGCATCCTCATAATCAGGCAACTGATATCCCATTCAAGATTGGTGGATGGTAAAGATCTCACTACCTCAATGGTTTTTCCTGGTGTGAAAGGAGAGCAAAGGAAGGCTGCCCCTTTCCGTGAATAACAGGTTTTTAACTGTTAGCACCAGGAAGTAAAGTACAAAGGGACATTAACTTCCGCGATCAATGTTGGTTAAGAAAAATACTCTTTATCTTTAATTGAATTAGAATGGAAGTGAATGTGCAAACTGCAATTTTATTTTATTTTTAAAATTCTTAAAAAAATTTTAGAGAGAGAGTGTGTGTGCATAAGCAGGGCAAGGACAGAAGGGGAACGGGGAGGGAGAAATAGAAGGGGAGAGAGAGGGAAAGAGAGAGAGAGGGAGGGAGGTAGGGAGGGAGGGAGGAAGGGAGAGAGACAGAATGAATCCCAAGGATCGAAGCTTAGCATGGAGTCCGTCTCAGGGGTGATCCCATGACCATAAAATGATGACCTGAGCTGAAGTCAAAAGTCCAATGATCAACCAAATGAGCCACCCAGGTGCCCCCAAACCGCAGTTTAGGTAACTGTCTTGATAAGCCTTCTGCAAGTACAGTGTGAAGCAGAAAACCTGCTAACTATTTTCGTCTCCATTCACCAGGTTCAGGTGCTCCAATGGGAGGAATCTGGACTAGTAATATCTCGATGGAGTTGGAGAAAAAAACAAAAGGGAAGAAAAGATAAAAAATTCCGTTTGGTTGAACATTGTGACCTGACATCTGAATCGCTAAACCAAGGTAATTACGGAGTGGCTCTACAAATTTGCTTAGGGTTTAGGAGATAATCTCAGACTTAATAAAATCAACACCCCTTGAATATTCTAGTCAGTAGGTAAGAAAATGGATTCCTACTTTCTGGTCTTGTTGCGAGTCCCGTTTAGAATCACCTTGGGGCGCCTGGGTGGCTTAGTCGGTTAAGCGTCCCACTTTCGCTTGGGTCATGATCTCGCGGTTCGTGGGTTCGAGCCCCGTGTCGGGCTCTGTGCTGACTGCCAGCTCAGAGCCTGGAGCCTGTTTCAGTCTGTGACTCCCTCTCTCTCTGACCCTCCCCTGCTCGCGCTGTCTCTCTCTCTGTCTCTTCTAGAAATTAAAAAAAAAAAAAAAAAAAAAAGAATCACCTTAAAAACCCAATATGAGCAAGTTTATATAAACCCAGCCAGTTGGACATCTGTGTTCCTGGACCTTCTTTGACCATGCTAGGCCTTTCTTCATCTCTCTAATGAGGAGCCATTCAGTGTCCTCCTCAAATTTCTTCCAACTCTGTGTCCTACCTCTTGCGCTTTTCTTGCTTCTTTCATTTTTCCTGTGTATGCTGACTCCCTAGTTCCCCCTCTACTAAATTATGCTCTATTATTTCCACAGCCTGAAGAACTCACAGCTGAAGTATTATTTCTAACCTTATTTTGTATTCCTAGCATGTGCTATAACCTGTTTTGAGTTTTATTTGCAGCCAAGATGCTGACACAGCTCCAATTTTGTTTTCATATTTTGATTGGGTAGGAGTGTTCATTACTGTTGGTACCAGGGTAAGGGAAAAAAGTCATTTTAAAAGGCACGATTTACACCTTCGTTAAAAAGCTTTTGTTTCTGAACACTGCCCACTAAAATTCTAAAAACTACAAATGTTCAAAAAAATACACAACTTATTTCCTTGGAGGAAAAAGACTTTAATGAAAATTGTAGTGGCCCAATATGATTTTCCTATTACGCTTTTAATGTCATGCCTATCATATGTTTGATCTGCCTTTGTGTTTCTTAACCGCCCAGCATATACAGGCAGGTATAGAAAGCCTAGGAGTCAAGTGTTTGTAGGAAATGATGTTTTCAAAGCCCAATTCAGCTGCACACCCATCAGCCTTCCTAGGGACAATTGTTTCATTGGTGACGTTATTGAATTCATGGTTCATGTTAAGCTCATGTCTTATAACCAGGTAATTCATGCATTTCAGCTACAGGGGGCCCCTTATGTGTGGCAGGAGATTTCCACTGAGCTTGCGGGTAAAGAAAAGCCTATGATGAGTAAAGTTTTAGAGTTCTTATATTTGATTCTCAGACTTCTTTGTGGAAGAGATTTATGTTCATGGGGTTCTTCTACTCCAAAACCTTCATGAGTTCCATAGTTAGGCTTGTGAAATAAAATACAGGTTACCCAGTTGTCTTTGATAAGTTGAATTTCAGATAAATAGTGAATACCTTTTAGATAAAAGTATGTCCTGTGTGATATTTGGGACATACTTTTACCAAAAATTATTTTGCTTACTGAAATTCAAATCTAAGTAGGTGTTAATTGGTTTTATCTATCTATCTATCTATCTATCTATCTATCTATCTATCTGTTGTCTTTGCTAAATCTTGCAACTCTCTCTGCACTGTATAAAATGATATGCCAGGACTTCAGGCATCCCCCCAAACACTGACTCTGACCCTTTTCTTTCCACCTTCTTTTCTACCTTATCTGACCTCTCCTCCTCACTCCAATCTGTGTGCTATTTACCAGCTTCTGAGTTTGGATTAGTTTCACATCTGGAATGCCTCCTTTCCTTCCCTCTCCTGGATTACTCAAGCACACCTCTTCAGGGAAGCCTTCCTCGAATACCCAGTCATTTCTTGCTCCATTTAGATCAGAAAGCTCTTTCTGTCAGACGCTTCTCATGTACTGCCTGGCATCTCTGGTTATCACTTCATCTGTATTTTGTATTTTGGGGGGAGCTTTGTTTGGAAGTGGCCTTGCCTAATACCCCTGGGTGCACTTCACAGAATCCCACACTAGCCTGTGACATAGTCGGTGTTCCAAGATACCTACTGATTTAAAAGATGACTATCAATGGACACTGAGATGTCTGTCCTCCTCTGCAGCTTCAAATTGCTTTTACTTGCTTCTCACACTGAGGGAAGGCTCAGGGCCTCCCCCACAATGTGAACCAGTGGACACGTGGGGAAGCCTGCACACGTGCCCTCAGTCATATAATATTTAAAGTTTCATGGTCAGATTAATTTCTCATGGACACAGGAGTAAATAATGCAAAACCCTGTCTTACACGGACAAGGCAGTTGCTCTGCCTCAGTGTCAATTGTCTTATTTGGGTGAAGAGCTTGGTACCCACCTCCCTCCCTCCTTCAAGGGTACATCTGAACTTGGAGAAGCGGCAGGGTGCTGGCATGTACTGAGATGAGGAAGAGAACACGGAATAAACTTCTCTAAAGTATACCATTGAAACTGATGCTTGGGTTTCTCATGAGAGCTGGGGCGAATGCCAGAGTCAGATCTCCACATCATGGTGGACAAGATGGGACTTAAGCATGACACAGCTGGAGGCACAACCAGCTGGAGAGCAGGTGGCAGGATTCTCTGCCGAACCTAGGGCACCAAGTCATGGTCCTTGGGAGTTAATACTTAAAAAACTATATCCCGTGATTGTCTGGATTTAGACATATGCAGAAAAAGATATTTTAGGAAGGAAACAATGCAGTCATGATATTGGCTTTAACTTTCTTTGAAAATTTTAACTTTTTTTCCACTTCTATAAATTTTAAGTATATTAAAAATGTTTATTTATTTTTGAGAGAGAGAGACAGAGAGAGAGCACAAGCCAGGGAGAGGCAGACAGACACACAGAATGTGAAGCAGGCTCTAGATTCTGAGCTGTCAGCACAGAGCCCGATGCGGTACCTCAAACCCACAAACTGTGAGATCATGACTTGAGTCAGGGTTGGATGCTCAATCGACTGAGCCACCCAGGTGCCCTTTCACGTCTATATTTTGCGTTTGTTTTATGTTCATTTTGGTTCCTACACCTTGGTGAGTTTCATGGATAATCTCATGAACCAGGGCCTTCAGAACAGGGTAGTGAGGCAGGAAGTGTAAGTCTTGTGAGGAATTTGCTTTGCCTTTTTGCTCACTTACCTGTGAGCCTTCACAGCAGGACAAGATGCACATGATACCTGTGCTAG
This sequence comes from Crocuta crocuta, assembly GCF_008692635.1. Taxonomy (NCBI): domain Eukaryota; kingdom Metazoa; phylum Chordata; class Mammalia; order Carnivora; family Hyaenidae; genus Crocuta; species Crocuta crocuta. The sequence goes on along the minus strand of NW_027527920.1, from coordinate 12,877,860 downwards.
CCCAGAGTGCCCGGCACCCTTGCAAAGTGTCATTCAGCAGCTGGAGGAGCGGGCCATCTGCACACTGTGGTTCCTCCTCCTCCCACCCACTTTCCAGGCTCAATTAGTGGAATCCCAGTCTTCTATCCACACGGCAGCAGCACATTAAAATGCCTCCGATTAAGCCCTGGATTAGCATGTGCCCTGACTTTATCTTAATTGCCGATTAAGATTAATCCCTCCAGGGAGTTCTCCAGGGCTGCTCTATTACCATGGGGTGAATCATTACATATTTTGGGTTGCAAGTTCCATTTACTTACTTTGACTACAATGGGAGACCCAGGCTCTCCAGGCCGCTAAGGAAGAGGCTCCTTCTTGTGCTCTGAAAACCTCTCCTGACAGCTCATTTGCACCTGAAGGCTCTGGGGTTGGGGATGAAACCTTGATCCATCTTGACAAGTCTATGAAAGCGCAGGGAGCCACGGGCTTTTGAGTAGACTCTTTGCTATAAATATCTATGGTGAACTTTGACCTGCACAGTGATATTCTTGATACATTCAGTGTTGGCTTTATGATTCACAATGATGTATGTAAAATTTTCTCTTCTGTTTCTTTCTCTCTAGATATACATAATTTGTTTTCCGAATGTTTTGAGGATAAGGTATAAACGCACGATCATTTAGCTCTAGATTCTTCCATATTTGTTTCTTAAGAATAGGGATATTCTCTTACATAACCACCACTGAGTTACCAACTTCATAAATTTACAGCACTACAATAAATGTATCTACTCTACCATTACTGATTTACTCGTAAATCTACTTCACTAAATAAAACCCCAGGTAGCTGTTAAGATCTGGTTACAAAAGAGGTGCAGGAATCAAGAGGAGGAAACAACTTTTTCAGGAAGAACCTTTCCATCTTGGTGATAGAGAAATGAGACCCCCCCTCCTCCCCCCACACCCGCCAAATAGAACTAACTATACATTGGCAGCAGCATCAAGACAAACTCAAGAACTCAGGGAGCCAACTTATTATCCATCCTGCTAGGGGATCTCAAACAGTGTTGTTTGGAACCCCAACATCACAGAGGCACCTCTGCGGTAGAAGGTGGAGGGCAGGGGTGGGCACAGTGGTGCCAGGCTTCTCCCACCCTGCTGCCTCTCTATTTTGAAGAAAAATATTTTATTGCTAACAAACATTTCAAAACTGGTCACGAGAAGCAAATGTAGTTAAATAAAAGGCCAACAAGGCCAACTTCTGGTCACTGAATTGATAAGCTCATAAAGACCCAAGGAAGGCCTCAGTCTTCACCCAAACACTGAGAGTGATCTGCCTAACCAGACTTGATAGTACCTTTGCCTAGCTATGGAGTCTTCTCCAGGACAGAGGCCAAGAACTCGTTTTGTTTTGTTTTGCTGATTTTGGGCCATGTTCAGCATTTATGTAGTATGTAATAAAGATCTATAATAAAGACCTGTTCATCGAAATATGCCTTTTCTCCCAAATTTAAGATTCTAATTGCTTGCAAAACACTGGTAGCTCTCTGAGCAGGCTTAATTCAGGATCATTTAGCAGCAATGGGAAGATCACTAACACCTCACAGCTGAAAGGCCCTTTGATGAAAGTATGTGCCTTGGGCCTGAGTCAGATTCAAAGAGCTGACTGATACCCATAGCTATGGATTCTAGAGATTGCTAATAGGGCAGTTCCCTTCTCTAGATCCCAGGGAACCTAATCCTGTTATTGCTCTGGATGATTAGCTTTTATCAGATTATCTGGGTCAGATGAGTTACTATTGTGCTTATCAATGGATGTCAAGGCCATCTTCACACCCATCTTCCCATGTGCTGCCCCATTTCATGATGTCCTCATCTGAGACTCTGCCCTAGTCTAGGAATCATCACTAGAAACCGCCTCCTCCTGAGAGACTATCATCGGAGGCCATGGAAAGATCACAGAGGCTCAGTCTCCTTGGATCCTCCATTAGACATGTCTTTTGACATGCCCTTCTCACATGGAGGTTGCTACTCCACTGCATCTACTAGGACAGTTTACCCTAGAAAAGAGAAAAGCCCCCATCCTCTTTCCTTACCCAACTAACTGCCCCAAGTAGCCACCAGTCTTAGTAGCCCTTGAGAGACTCAATGGATGGACCTGCCATCTAGGTCACTCAGGTGCCTCGGTCTTTGCCTTTCTCCACACTGAAGTCTTGAGATATACCACATTTATTGCTAGCATTTCTTTCTAAATGTTCTAGCCTGC
>NW_027527920.1:12742259-12875575 GCF_008692635.1 Crocuta crocuta | reverse complement strand
CCCCCCCCCACCCCAGGGTAATCTTATTTTCATCCTGAAGTAGAGCTCAAGAATTGAGGATGAAAGCTTTCTCTTTGCTGAACCCACATTATAACCATGTTCCTCAGATTCAATTACAAAACAACCATTGGCTTTAACTGGAAACTTGAAAATTTAGGGTAATTGTAGTATCAATTCATGATTACTCAACACATTTCCTCAACTTCCTTTGTGACTGATATTTTGAGTCTATTACTGTAACATTGACTGAATAAAGCGTTGCTGTCCTGAAACAAGCTATCAGTAGGGTCTCAGACACCACATACCTGTAGGGTTTCTCACCTGTGAATCACACAGCTGCTAGACTATGTTTACCGTCTTTCTTCTTTCAACACTTCTCCCTTAAGCTCCCTACACTTGTCTTGGACTTCCCGCATCTGCCTTCGGCATCAGTAGTAACACGACTCTAAACGAATGGGATTTCCACATTATTCTGGTCCAGGCTGCAAATGATTAGATTCCCTACCGAGCCCCAATGGCAGTATTACTAGGCTTTAACTTGATGGGACTGACTTTGTTAATAGAATTCTCTCTTCAGTCGTTTGACTATGTTAATGTTGCTAGAAGGAAAAAACCCCGACTTTCCTATATGTAAGCTGTTTTCAAATCTGCGTGGTGGGTTCTCCTGAACAGATCTGCAGTTTCCTTCCTATGGAGACACTACAATTACATGTTCAGTTTTCTCCTTATAAAAACTAATATCTTGCTAGGCACTCCGCCAGGAGTACTTAGATTTGGTTCTGATAAAAACTCTTCTTGGATATATCTGGTCTAAGCTCTAAGATCTCGTTTCCTTCTTTTCCTCCTTGCTCTTTGTCCTTCCTTTATTATCCCTACTTAAGGTGCATGAGTGCACACACACACACTTCATTTATACCTACCTTGGAACAGATCTGAGCCAACATGTTCCCTGGGGGGAAACAATGGTCTCTTTTCCTATTAATGAACAGTATGTTGTTGCAGATTCATGGAGGGCTTAATTTAATAAACATGGAAAGATGAATCTGCTTATGGGACATCAAACCTCTTTAGGTTTAAAATTACTGACATAGAAGAATTCTCTCATGCAGCACCCCCTTGCTTCCATGGCTGGGTCATTATGGAATACACTGTGGCAGGGGAAAAGTCCCCTACATTGGGCTTCGACTCCAACCCTCTGATTCCATCTCCTTCGTCACCGAGTGCCCCTGGGGAGGTGATTTCTGCAGAGGTCAGCATGCCTGCGTGTGAACTAGTTCAACCTCAAATTCTGTAGCTTCGTCCTTATCGGTAATTCGATGGGAACCTGAAACTTTGTTGAAGGGAAAGGTATTTTGCTAGCTCAGTTAAAACTGAATTTAGACAGCACCCAGGATATTGTGATCATTAACCATTCTGAGGTGAAGGTACTCATGGCCAGCTTACAGGAACTAGCCTCTCCCTTCCCTGTCATTTTCCATGGATGCACTTCAGACTGTATCCTTATACTTCTCACACTTGTGGAAGAAAGAAAAAAGACCACAGTAAGAAAATAAGAATCAAATTCTCCTGGTAGATTAGCAGTTGACTTTACCGTTTAATTTAGCAGAGACCAGCACCCAAATATCTTCCTCATTGGCTATGACACAGGCCTGGCTCTCGAGTACTCCTTTTAGGGTAAGACAAGGAAACTGTCCACTCCCCCATCCTGAATGGCACACAATGCTAATCAGTCACCGAATTCTTTCTCATTAATACTAAACACAATCCCAAATCTTTCTCACTATAGTACTTCAAGCAGTCACTACCAATCAATGGGAGTTGACATGAAAGCTGAAGCCTGTTTACACTCCAGGGTTAAGGCACTGAATACGCCTAGACTGGCAGAGTTTGAATCCCAGTCCCACTACTTAAAAGCAGTGTGACTTTGGGGACATTTCTCCATGGCTCAGTTTCGTTAACAGTAAAATGAAGATAATTATAGTATTGTATGCCTGCTGTCTTAACTGAGTTAGTATTATGGGGCACATGCGTAGCTCAGTTGGTTGAGCATACGACTTGGGCTCAGGTCATGATCTCGTGAGTTCGAGCCCCACATCAGGCTCTGTGCTGACAGCTGGGAGCCAGGAGCCTGCTTCAGAATGTGTGTCACCATGTTTCTCTGCTCTTACCCTGCTCACACTTTGTCTCTCTCTCTCTCTCTCAAAAATAAATAAAAATTTAAAAATAATTTAAGTGAGTTAGTATTATCAAATGATGAGAACAGTACCTGGCCTACATCAAAAGGCATATGTGTGTTTGCTATCCTTATTAGAGTTCAAATGCAAATGTCGCCCAGGAGGGATGTGTTACAGTGTGTCAGCTGCTTCCCTTCATCCAGCATTAGTCTACCAGATGGCTAGGTAATCTCCTAGCAAAGTCTTTAGGAGAAGGAAATAGAGTAGGGCAACTTTGTTCAGGGCTTTGGAGATGCCAGAAGCTGCCTGGTGGGGAGCTAAAGGCTGGAGCACCACCCAAGAGCTCAGTGCTGGGGAGGAAGAAAGGAGGGAGCCAGCAGACTTCACAAGCGGACTTCACTGAAATACATGTGCTTTTTCTGCTGCTTTTAAATTATGCAAACCGAACTGAGACAGCAGAGAGCACAGAGTCCCCAGCCAAAAGGGGTGCAATTGAGTCATGAATGCCAAGGACGGAGAGTGTGGAGTCCCCAGAGTCTGGGGCCCAGATCTGATTGGGGGAGATGAGTTACTGTAAAGAGTCTGAATCTTTATCTGCACCAGCCAGTGTCTGGACGTTTTGTCAATAACAGAGCAAGAGCTGTCTCTGGATCTCTGCGGTCCTATCCCAGCCACCCTGTTAAAACCTGCCATCTGCCTCCCCTACCTGTTCTACTTTTTCCTTCTTAGCACTTACTGCTTTCTAACACTCTGTATAATTTATTTATTCTATTTATTGCTAATTGTCTTCTCCCGGCAGGAAAATAAGCAGCTCAAAGTCACGGATATTTGTTTCTGTTTACCAATATGTTCTTAGTACTCGGAACCATGCCTGGTTAATAGTAGCTGCTGCTGAATAAATATTTACCGGAGGAATGAATGAATGTTAGTTACTAAAAGCAGTTCTCCTACTCTACAACACAGGGGACCCTTTACGACTACAGTCAAAACATAACAAAATGATGCAAAAAGCAGACGCATCTACACAGCTTACTCCTCTCTAACAAAGCATCCTCAGATTAATTAAATGAATAGCTGGAAAAGACAGAGAGGGAGAGAGAGAGAGAGAGAGGAACCTGGAACATTAGCTCAAAATAAAACTCAGGTCTGTTTCCTCCCTAGCTAATAAAGACACATCTCCTCTCCACAAGGACAAGCCTATGGTATCATGGAAAATACACTGGCTTAGATGTATGGGAGACCCTGGCTGAAGACTCTTGCACACTCAGCAGGGTGACCTTGGGCAAATCACCTAGTCCTTCTGGGCCTCAGCTTCTCCATCCAAGTTAAGCTTTATTTGATTCAAATATTTAATGAGTGCCCACTGCATCACAGCTAGTCCTAAGATGGCAAAACTCTACCTAGCCCCACTCGATATAAAAATGCTAAGTTTGATCATTCGTGGGAGAGAAATTAAAGTTGCACCCCCTCCCCTCGTTGCTGTGGGCTGCAGCCCCCAAGTGGATTACACCTTCATTTAGACATCCTTACTCAGCAGAGCAGGCATTTACTCTGAAAGGTGACGTGCTGAGAGCCCCTGGGGCATCAGAGCCCAGGCGCTCATCTCTAATAGACACTTTGGAGAACCGAGAATCAAACAGCCATCTCACCAGCACAGCGAATGAGGAAAACGCCAAGAGCCAAGGTGTGTATTGAACTGCTGAGCAAGGGGTGTGCAAATGCTATTTCAAATGGCTTAAAAAAGCATCACAACAATGTGAGTGGGTTACAACCGCTGCACAAAAGCACATCTGGAGGATCTCTTTGCTCTCCTGCATCCTTGAATACTGAATCCAGAAAAATAAATTGACTTACTGTTTAATCCAATAGTCAATACGAGCTTCTGTTGTACAGACTCAATTGACTTAAAACTCAAGCCATAGCCTCCGGCAAGAAAAACCTAACGCGATCACGCAGGCCTGGTATTGATACATTCACAGGTAGTTGTTTCTTCAGTAAGAAACAATTATCCCCACCTCCATTTGGTGGGAATGGCCAGTGCTCAGGAATCAATGCAGTTAATAATTTTTGATCTGGCTTATTGAAGAGCTGGGCCAAGGCTTGTTATCTTTATGGTTTACAAAGGCTCACATGGGATTAGGTTATCACGGTTTTGTTCTTCCTCCACACAAGGAACCATCTTTCTCTCCCGGCTCCAACAGAAATGGTTAAAGACCCCAGGTTCCAAGAGCCGGGGCCCATTAACGCGTTCTCTGCCATGCATTTCTTTGGCATCGCACCTTGCCTCATAACACAGCCTGATTATCTGGTTGCAGACAAGTGTCTGTATATGACTGTTTGGCTGTTGAGTGACAACAGGATAAATTAAGAGAGCTACAAATTAAATTATGTTGAGTATGCTTTAATATCTTATGTGCAAACCCTTCTGCCTGGCAGACTCTCTGTTTGGCTTCCTCAGGGTCTTAACGAAGGCAGAAGGGTCAAAAACTAAATTTTCTGAGAACCGATGGTTCCCTTTACCAAAGAACAAAGTCCTCCCCACTTCACCCCCTCTCAGTTCGAAGAACTGCTTCCTGCTTCTTCGCATGGAAGATGGCTACCCTTCTTTCCTCTGCTTCAGGAGCCCCTTAGAGCCTCTGAGAACACACTGTTCTCACAGAGAACACAGTGTGTACTGGTTAAAGGGGAGCCATTTCCAGGGAATCTGCATTAATCTTATTACATTTTATCTGCCCTCTGGGGGTGGACAAAATGTGAAGTTTCCTTTGAATTTCAGGTTTAGACGCACCCCAGAACTCAAAGTAAAAACGATACAGGCTTAATAACAACTTCTAGGGAATCCTTTTCAAGTTCAAAGCAGACTGTAAATGTTAATTAATCAATTCCCCTCCCAACACTGTGTGAGGTATGAACTAGCCCCATTTTATAGATGAGAACATTTAGGTGGGAGCATGAGGGACTAGTTTCAAGCCCGGATGGACTTCAGCCGGTGAAAGAATGAACTCTGTGGATTCCCATGTACAGTAAAGGCTCATGTGACTTGTCCACTTCCGGAAAACTGACAAAAAACCCATCTCAGGATCAAGGACCTGAGCCCAGCTTAGGCATCTCTCTGCTGACGTCACAGATGGTCAAATCAGCAGCTCTCGGCCTGGCACAACTGCCACCTATTTCCACCCTCAGTTTTGGGACTGCCTTCCTCCAACACAACTGAAAGGAGCGAGATCAAAGGCTCACCTGCAGGTCATTTAAATGCCTGAGCCTGTCCAACAGCTCCCTCTAATAAGCCTCCACGAACCGCAGGCTCACGTTTTACCAGCCTAGCCCTGCCGTGGAAGTCGTCTTCCATCCAGACTGCTCACTGCACCTTGCATCTGCAGCCATGGGAGGTGGCAGTAGCNCGGGGGGGGGGGTGGCTACTGGGCACAAGCAGATAGATGATAAAGGGAGAGGGAGACAAAGAGGAACAGGCCAACACACTTTGTAACCTTTCACTCTGCAAACCCATTGGCTAATCTTTTACAAAGACCAAGCTGGTGGGAGCGTTGTAGAAAGAGGTACAAGTTTTTTTCTCCAAACAGTTCTAGCAGTGGACTTTCTGACAACTGTGAAATGGTTCTACATTTTCCCCACACGTGCCCTGAACGGATGAACAATGATATTTGTTTTCTATTGCTGTGGCATGGTCAAGTGAGATCCAGACCCAGGGGTGGGGATTATCTGTATGGTCTAAATGCACTAAGGAAATGTGCCTCGGCTGGGAGGCTGGGGACACTGAGATTTCAGCTTTCCCTTTTCAAAATCATGTGGATACATGTTTTCCAAAGCACTTGGGGGTTTTTTTTTTTAGCAATTTTTTAGACCTTTAAGAGCTTTTTTTTAATGAAGATTTTTTTAATGTTTATTTTTGAGAGAGAGGGACAGAGCAAAAGCAGGGGAGGGGCAGAGAGAGAGGGAGACACAGAATCCGAAGCAGACTCCAGGCTCTGAGCTGTCAGTACAGAGCCCGGCGTGGGGCTTGAACCGCAAACTGTGAGATCGTGACCTGAGCTGAAGTCAGATGTTTAAATGACTGAGCCACCCAGGTGCCTCAGTAAAGTGGTTTTAGGAGCAATAATAGTCCTACTTCACAGAACACACACGATATGTGTCTGTTAAGTGGGAAGACGGCAGTCGTGGGGCCGGGGTAGTTAGCTAGACATAATAAATATGGGAATTTAAAAAAAGAGAGGGAGACAAATTTCTTTCTTTACTACCATGCTGTGTGTGGAAAAGTTTAGCCTCGTGGATCTCAACCCTGGCTGCTTACCCGAACCATCTGGAGAACTTTTGAAAATTCTTATGTCTATTTCATTCCTAACACTGCCTCCCTAGGAGTACAGGAAGACAGGAGTATTAAATTATAATAAAAATGTCCCATTCGTAATCCTGTTGCACAGACAGGGGACCCACTGGGCTGGTCTCTGGTGGGCTGTGGATGCTCTGTGTATGAATCATATTACCTGTCAGGGAACATACCAGAGAGAAACTCCTTTACAAAGACTAGGGCATGGGTGCCTCAGGTAATTGCTTCCAACCAGCATCATTGTTCAATTAGTAATCTAGTTTTACTTGAAGTTTCATGTGAGCAACTCTTTTATTTTAAGTAATCTCTATGTCCAACGTGGGACTCAAACATAACTCCAAGCTCCAGAGTCACAGAGCTATTTTAAAATAAGAAATCCTTTATTCTTATTTATATGGACTCAAAAGAAACAAATTATTTGATGAGCAGAATTAGGGATTGTAGTACTGACCCCCAAATAACTTAAAATGAAAAAAGTATTAAAAAAACAAAATGAGGGGTACCTGGTTGGTCCAGTCAGTTAAGCGCCCGAGTTCAGCTTAGGGCACGATCTCACAGTTTGTGGGTTCAAGCCCCGCATTTGGCTCTGTGCTGACAGCTCAGAGCCTGGAGCCTGCTTTGGATTTTGGGTCGCCCTCTCTCTGCCCTTCCCCTGCTTGCACTTGTTCTCTCTCTCTCTCTCTCAAAAATAAGCATAATTTTTTTAAAGTAATAAAACAAAAATGAAACAAACCCCATCCTGCTGCATCCATGATCCCTGGGTCCAGGTTTCCTAAGAGAGCTCGCATCCACACAGCCATGCATACATCAAACGTAGGGAGAGTCCACAGTGTGCTGGGCAGTGTGTGTGCTTTTAGCAGTACTTAGATGAAGCAGAGATAGCCTCCATATGCTAGAGTCATCCAGTCTAGCAAGGAAAGAGTTAAGAGAAAAAAGTACTATGATAAAAAGTGATTGTTACTTTTCTCTTTCCATGGGTCATGCCATATTTCAAGTGCTTTCCAATCCATACCTCATTTCACCCTTGCAACAACCTTATCAGGTGACTGTGTTTTTATACCCATTTTACAGACGGGGAGCCTGAGATTCAGACAGCTTAACTAACTTCTCAAAGGTCTCAAAACCTGTAAGAGCTGGACCTTCCCGATTCAGCAGAGTCAGATGTACATTCCCATCTTATTCTGCTTCTTAAGCACCCAGGAGGTTATGTGGGGGTTTGGGCATGTGGGGTGCTCAGTTTGACTGTATGGAGATAGAGTGGGGAAAGCTGAACACAGCCCCTCCTCTTGATAACGTGAACATGGACCAGGTGAGAGTGAACGCAGCCATCCCGGGTGCCGCAGCTTTCAAGACTGGTGTTAAGGAATCTCCCTCCCTTGAACTTACACGCCCAAACAGCCTGAAGAACTCTGTGGTCGATCAGCAGTGTCTGGGAGGCCACTCTCTTGAAGGGGAAAAAAATCTCAACCAGGCAAGATTCCTCCTGCCTAGGCTTAATTTGGTACCCGAGGGCCATTTATTTCAGGTCCCCAGAGCAGGACTCTGCATGGCCTGCTCACCCACGTTCAGGCAACACGGAGTGGCCCCGCCAGCCCGCGGAGTTTGGGGTAAGAGAGCTGCAACCTGAAGTCATCTATTTATCCTCTAACTGTACTGCTCCCTGGCAAGCGCGGGGGGGAGAATGTGAGCCTTGCCACAGTTCAGTGAACTGAGCTCCCGTACCTTGGCCGTGGCGTCGAGTCACAGTTATATAACCACTGGGCCGAGTGCCTCCCTGGAGGGGGGAGCGGGGGTGGGGGTGGGGCGGTGAGCAGGAAAGGCACTATTAGAGTAATGTTAAGAAAACAGACTTTGAAATCTCCCAGAGAATTGAGAGTTTGGAACCGTTTGTTTCCCATTTAGGTCCACAATCTTCAAATCCTACGCCCTTGAGTCTGTTCAGCTGTGGGTGGGGAGGCCAGCAGAGCGAACAGGGCTTGGACTCTTGGAGGCAGTGAGTTTCTTTAGTCTTAAAATATGCCTGTGGTACAGCAGTTCTCAGTGGGCCCAACCTGATGATGAAGAGCACGTGAAGGCTGATGCACGGTTACAGCCAACGAAGCGAACTTCGTCAGAGGTCTTGCAACTACTGTTTGCTTCTCAAGCAACATGTGAACAACCGGAAAGACTGAAAGACCTGAAGGCTGATGGCCTTCCAGAAACTCCTTGAAGCTTTTCTTTCAACCTTAACGATTTTTTTGTTTTGATTTTGTTTCCTTTCATAGTTTATTGTAAGTTGGTTTCCATATAACCACCCAGTTCTCATCCCAACAAGTGCCCTCCTCCACACCCATCACCCCCCCCTTCCCTCTCCCCTACCCCCTCCTTCAATGAGGACACGGGGTAAATGAATGAGTGCCCCCTTTGGCTGCCTACTTTGGGGGGGGTCTGTTTCTTTTGCCCACAAGAGTCCCAACTATCCATTTTCATAGGGATAAAGTGGTCATACTACACGGTCACTTCCCATCGCAAAAGTCGATTCAAGTTTGATTCGTATAGACTCACCCACAGCTGTCATCTGCCCCTCTGGCCATGAGCCCGTCTGTATTCCCCACCCCACATGTGGCCCTAAAACATCTTTAATAAATAGTACTAAATAACTGCACGTGTGGGAAAATGTTCATCCCCGCTAGTCATAAAAAATGCAAATTAAGGCAACTTTGAAAAGGTAGCATTTTAGGGGCGCCTGGGTGGCTTAGTCGGTTAAGCGTCCGACTTTCCCTTAGGTCATGATCTCGCGGTTCATGGGTTCGAGCCCCGCGTCGAGCTCTGTGCTGACTGCCAGCTCAGAGCCTGGAGCCTGTTTCAGAGTCTGTCACTCCCTCTCTCTCTGACCCTCCCCTGCTCACGCTGTTTCTCTCTCTCTCCTAGAAATAAATAAAACATTAGAATTTTTTTTTTTTAAAGAAAAGAAAAGGTAGCATTTTAGTTTTACTAAGTAATACCTTCACACTGGTCAGGCTGCAGTAAAACTGATAGACTCAAATGCTGTAGGCACTAAGTTAAATCAGCATAATTCTTCTAGAAAGAAAGAAGGCAGTGTGTAACAAGAACCACAAAGATGTGCTTACTCTGACCCAGTAATCCTTCTCTGGGGAATTTATATAAAAGAAATAATCTGACAGAAGCAAAAAGCTACACAAACTGTGGTACTGTCTCTAATAATCGAATCACACACACACACACGAAATTTCAGAAGGAGCCCAATGTTCAGTAATTGGGGATGGCTTAAAAAATTACCGCATATCGACAATGGAATACTATGCAACTATTAAGCTCCAGAACACGAGGGGTAAATTTAAGATCTAATATCATGAGGATGATAAGATTTACTTGAATGTTTTTCCAGATCTTTTTTAATATATAAAAGAAATTAAGAGTATTGTAGGGAATGTACCAGGAGGTCCATCGGACAATTATTTTCCCGCCCAGATCATCTGTGCAAAGGGGCTTTTATTAAGGATTTCCCTAATGAAAATAATAGAATACAGAGGGCCACCAAGATCATGCTGGATTCCCAGGGGAGGGGCTTAAAACACTGCATCCTTGACTGTAGGCCCTAAGCCAGGTCCTGGGCCTTTGACTCTCACCTTTGAGAGAATCTCTTCCACTTTTCCAAAAGGGATGTCTTGGGAAGGTACTAAAATGGGGCACTGCTACCCCCACACCATCATGTTAGTTCACATCCATTTAGATTCTGGAAGCACCTGCAAAGAGAGTCTGAGAAAACTCTCACTGCCAGGGCTTCAGAACCCTCTGGATCAACAATCTGTCTCATCCATCCTGAAGTGAAGGAAACTCAGGTCTATGTGACTGATCATCTCAAAAAGACTAGCAGAGAAGGGAATCTCTACTCACGAATCTAAACCAGTCTCACAACTGGTTTAACTCCATGATTTCCAGTCAAACCAAGTGCAGCCACCCACTGCTACCCAACACCCACTTCTCCATGCCTGTTAGTAAACAGCATGGGCAGATTTGTGCTTTGGGTTTCACTGTGTTCAACTGGGGAAATGCGGATAATGTAATGAGTTTTCAGGAAGTTGAATATTTTCACAGTAAAAAAATTATTCTGTATTCTAAGATAATGTCCTTTCTAATGATTTGATCTAAAAACTCCATCCTTACGGGGAGCCTGGGTGGCTCAGTCGGTTGAGCATCGACTTCAGCTCAGGACAAGGTCCCACAATTTGTGAGTTCGAGCCCTGCGTCAGGCTCTGTGCTGACAGCTCAGAGCCTCAAGCCTGCTTTGGATTCTGTGTCTCCCTCTCTTTCTGTCTCTCCCCTGCTCATGCTCTGTCCTTCTCTTTCAAAAATAAATAAACATTAAAAAAAATTAAAAATTCCATCCTTGGGCATTGAGCACTTGTTGGGATGAGCACTGGGTATTGTACAGAAGCCAATTTAACAATAAATTATATTAAAAAAAAACCTCCACTCTTTTGGGGCATCTGGGTAGCTCAGTCAGTGAAGTGTCTGACTCTCAATTTCAGCTCAGGTCACGATCTCACAGTTTGTGAAACCGAGCCCAGGGTCAGGTTCTGTGCTGACAGTGTGGAGCCTGCCTGGGATTCTCTCTCTCTCCCTCATCTCCTTCCCTCCCCTTCTGGTACACACATACATTCTCTCTTAAAATAAACAAACATAAAAAAAAAAAAACAACCCTCCATCCTTTTGGGAAAAGATGGTGAAAATAGATGGAAGTTATATTTTGTTCCTGTAATTTCTCTGTAGTAAAATATAGGAACCATATACTGGCCTCCAAATTGTTAGTGAAATTATACTACTTTATTACACACATTAACCTTAGATCCCTATTCAACAGAAAGACAGAGATTCTGGACATTCTCAGTGGGCCACACCAAACAGTGTGACACAAAGTTCTGGTCTCAGTGACTCTTTAAAATGTGCTATATGTTTATTAAAGGGCTTTACTTCTAGCACTGTGTCTGTCTGCCCTACTGAGTTGTGAACACCCTTCCTCAGAAGCCACAACCTTATGTGTCCTTGTGTTTTTGGTGACCAACACAGCATTGAGTATTTTGCTGTTAAACTATACCCTGAAGTTGGACAAAGTGGGGTGAAATCTAAAGGACACCTATGGAATTGAGGAGAAGGCTCTCAATGTGGATTCAGAAGGCCAGATTAGAATCCCGGTTCTGCTGGGGCACCTGGGTGGCTCAGTCGGTTGAGAGTTTGACTTCGGCTCAGGTCATGATCTCATAGTTCGTGAGTTCGAGTCCCGCATCTGGCTTGCTGCTGTCAGCACAGACACTGCTTGGGACCCTCTGTCCCCCTCCCTATGCCCCTCCCCCGCTCATGCTCACTCTTTTCTCTCTCTCAAAAATAAATAAACATTAAAAAAAATAAAACCCAGTTCTGCCATCTAACAGCAGTTACTTGCCTCTCCAGTGCTAAGAGTGCAGCACTACTTCTCACACCGTCCCCGGCACCCCAGCTGTGTCATTGTGTACGGGTCATGTGAGAGTGCCTGCATGTGTGTTCATTTCATTTCATTCTCTCCGTCTTACTCCCCGACTGGGTGCTTCTCCTATTTACACACTGCCCCTAGCTCAGCCCTGGCCAGAGGGGATCGCGAAGCAAAGGGCCAGGTCCTCCCACCCAGGGAGGTGGAGGGCCAGAGGCAGCTGTCAGCATGAAGGTAAAATCAAATACAAGCAGCATCCGTTTGCATTTACTCATGATTATTGTGTTTGACAAGATAACCTGTACCCGCTTGTACATTCATTACAGAGCTTCTGAAATGATTTTTCTTTGTCTGTTTGAACATAGGAATTTTTAATGAACAGTTTCAATGTCTGGTTTCATACACTTGAAACGTAAACACCAGTGAGCATCTTTCTAACAGGCTTGATCCATACCCTCCAGCAGGGGGACTCGTGTGGGTTGGAAACCTGTGTGCTTTTCTTCTGTGGTCACTGATGCAAACAAAGACAGGAACTTTCAGCCTCTCCTTTCCAGTGATAAATATTTTAAATAAATGAAGAGGTAAATGGAGAAGGGATTTGAATTTTAACTGTTAGTAAGTGAGGCATGAAGGGGTAAAGACTTGTAACTGCCAGGATGATCCCATGAATTCTTTGAGCAAATTAATTTGCAAATTATGTCACATGTGGCACAAAGAAACATCAAATGTTCTGCCTGTTGTACTGTAGAGAGATTACCTAAGACCCTCCTCCCTGCTCCATTCACCTTTCCAGCAGCAGCTCATGCTGCTTTTCCCATGCTTCTGCCCTCTGGGCCTTAGTAGCCTTCACCCAGTTCCTCAAACACATATTCCTCATCTCTCCCCAGGGCCTTTGCACATGACATTCCTTTTGCCTGGTTCAGGCCTATTCATTTTTCTTTTTTTCTCAAATTTTTTTTTTAATGTTTTATTTATTTCTAGGAGAGAGAGAGAGAGACAGCGTGAGCAGGGGAGGGTCAGAGAGAGAGGGAGACACAGACTCTGAAACAGGCTCCAGGCTCTGAGCTGGCAGTCAGCACAGAGCCCGACGCGGGGCTCGAACCCATGAACCGCGAGATCATGACCTAAGTGAAAGTCGGACGCTTAACCGACTAAGCCACCCAGGCGCCCCGCCTATTCATTTTTCTGATTACTCCTTCCTCAGGGTAACTTTCCTTCCTTTCAGGTAAAACAAATCCCCTACTATGCATTCTCAGAGGATGTATCCTTCATCACACCTGACACTGGTTTTTTTTAATTAAAATTTTTTAATGTTTTCATTTATTTCTGAGAGAGAGAGAGAGAGAGACAGAGACACAGAATCCGAAGCAGGCTCCAGACTCTGAGCTAGCTGTCAGCACAGAGCTCGACGTGGGGTTCGAACCCACGAACCGTGAGATCATGACCTGAGCCGAAGTCGGACGCTTAACCGACTGAGTCACCTAGACACCCCTGTTGCTGTTTGTTATTTCACATTTATTTAGTGGCAATTTGATGAACTCCATCACCCCCACAGTACTGTTAGCTCCTCAGAACAGGGACAGCATCTGTGTTCGCTCGCCGTCCTATCCCCAGCACCCTGTATGCCCGGCACTCAGTAACAATTTAAGCACTAAACTAATGGAGTGAATGTATCCTTGACAATTACCCTCAACAAAATCTTTTTTAATGACGTGCCTTTGCAAGGCACCCTGTGGATGGTTAAAGTCATGGTTCCAGGCCTCTGAGGGTTTCATCACCTGGAGGTACCATTTTCACACCTGAACATCATCGAGGTTGAGAGCTGGGCCGTACAGGGCGTTGGTGAGTCCAGGTGTGTCCAGATGGCACATACTGCCTGGGACAAATCACTAAACCTTTCTTTCCCTCCATTTCCCCATTTGCTAAGTGGGGATACTATCAGTGTTCCCTTTGCTAAATGGCCAGAGGATAAAACCAGATTACACAAATGGAAATGCCTTCAAAAGGTAAATACTGGTGTTACTTTTTACCTACAAGGAACCACCTCCTTGGCCATGTCTATAAAGAATCTTGGGCCTTCCCAGGAAAACGTGATGGAAGCCATGCTCTAGGGTGAGACAGGGCTGGTAGAGCACAAGTGGTCTGGGCTGATTTAGGGGCACAGTCCGGTAGAAGGCAGGCAGACAGAGAAGGGGGCTATTCCGCGGGCTGGGGAAGACCACCCTTTTGCAATCAGGGCCACCCGGAGGGTGTCCACCCTCAAATAGGAATATTGAGCGGCTCTGCGACGGCAGAGGACCAGGGAAAAGAGACAAAGGGGACAGATTGGTCTGCTGAAATATGTAGCCCGAGTTTGGTTGTTTCTCTAATGATTCTGAGGCCCTGTCTCACTGGGTTTGGCAAACAAACAGGAAGTCTCCTCCCTCCCCGGGGCTCACCTGACGGGATCCAGCCCTCACTCAGGGGCAGCTCCCTCTTGGAGTCTCAGCGTGTGATAATTATTTAGCAACCTTATGAGCAGAGGTGTGGAGAGTCCTGCATAATCACAGAGTGAGAACCATGGCCTTTCTCAGGATAAGGTGACTTGGGAACGCGGGGTGGGGTGTGAGAAGAACCTCATTAGCATTTTCTGAAGATACTCCAGACTTCCAGTCTACATCTCTCAAAGTGCAATGTCATCCCATTTTGCAAATGAGAAGCAGAGAGTAAGTCTCTAGTAAGTCATGCAATGCTCTGAAGGTAGGTACAGGTTCATCCAATGAGACCTAACGGGAAGACTGGACACAAGTGCTGAATATCCACATGGGACTATGAAAAAGGAAGGCCTTGTTACTGCTCAAGTAGCTGTTACAGCATTTGGGAGCCTCGGGGCCCTGGGCCAGCTGAGAGGTGGACGTGGTGGTCTCTTTATTATTGTCTGGAAAGATTATACCTTCATCGAACGGTAACAGGAATTATGAAGGATCCAGTAAACATGGTGTTTCCTCACAACCTTTCCCCTTCAACTGTGGTCAACACTGAAGAGGGACGGCTACATCCCGTTGTCTTTTCTGGGTGTCCCTTTGCAAGGGGTAGAGTGGGAGAGCCCATGTCAGTGGAAAATAATTTGTTTATTAACTGAAATACTGTTTAACCTACGGATACCTAAAATTGTTGGTTAGTTGGCTTTTTACTCATTCTGCAGGCCCGTAGTGAGCACTTCCAAAGACCAGGTCCTGTGCTGAGCACTGAGGACATCAAGCTGAAGACACCACGCGTGCTCTCAAAGACCTACATCCTGACTGGTTCGAAGAGCATATAAACCAAAATTACAGCCACCCTTTGGCAAGCCTATCACTGCCATACACAGTTCTGTGCTGTGGGAACTCAGAGGAAGAAAGAATTCAGTCAAGTTGCCTAGGAGACCTTTCTGAAATAAGACACTGATGAAAGAAGAGGAATTCACCAAGCATGAGAGAGACCATTCATTCATTCCTTCATTCCTTTTCACATTTAATTGTGCTGGGCACCCTGCCAGATGCTGGGGGGTACTGTGGCGAAACGGCCCAGTCCCTACCCTCATGGAGTTCATAGTCTAGGGGTGGTAGGCACACAAATAGTTTGCCATAAATTTGGGAAGTGCTGTGAAGGAAAAGTATAACCTGTCTCAAGAGTCTGTCTGGGGAACTGATCTTGTCAGGAGAAGCTCTGGCAACAATGTGACTTTTTTTTTTTTAATGTTTTAATTTCTAGGAGAGAGAGAGAGAGAGACAGCGTGAGCAGGGGAGGGTCAGAGAGAGAGGGAGTCACAGACTGAAACAGGCTCCAGGCTCTGAGCTGGCAGTCAGCACAGAGCCCAACATGGGGCTCGAACCCACGAACCGCGAGATCATGACCTAAGCGAAAGTCGGACGCTTAACCGACTAAGCCACCCAGGCGCCCCAACAATATGACATTTGAGCTGAGATGAGAAAGGCACTCAGCAATGTAGGAGGCCAAGGGGCCTGCAGATGCATAGGCAGGAGGAGATTTTGGGCAGAGCGAGCATCAGGTGCATTCATTCATTCCATGACATTTATGAAGCTCCTATGTGTTCAGCACTGTGGTCACCATGATGAGCAAGATGTCCGGTGACCTCAAGAAGCATGCAGTTGAGTGGGGGGGGGGGGATCATGGCTGGGCAGGGGAAATGCTTTCCCACCAGAGGAAACAGCATGTGCAAAGGCCACGAGAACAAAGCTCAAGACATCTTAGAGATTCGGGCTCCTAGCTCCCTCCCCCGGGTGACAGCTCTGTGGGGTGCTGCTTGCTCTTCCTTGCTTAAGAACGAAACTACTTTCTCTACCAATGGCAGTGATGTCGCACTGAGAAGAAGCCGCCTCAGCAAATGCTGATGTGTGCATTTTGCAGCAAGCTGAGAGTGGCCGGCCTGGCTTGGCCTGTGCAGCCCTCCCCTCCTCCCCAGGCAGGATCCACACAGTCATCAGCACCATGGGGCTGACTGCTTAAACAGGGCACCCTCCCTGGCTCATTGCTCTGAGCCTGCCTATGCCTGGGTGCCCTGGCCACACCCGCGGCCCTTCCAAACCTTCTGTCTGAGGGTTGGGACCCCCTTCGAGGAGAAAGCCCCCATCTTGCTTAATAACATTTTCCCTCTGCCTGTCTAATTAACTCCGTCACTGTATCTGCAGTCAGATAAAATGCTCATTTCACACCACATTAATTTTTATCAGCTGAACATTAAGCAACACAAAGCTATCTATGCTTGGTTTAATTTACATACTGACAGACCTACAAAGCATTACCCACAGTGGCTGCGAAGCAAATAAGCAGAACTGGCATCAAACAAGGCTCTTCAAAATGAAATATTGATTTGCAAGGCTGACAGTATAGAAGGGTTGGAGGGATATGGGAGAAGAAGTGAAGAATAAAAGGGTTATTTTTCCTTGAAGAACAATTATTGATGGAGTCAACTAAGAGGTCTCCTAAAGGTCAAGCAGAGGGGCAAGCTGAGCTCCAGGGCACTGAGGGATCAGGTGCGCTCTGGGAAGACAGCCTTACAGTCCATACGGTTTTCCGGAAATAGAATCTCTTCACTCTTCTGCTCTTGGAGGTCCCCCTCATCTAAAAGGAATGCCCTCAAATAACAAAATATTTTAGTATCTCGCCCCACCTCCCCTTGATATAGCTCACCTCTGTGACTATGTCAAGCTATTTCTTTGGAACAGTCTTCCTTCTCCTACTTCATGGCTAACATCAGGCCACCACCTCCTCCAGGAAGTCTTCCCTGATCACTTTCCTACTTACAAGTATGTCCCCAGAATACCCAGAAGGTCCACAGTGTACCTACCACACTGTATTTTAATCATCTATGTATTTGTCTCTTTCTCTCACTGCTTACTTATAAGTTTTTTATAGGGGCAGATATACTTTTGATGGGATGGCCGAGGTTTATCCAAGTTGGGATACTTTCTTTAAGAAAAAGAACTTAAGGGGGCACCTGGGTGGCTTAGTCGGTTAAGCGTCCGACTTTGGCTCAGGTCATGATCTCACGGTTCGTGGATTCAAGCCCCATGTGGGGCTCTGTGCTGACAGCTCGGAGCCTGGAGCCTGCTTCAGATTCTGTGTGTGTGTGTGTCTCTCTCTCTGCTCCCACTCCCCTATCCCCCCCCGCCCCCTCCCCGGCTCACACTATCTCTCTCTCTCAAAAATAAATAAACATTCAAAAATTTTTTAAAAAAGAAAAAGGACTTAAACCTCTAACTGAAAAATATTACGGAAACAGGTAACCGTGAGAACACATTCTGAGGATCCCTCCCAAGACCTTGGAAGAAGCCTATGCAACTGAGTGTAAGCCTATGCAATCTGAAGTGTAAGCTTTCTCAGCTTCGAGTGAGTTGCTTCCAGACCCTCAGGCACAGTTCCTCACCCAGAATAAGCATGGCATAAATGAAGGGAACACGAACTGAACAACTACAGGTAAAGGGACTACTTCTCAGTATGCAGTCTGACGGGCTCAGCCAAAGAAAAGGTAAGGGTGGTCTCCCTGAGCGTCACAGCAGCCCAGATGAGAAGCTGACTAGGGCTGGAGACAGAAATGGTTTCTAAGCATCAGGTTTTTCCATCTAAGAACCTGTGACCAAAAATTAAATAAATGAAAAAGAAAGGAAAGAAAAGAAAGAAAGGGAAGGAAGGGAGGGAAAAGGAAAAGGAAAAGAATGAATGTACAAACAGATGCCCCCCAGGGAGGGGACACATGGCTCATACAGGCCAGTCTTTAGACTTTAGATGATTCCTCCTTTCACCCAGATCAGCGGTTCTTCCACTTTCACGAGCACTGAAATCACCTGGATCACTTGCTACATGGCAGATTTCCTGGCCCAACCACCAGAGTGTTTAATTTCTTATAGATGGAGTGGTGCCTGATAACCTGNCTGGCAGTCAGCACAGAGCCCGACACGGGGCTCGAACCCACGAACCCCGAGATCATGACCGAAGCGAAAGTCGGACGCCCAACCAACTAAGCCACCCAGGCGCCCCCGATAACCTGCATTTTAAATATGGGTGCCCACTCATGATCTTTCCCTAGAGGTTTACTGAGATGTAATCCACATATGACACTGTGGAAGTTTAAGGTGTACAGATATGCATACATGTTGTAGAACGTTTACCACAATAAGGTCAGGTAACACATCCTTCACCTCACAGAACTGCCATTTCATTGTTGCTGTTTTACAGTGAGAACATGAAAGCTCTATTCTCCTAGCAACTTTCAAGTATACGTACACTGTTATTAACTACAGCCGCCATAGCTATAGAAAGCACTACAGTGCTTTGCCAGACACCCCCAGAACCAACTGTGATCTTGCTGCAGGTTTTCTAAGACCACTTTGAGTAACCTTGATTAAATATAAACACTGACATGAAAGGGAGGAATTGGGTGGGAGCCAGATGGGAAGGCTAGTAGAGCCCTTCTTAGGGCTCCCTTAAGAATTTGAAATCTGACTTAAAAATGATGTGGCATCATGGCCTGAGGAAGATCCAGCAATGACAGAAGGTACAGAAAACATGTATCTAGAACCTGGAGAGTAGAGAAGGCTGTAGATACTTTAAAACATCTCTGCAGACCCCCGTTTGAGAACAACTCGTGCCTTCCTGTGAATGTCAGCCTGCAGATGCTTTGTGCTGAGTCCCCATGAAAGAGAGGAGCAAGACACCTTCCCCAACCACAAGGGCCAATGCCGGTTGAGTTTTCAGCTCTGTTAGACTAACACTTGTATTAGGCAGTCCTGGATAGGAAACACATAACATTCCTGTCATGGTTGCATATGGCTTCCCCAAAAAGAAACTTCTGGACTGGCTTCAGTTTCACAATCATGCATGCTAGGGCTTGCAGGTATCAGTTGGCTCTAGGATTGCTGCAGGTATTTTGTTTTCAACACCGGCATGGCACAGTCTTCTTCAAGATCTCTGTGATCCATGGAGGCCCCAGAGCCTTCTTTTGGATCAAAAAGCTTCAAAAAGCCAAGATTGTCATTTGTTTGTTTGTTTGTTTAGTAGTGTTTAGTGGGAAGAGAATGCAATAGGAGCTTTGGCATCGGAAAAGTCTGGCTCATTTAGAATCAAACGTGCATAACACCAACTGTGTAATTGAGCCCAGTCCAAAATCTTGGGCTCTGGGTTCCATGGCTAGCTCAGCTAGTACAAAGCTGTATGAACTTGAGCAAGTCATTTAACCTCCCTGAGTCTACTTCCTTACCTGTATATTAGTTCTGCCTCACAGAGCTGTGACATGGAGCCAATATGTTTTGAAAAATCTAAAGGTAAATATACAGAGGACTGGCTTCTCATAATGGTCACTAATTCTCCTACAGCTAACAATGAAGATGTCTACAGAAAATAAGTTTTAAAAAATGATTTGAAGACAATGGAGTGCAACCAAAAGCTAACAGAAAACTGGAATACCGTCTTCAGCTTGAAAGACTGGGCCTCCACTTGGTGAAATCGGTGGATTTATGAATTTTGCCTGAGAATACTCTCTAATCAGTTTTTGGCTCTGGGTATCTCAAGCCGTCAAAGAATAAAGTCAGGTTTGGAAGAGGAATAAGGAAGTTAGGGGACAAAGTCTGTAAGGGTGGGAACTGCCGAGGGAACAAGTCACAAAATAGGTATATAAAATCTTCCCAAATCTTTGGCTGACTGCTGAACTACACATGCAGGAAGGAGATCTCAGGGGGCACAATACGAAGCAGTAGCTGCAAGATGAAAGAACAGAAAAGAGACTTTAGCTGCTGCTGACTACCTCCAAGACAGGGCTAGAATTTGAGTCCAGCCAAGTTAACTGGCTGCTAAAGTGATTTATCTTTGGAGGAACATAACAGAACCTAGAGCTTCAGCAATGGTTATTTGTACTATTTATTATCCAATCAAAAGTTACTAGACATGTAAAGAAAGAGTAGAATTTAACTCCTACCCAGGAAGAGAAAAGCAGTCAATGGAAACTAATCCCAAGAATACTTGGATGATGCCATTTAGCCAATAGGGACTTTAAAGAAGTTACTATAAATACATTCAAGGAATTGAAAGACCTATATACATAATAAGTGAACAGATATGGGACCTCAATGGGAACTAGAAACTATAAAAATGAACCAGATGGATATCCTAAAGTTGAAAAGAAAAATGACTACAATGAAAAAAAAAATTACGGTATGAGCTTAACAGCAGCTTGGAGATGACAAACAAGAGAGAGTCTGGGGGCCTGAAAACGGATCAATAGAAAGTATCCAATCTTAAAAACAGAGGGAAAAAAAAAACGAAGACAAGTGAACAGAGCCTCTGAGACCTGAGCACTGTAAACCATCAAACAGTCTAACATACATGAAACTGAAATCTGAGAAGGACAAGGGAGGGAAGATGGGCCTAAGATACATTGGGAGGACTGAATGAAAACTTCCCGAATGTGGTGAAAGACGTTAACTTTCAGATCCATGAAACTCAACACATCCCAGGCAAGAGAAACACAAAGAAAGTCATATCTAAGCACAACACTGTCAGCTCTGGAAAATCCAAAAGTAATCCAAAGATTTTAAGAGAAACTCTTAAGAGCAGCCAAAAGAAAAAACACATATTACTCACAGGAGAAGCAGCAATGTGAATGACAGTTAATTTCTCTCAAAAAACAACAAAGGGCAGAAGGTGAGGAAGTGACACCATTAAAGTACAGAAAGAAAACAATTGTTAATCCAGAATTCTACATTTAGGAATAAAGGCAACATACAGTCATTTTCAGATAACTGAAAACTGAGAGATTCATTATCTGGAGACCTGCACTAAACGAAATAATAAAAGAAGTTCCTCAGTTTGGAGGGAAATAACACTAAATAGTTAAGTCAGATCTATAAAAAGGAATGAGGATTGCTGATTTTTTTTTTTAAAGTAAACTGTTATTAATTTTTCCAGTGGGTAGCAAATTTATCCCATATAAACTAAATGACATAAGACCTCTAAACAAAACCCCAAATTCTACAAATTCTGCTTTTTTTTTTTTTTTGGCTTCCTCCTTAAATTCCAACCCCCCCACCAAAAAAACAAGCAAAAGTAAAAACAAAAAATCTAGGTTTATTATCAGGTATGTGATCTTAGGTTCTAAGTTAACTTATCTGTGCATTTGTTTCCTTATTTATAAAGTGAAACGATGGAATAAATAATCTCAAAAGTTCCTTTTGGCCTGAAGATACTGTGGTTCTATGTCTACATTGGAGCTGTAAGTTAGTAATATGCTCCATTTAATTTTTATGATTATTATTTACATATCCATTATGATGGTGAAGGTAACTGAGTCGTATCAAGGGTCAGACAAACTCATAAAATTCACCCAAGGACTAATGAGCCTCAGAAGCTTCTCAGACATACCAAATCCTTTCGTGCCTCACAATTCAAAAAGACACACTCCCATTGCTAAAGTAAGAACATGAGGTAAGTCATGGCGTATCTGCTTTGTGAACTGAAAAGCCCTAAATAGATAAAGGTAAAGCGGTTTTGTTATTCCAACTGCCAGATTGCCTTTCACATTTGCAATATACTGGTGCTGGATGCTCCGTTTCTTAGTCATCTTGAACACTGAGGAACTACATTAAACCACATCAGAATGTGCTTAGCCAAGCGCGAAAGTTCACTGCACAAGTCCTGCCTGTGTGAGAAGCAGAGAGTAGGGAAGCCAGGACGCCCCAAGGACTGGGAGCAGTTAATTAAATATTCAGTGTGTCCATGTTTCACTGGGGGGAGAATCTGTGGAAATTCAAAGAGCTTTCTCGTGATCTGCCACAGAGATGGACTGAAGCCACGCTAGACTCTAAGGCTAGGCCACCACAGTCCAGGAGGTTGCCCCGAGGGTGGCCTTCCTCAGTTGTGATGCTCTGTGACATTTGAGCTGGGGAGCCTTTCCATCTTGCCTCAGTGCTTCTGAGACTGCTGGATGAAGTGAGGCCTGGGAGGTGCTTGACCGACTCAGTGTACTCTAGAACAGCTCGTTGAGGACCTGGGTCCCAGCAGCCTCTCTGAGGTGGCAGGGGAAAGGTAGAACTTTCCCTTCACTAGCAGTAGCTTTATGATTCTCCTGAGCGCAGCGTGTTCAACTGTTTCTTTTCTCCCCGGAAAACAGCCACTGTGAATAACGTGCTGTTTGGAAACAGGTCTACTTAAAATGTCACGTTAATACAATTATTTACAAATACTGGTGTAAATGAAATAAAGGTCTGACTAAAACAGAACATTTCCAAGCCTAACACCACTACTTTAACGAACTGAGCAGAGACATGCTGAATAATTTTCTGCTTATCTCACAGCATTCTTGATAAACCTTTTTTTGCCTCTGAGTCACAGGTCCCAGGTTAAATTTCTTTTTTTTAATTTGCTCCAACTTCCCAACTTGTAGCACACAATATGGAAAACACATCCTTTGTGTTTCTGCATGGCTCTTAGATTTGAACTTTGCCGCCTCAAGACCATCACACCTGCTTTTTACCCCATCCTCTGTGGAAAAACATTAACAAAGCCCCAAGGGAAAAATTCTGGGTGCATAATCAGTGAGCCAAAGCCTGCTTTCTGATATCCAAATATCCACTGACGTCAGAGGAAACTGAGTCACTGACATCCCTGTGAGCTGTCTGTGGGTTTCTGACAGCAAAGTCCAATATATTTTCAAAATGACAACCAGAACCTTCTAAGCCACTGGCCGCTCGATGTCGAATAAAAGAACTCGTGATAGTGCAGAGTTGTCACTTAATTAGAGCCCAAGTAAAAAGCACCTGGCTTCGTTCCTTGCTTTCTGTTTAGATGGGTGCTCTGACCCATCTGCCCACACTCTTGGGCTTGCCACTCAGAAGCATTTTACCTGTAGAGTCCTGCCTTTCTACCTCAACTCGTCCAATAAAGCAAATGTGGAAAATAGGAGGCAGAAATGAGGACTTGCTCTCACAGGGGTTGCTTAAAACCAAATCCTAGACCTTAGTTTCTAAAGTGTGACACCCCCTTCACTGCTTGCCAACCACATGAAAGCTCAAGAAAACACTGCCATGAGCATCAGAACTTCTGTCTATCACCATTCTGGCACACATATCCTGGAGTAGTGGCAGATATCCAAAATCCCCACCTATTAGATGTCTTCCAGCTTTGGAATCGGAGCAAAGAACTCTTGCCTATAAAGAGTCAACCTGGATTTGGAGGCTGGTAGTGGGGACAAGTATAGAGAGAATTCAAAATGGTGCCCTCAAATTACTGTCCAGTGTGGGCTATTCACCATCTATCTGCAGGCTGGCAGCAACTTCTCACTTTATTCCTGTACTCATCATAAAACAACAGCAGCAGCAACAATAAAACCTCAGTCCTTAGATGGGTGGCTTGAGACAGAAAATTTGCTTCCACATTCTTCTTCTTACGACCTATCCCAGAAAAGGTGGCCAAACCTGAGGAGAGTGTATTTTGAGTTAAAAAGTTGACAGGCATTTAGAATGCAAGCCCCTTGAGAAGTGAGCTTCCCTGAGAAGGCTCTGTCCTTTGACCTCATTGCTGTAGGGCACAGTATGACACCATGGTGGGGTATGGGCATCTACTCTTAATGGCACAAAGATGAGGGAAAGTTCTGGGGCAGCCACTGACTGAACTGTTAAGACTGTAGCTTCAAACAACTTCATCCTTCTCTCTCCTCCATAATAAGCTCGCAGAAACAGCTGGTTTATCTGTCATCCTCAGACTACAGGGAGAGACTTTCCTAATGACTGCCCCCCCACAAACACCACGTATGCCAATTCCTCTCACTTGGATCCCCATCCTTCCCTCCGTTCCAGCCTCAGTTGACATGAAGATGCCCTGTAGACTGTATGGCACTGTAACACCGTGGAATACGATTTAGGAGAATATATTGCCATGGAACAATTATAGTACGATATATTATAATGGAAACAGCTCTGGGCAAATACCTAAATGGTGCTGTGCCTTGCCTTTTCAGCTTCAAGCGGGGGGTGGGGGGGGGTACTACCTGATGTCTGGCCTACATCACAGGACTATTGTTGAATATCAAAATGTGTAAATATTGTCATCATCATCATCACAGTATTTTTCTAGCCTCTGCATCCTCAAAACAGGAAGTGTGAAATGAATCTGTGGTTAGTGACAGAGTGGAAAGAAGCCTGGAATAGCAGTGAGCCTGGGTCTGGTGGTGGCCATGCCACTGTTGCTCTGGGCACTGCTGTCTGTGACTCTGTATCACAGACAGGGTGGAAGTTTCGCTCTGGTGGGAGCCAGAGTGCACTTAAACTAGAAGGGACTCCAAGAGATGGCATAAGCTCATGAAACTAGGCGAGCCTTGGATAGTTCTGATGTGCACTGCAATCCTGAAGGTGACCCTTTTAAGGCCCCCAAATGCAGGAGCTTGATTCTAAACTTAGAGGTGTGACGGGGAAATGCTGAGCTGCTCTATCAAGGTGATCTGGCCTGTACAAGCTTTTTACCACTGGAAATACATAAACTGTTTTGAGAAACAAATCCCTGCAAAAGAAGGCCAGACAGGGGTGCCTGGGTGGCTTAGTCGGTTAAGCGTCCGACTTTCGCTTAGGTCATGATCTCGCGGTTTGTGGGTTCGAGTCCCGCGTCGGGCTCTGTGCTGACTGCCAGCTCAGAGCCTGGAGCCTGTTTCAGAATCTGTGTCTCCCTCTCTCTCTGACCCTCCCCTGCTCATGCTGTCTCTCTCTCTCCTAGAAATAAATAAAAATATTAAAAAAAAAAAAAAAAAAAGAGAAGGACAGACAGATACCATTTCATACCCACGAAGATGGCAATTAAATAGAAAAAAGGAAAACAGCAAGCAGTTGGCAAAGATGTAGAAAAACTGGAACCTTCATACATTGCTGGTAGGGACCTAAAGTGGTGCAGCCACTTTGGATGCATTTTGGTAGTTCCTCAGTAAATCATATACAAAATTATCATATATACCCGGCAATTCCACTCCTAAGTATACCCCAAAGAACTAAAAACAGGTGGTCAAATAAAAGCTTGTGGTTAAATCTTCATTGGACCCCTACTGGCAATCAGCAAAAGGCAGAAACAACCTTAACCATCGACTAATGAATGACTAAAGAAATTCTGCTATATCCATATAATAGAATATTATTCAGCCACAAAAAAGGAATAAAGGCCTAACTCATGCTACAAAGTGGATGGACCCTGAAAGCATTATCTTAAGTGAAAGAAGCCAGACCCAAAGGCTGTATAATAGATGATTCCATTTCCGTGAATACCCAAAGTAGGTACATATATAGACACCGAAAGCAGATTTGTGGTTGCCAGGGGCTGGGAATGGGAAATGACTGTTTAGTGGGCAGGGAGTTTCTTTTGGGGGTGGTGACAGTATTCTGAAACTAGAAAGTGGTGACGGCTACACAACTTTGTGAAGGTACTAAATGCCACTAAATCATACAGTTGGAAACAGCTAGGATGGTAAATCTTATATGTGTTATAGCCCTATATTTAAAAAGAAAAAAAAAAAACAAGAGAACGAAAAAGAAAGCAGATTAAGGTGGGGATGAAGTGAAAGAAAGGGAGCACTCTGGAGCTCCAGTAGAGGGAGGACCTTCCAAAACTATCTCTGCTGCACTGTGGGTGCCCTTCCAAGGGCCTGGGTTGTTGGCTTAATTGAGAAATTATTCCTAATAAGTCCCAAGGAGCTACAGGTCTTTTCCGTATAAAGGGGAAACGATCATATCTCATGGCAGCTCATTACGCATTCTTTTGGTACCATGAGTTGTTTTAAAACCGTGAAATTAGTTCTGGCAGAGTTTACAGAAAAACACCCATGAGATGAGACTGAATGAGTTATGTAACACTCCTCACATTCTGCATACGAGATGTTAACTCCTTACTAGCACTGCTAAGGACAGTGGTGTCATTTATAAAGTAACAGCAGATGCTGGTTTTCACCAAGACCAACACGTGGTTGATGGGAAGAAGCAGTTGTCCGGAGAGAGCTCTGGACAGGCCAGCAAGCAATCGCCAGGCCCAGCCAGGTCCTTCCTCCCCACATGAGGTCTTGGAGGCCCCAGATAGGTGCAAACTGGTTTTACTAAGAGTTCCAGGAGCTGGGCTGACACCTCAGCGTGGTACTGAAGGCTTTACAATGAGCCAGATATCTAAAACATTAATATGACCATCATTGCTCTAGAGCTGTGCTACCGGGCCAGCCCCAGTCCAACCATGAGCATGATTAGTCTGATCAATGAGATTGACTTCTCACATTAAGGCAGCACATATTAACAAAAGTTTTCGCCTGGCAACAGTCATGAAGCCAATTATTATATCTTAGGGAAAAAAACCCAAACCTTACTTAATGCATGAGCCCAAGTAAATTGCTAAGCATATGAGCTCTCTCTCTCCCTTCTCTTCTTCCCATAGACAAACACACATACACTTTATGTGCAGTGTACCTAAAATAATAAATCTAAATATATATAGGACATTTTACCAATAAAATGTAATACTTCATGAATTTCATTCATTTCAAAAATAGCAAAGAACTCAAAAGTAAAATAACTACAGGTCAAAGACCAAGCACTCAAGCTTGGAAGAGGCCATTAGGACTCTACTCAAAATCCATGGACTCTTTTTCTAGAGAGAAACAAGCTGAATTATCTGGTTCCTGAACCGAAACGCTGGCTCCTCCTTGGAAGGGAGAGAGGGAGCCTCCCCCCTCTTCAGGCAAGGCACATTGACAGCCACAACATGTGGTCACCGACTACCAAAGTAGGAAGACTCAACACAAGAGACGGTAAGCTTAGGTCACACAAGATCGAACTGCCTGAAGCCACGTGAAGCACAAGCAAATCATGCCCACCCCCAGAGGCAGCACGAGAGTGACGGCAGCACAGGCTTAGGAGTCAGGCAGACCCAAGTCTGAAGCCCAGGATCGGCCACCTGTTTGCTGTGCAACCCTGGGTAAGTCACTTCCGACTTCTGACCTCTAGTTTCCTTCTATTAAAGGAAAGATACATCCACACTTTCGAGTAAGAGCATTATCAAACTTACAGGGTTACTGTGAAAATGAGATAATGTAATGAGCTAACAGAGGTATCTGGTTATTGCTCAATAAAAAACTTTTTCTTTTCTTTTCTTTTCTTTTTTTTTTAAGACCTGAGGACATCAGGGTGTCATGGTGTGGTCTGGTTATTCATGTTCACGATGAGTCATCCAGAGAGGGCTAACATGTAGTCTGCATGTTCTCAGGGAAAAGGCAGGGACCTTCCCTCCAAAGAGCTCTTCATCTGCCTACTTCCCTGAGGATCCCTGAAACCTCAGGCCTCCGCCCCTGTATGCCCTTCTCCGGAGCCCTGCTCAGACTCTCTCCTTCACTCTGGAAAATCTACTTTGAGTGAACTCTTCTTCTATAAATTATCTGATAAACTGCTTTACCCTAAGGTGTCGATTCGTGAAAACAGCAAAGTTTTTGTGGGTATCCATTAGCAAGAGGGACTGCCGTCAATGAAAGGAGAGTGACATTTCAGCAAAGGTGTGCCCTCTCCATCACACTACGTAAGCAGTTTCTTCTGTGCCGCCAGCCTGAGATCTTACCATAAGGAGCCTGGGGCACGTACAGAGCCCAGCGCGGGCTGCTGAAGATACCTGGTGTTCCTTATCAGAGTCATAGCTTAAAAGGCGTCCATTCAAAGCATCATGGCCCCCTTTCTGTCTGATTCAGGGTTATTGCTTGGTAATCTGCACTGGTCCAAAAATACTGGGGAGGGAAGTGTGGAGTCATTAAGGGAAACAAGTTCTTAAGCCAACAAGATCCCGCCATCCAAATGTGAAGTTTATCATGATGCTTTCAT
This sequence comes from Crocuta crocuta, assembly GCF_008692635.1. Taxonomy (NCBI): domain Eukaryota; kingdom Metazoa; phylum Chordata; class Mammalia; order Carnivora; family Hyaenidae; genus Crocuta; species Crocuta crocuta. Next base: position 12,847,234 of record NW_027527920.1, on the reverse strand, counting down.
GAGAAAACACACTGAGAAGTAGCCTTGTTTCTTTTTTCTTTTCTTACTTTCCCCTGGAATCTGATGTTCTTTTAAACACCTGTGTGCTGGAGACTGCCATAGCAGAGAGCGAGATAAGGAGGGAGGGGCACAGAAGGGACAGAGGGCTGAGGCATTTTAGTTCTTATCAAGATGTGTATACTGGAATGTCTCAGCCTTTTTTTTCCCCCTCTGTCTTTGTCTCTCAGTGCCTCTATCTCTGGCTTTCTTTCTAAAACAGTAACAGAGGGGCTCCTGGGTGGTTCAGGCGGTTGGGTGATCGACTTCAGCTCAGGTCATGATCTCACTGTTGGCGAGCTCAAGCCCCACATCAGGCTCTCTGCTGTCAGTGCAGAGCCTGAGTCAGTTCCTCCGTCCCTCTCTCTGCCCCTCCCCTGCTCGTGCTGGCTCGCTCTCAAAAATAAACATTAAAAAATTGAAAATATATATTAGAAACAGTAACAGAAATATTGTTAGGGTTTCATCTGCCCAGCGATGGTGGTCCTGACTCCTCACAGAGGACAGGCATACCTCCAGCACCTGACCAGTGTCCCTCTCCACCCTGCCTTCAGAGACATTTAGATGAGTTGCCTGAAATGGACTGAAATGGGAGCGTTTACACCAGAGAAGTTGGCAAACACTACAAATCAGAACTTTTTTTTTCTTTCTAGAGAGCCAACTGTTAAACACTCACCACTGATAACAGGCATTCCATAAACATTTGCTAAATAAACAAAGGAAGAATGATGAGCTGTCCCCTTGAATCTAGCTATTTCCAACACCTCTCCGGCTCTGCTCTTAGCAAACCCCCTGTAAGGCCTTCTCAACGAGATGACAAGCCTTAGCATTTAGTTATGAGGCAGAGAAAGAATTGCCAGGAAGACTAATTTAAAACAAAATTTCTCTTTGGTAATAGTGTCTGACTCAGCTCTGGTGGAAAGTAACAACCTTATAAACCCACAAGGAAGAGGTGAAGATTTCACATCATTTCTCATTTCTTTTGATGTTAAGAAGAGAACCGTATGTAAGGCCGGGGCAGGGGTGTGAGGGGGGTGCGCCGGGCTCGGTGTGGCGGTCACGTACAGCAGCAGCCTCTTCGTGACCTCAAGGAGGGAGTGACTTTCTCTAAGTGCAGGTTCCCTTGTTATTGACTAGTAAGTAACACTTCTTCTGCTTGACCTATGGGGTAACTGTGCCCCCTCCCCAGCATCCCACTCTCTCCCCAAGCTGAGCTCCTAGTCATCCTCTGGACCCCAGTTCCCACACTTCTGCTCCCTCTGCTGTGTTTACAAAGCCATCCCACCTCCATCAGAAGAGGGCCTGCTCCTTGTCACATGGGTCCCTCAGCACATCACTCCTGTCTGATTCCAGCACGGAGCTGCTTAGGGACCTGGAGCCCCCCACCTCTGCCACTCCGTGAGTGCCACAGGGCAGGGGCCACGGTGAGGGTTTATTCCCAGTAGCTTCTGCAGTGACTGGCCTGCGGTAGTGGAGCACTGCAGGTTTATTCTAGTGAACTGCTAAAAACCAGAAGCGAAGGGGCTTTTAAACTGTGGGCACAATACATAAAATGTAAAGAGTTATTATCAAGGGCAGAAGACAAAAAAAAANAGGAAAAAAAAAAAAAAAAAAAAAAAAAAAAAAGGATGCACACTCCCGCCAACCCTTAGGAAGAGCCTTGGCCTGCACAGACCCTATAAAAGCATTTAATCACATAGCTGCGAGACAAAATTCGTGAACACCTGGAGGCCCCGGGTGGAAGGGATCGGTTAGGAATTGCAGAAAGCATTCTTCTACTTGTGGCCTCCTCTTCCTCCTCCTCTCAGTGTCTTCCAACCGCTTTATTCCAGGATTCTGAACCCTCCCTGCCCACAGGGCTCAGAGGTAAGAATATTATATAAGGAATGAATGCTGCCTTCATTTGTTTTAATAAAAGAAACAGCCCATTTAAAGGAACACAGACTTTAGTGGCTCAGATATTTCCGAATGTGAATATGACCCAGCGGCTCAGGAATACAGAACGGCTGTCTTGAGAATGACCGTTTTTTTCCTATTTAAAACATTCTGGAAAATTGCTCCGTGTCCCCGTGCCAAAATGAAAAAATGAAAAACATAAGGGCTATTTGGAATGTCTCTTCATTTTACAGATGACTTTAATGCATAATGTTATAAAGACGTGCAGCTCTCTGGCCTCAAATGCCCCTGATGCAGCCGCCCAAAAGCCCGGGAGAGGCAGCTCGCCACAGTGTGGAATTTGTGAGCAGACCCTTGCAAAGAAAACTCATCATTTCAGATGACTTTCGTAGTCATTCATGGGCTTTTTAGTGTTTCCTAATAAAAGAGAAGCATGGGGGTATGGGGTAATAGAATGGTCTTACAGCATAAGATGATGATGATGATGGCGACGGTGTAGCTCAGGGTAAAAAGCTGTTTTCACCTATGTTTCCTCTCGTTTTATTTGATGCAGCAACCACGTCAGCCAGGTAGGCGATAAGTCACCGGAGGTACAGATGTGGGAAACGAAGGCCGGGAGAGGTACCTTGGTCTCCTTGCTGGGAGCCCGGATGGTCTTGCAGTAAAACCCAGGGCTCTCCCAGGATGTCTGGCAGGAGTGAGGTGGGGTGGGGGTCGCATGTGAAGGGGCGCCACCATGACATCCATAAGTGGAGACAATTTGGCGGGGCACACGTGCTGGAGTCAGAGACCTGACAGCTCTCCCTGGGTTAGGTCCCTGGATCATGAATCAACTATGATCCCTCTGGCCACCATTTCCTCATCTGAATATGTGAACATGTGAACAATTCCCAACTCAAAGACTGTTGTCAGGGTCAAATGGTGGTGTGGTAGTGGAGGGGAGGGGGCGGAGGTAAGTACATGGTAGGGATCAAATGGTAGCCAGGAGTACTTATCATCATTTCTAGCTTTACAAAGGGCTCCTAGACCCAAGAATGGGGCTAGTTTCATTTGTTCTTTGGGACTCTGCTGGGTGGGAATTCTTCTAAATATTTCACGAGGTCCATCTCTTCTTCTTTTAGGGGCTTAGCAAGGGGCAGATAGATAGCTCAAGTATCTGGCTTCCATGTTCAGAAGGAAAAACATGGCCGTGAGTGTGTGTGTGTGTGTGTGTGTGTGTGTGTGTGTGTTGATGAGCCTGACCAATTTCTTCCACTCCTCTTTACTTTTGAAACAATATTCACCTGTTGTTGACAAACCATCTTTTTTTTTTTTTTTCAGATATCTCTGTGTCTACAGAGATAAAAATCTTTGCCCAGATTCAATAAGGCAGGAAATCAATTAAGGTTTTCATTTTCTGCTTAGCCTCAAAAGACAAGATGAGGAAAGGCCTAGGTAAAGAAAATGTGTACCATTTCCTTCAGGTTTCACTCTGGGCAATATAATCAGCCAAAAAAAAAAAAAAAAAAAAAAAAANTGATAAAAAAAAAAAAAAAAAAAAAAAAAAAAAAAAAAAAAAAAAAAAAAGAAGAAGAAGAAAAGAAAAGAAAAAAAGAAAACAAAAGCTTACATGTCCTATTTGAAACAATTTTTTCCTTTTTTTTTTTTTAGTTTACAAAGTTATTCCACTCTGTTTTGATTAATACAGACAACTCTGACAGAGGAAAGACACCTCAGTTTTTTAAAGATAGCTCTAAACCCAACAGCTTGGGTTTTAAGTGGCTACATTTAAATATTTCTTCCTCTGTTCATTTCCAAACCTGGGCCATAAATCACCTTTATGAACACAATGGCCTGTGCCCATAGCAATTTATCATTTGGATAATGTCACCTGTTCAGGTGTGCATTACTTTATGCCTCAAATTAGAACTCGGGTTGGCTGAAATCTTCCCTCCCATCCCCACATTCAGAGCACTGCCCCCTAGGACCACTGTGCACAGCCCAGTGCTGGGAAGAGCCCAGGCGGTTCTTCATTCTCAGGGTGGAGGAAGAAGGTGCTGGAAGGAAAGTGGAGGCCCTACTGGCCCTCTCCAATTCACTTGCCCAGTTTCATGTTTATTGTCTATGGAAGTAACCTATTATGAAAGGTTCAACAATTCCAGCCTGGAGAGGAGGAACATGCATGCAACATGTGTATCAGTGTTTGTCATTCTGAGAAAAGGCAAGGACTTGAAAAGGAGTGGGATGGACAGATATGAAGCCCATAAGGGAGAATCTCAGAGTGGAAAGGATGTCAGAGTGGCTGCTGGGAGTAGGGGAGTCCTTATTTGGTGGCCCACTGTGCGTTCCCTTGGTCAGGTCATATCATCTCCCTGGGCCTCATTTTCTTTAGCAGTAAAATAAAAGATCTCTTGAGATCTTCTTCCTTCTCTGCCATTCCATGACTCTAATTCAGGAGGAGGTAGACAATTGTTTATTACTACCTACAAACCCCATGATGTAACTACTTTCTCCAGCTATTCCGAAATAGATGGGGTTAAGGGGAAGGAAGGGTGATGATTACAAGTTTCTGACCCATAATATGGAGACGTGATCTTTATATATCTTGATGGAGAAAACTGTACTTGGGCTTCTCCTTTTCTATCTCTACTCTTCTCTGTCTCTGTCTCTGTTTCACTGTCTTTCTCTTCCAGAAACCTCAGAACAGACAAAATACTATCTAGAACTAGCATTAATATTAACACTCAAAATGGGTTTGCTCTGTGTTAGGTATTAGATTATAATTTTTTTAAGTTTATTTATGTGAGAGAGACAGAGACAGCACAAGTGGGTAAGAGGGAGAGAGAGAGGGAGAGAGAATCCCAAGCAGGCTCCACACTGTCAGCACAGAGCCCGATGTGGGGCTCAAACTCATGAAATCATGAGATCATGACCCGAGTCCAAACCGAGAGTCAGACGCTTAACCAACTGAGCCACCCAGGCGCCCTTATAACATAGTATTTGAAGAAAACTATTTCACTTAATGCTCCAAATAACATAGAGAGGTCCCCATTAATCCCCTCCATTTGACAGATGAGGAAACTGAGGCACAGAGAGGTACTTTGCACAGGATCCCACAGGGAATGGCAGAATGTGAATCTGAACCGAGGGCCATCTGATTCCCACATGAGTGCTATTTCCATAGTGCAGAAGTGAGCAAGTTCACCAATCAGAGTCCTTTAAAATATGACTTAGTAAGTTTGATTGCTTAAGTTCCACTAGTGATTAAGATCACCTGTAGCTAAGGGGGATTACAAATATTTTTGAACTTCCACAAATGAGAGAGCTCTGACTAGGAAATTACATATGTATGAGATTAAACAACCGATTTCAGGAGCCACGCACAAAAACTAGTCTCCTTGCATTTTGGCCAGGGTTTATATTTGAATTGCAGATTCAGAGATCCTGGCTCAGTTTATTCCTCTTTATAAGCATGCAATCACAGCTCTTAAATTAAAACAGTCTCTCTCTTTCCACAGAAGAAACCTAAAATCCAAATTTGTTCATTGTTCTTTTTTAATGGCCTCTTTTATAAGTGCAGTTTCGAAAATGATTTCCTCATCACCCGAGTAAATCGAAGGAAAATGACTTCCCAGGCACAGTTTTTAAACGCACCAGTTTTGCTCAGGGTGTGAAAATTGTGCGAATCCCATGGATCCAGGCCTGAGCACATCCAGGGTAATGAATCACTGCTTCCACCAGTCACTTCCCCCGTATGTAGCCCAAGTTGTCCCAAGGTCCTCTCTGCTCCCCCCGCCCCCTGTACAAGCCGCCCCATCTCACCATGACGCCACTCTCCTCTGACAGGCATGGGAGCACCTGCCAGCGGTGACTTCACTGTACCAATCACTCTGACAACAGCCCAAATAAAACGGTGTCATTTAAACCACAAACAACAATCCAAGGAGGCGGGGGAACTCAGAGTCCCCCGAAAAGGGAAGAGAGGGAGAGGAGACAGAAAGTGAGTGCTGTTACCACAAACAATTAAAACAGAGTCACCCATTTGTGGACTTAGGAAACGTGGGGAGACAGTGTCACTAGAGGGAGGGGTAAGGAGTTGGAAAGAACTGGGTTTGAGCCTCGTACTTCCACTTAGTGGGTGGAAAAGTTATCCTCTTTTATTTGTAGGATGGAGTAGTATCAGGGCCAAGTCATAGGGCTGTTACAAACGCAGAGTATTTACGTAAACCACGTAGCACATAACTCTCAGTTTCTGTTAGGTGATTTATATTATATTGTATTAAAATACAGGATTATACAGTAGGTCTGCCTTTTCTGTACATTAGTGAACATTCTAGAAGCCAACACACCCCTCTCACTCTGGCAAACTATTTACTATATGATTCAGAATGATGTGAAAGAAGCTTGGGTTCAAGTCCTTTGCCTCTAACCAGACGAGGGACTTGAAGTAATCACATAACTTGGTATCAGTTTCCAATTCTGCCACATAAGGGTGCCACTGTCCCTAACACGGTATCGCTTCTATTCACTGTCCAGCACCAAAATGTCACATACCAGGGGCAACGGTTTACATTTTAGGTGTCCAGGAGTCCTTTCCTTTGGGCACAGAGTCCTCTTCTCTCCAAGCTTGCCCCTCCCCCAGGAATGTCGGGGGTGGACTGGGCAGGCATCAGTGCCTGGGAATTGTTTGTAAAGCCTCCCTCTGGAGTGCTCCAGCCAATTCCACAGCATCTCTAATAAGCATTTTAGGCAGTGATGTGCTGCTCTGAAATGTTTCCTTTCAGTAGGAAAGTCAAAACTGTCAGAAGGAGTCTAACTCTTCTGCTTTTGATTTCCTGGTAAGAACCCAACAGGAAAAGTTGCAAGAGTATGGAAAACAAAACAAAAAATTACGGGGACAGAGGAAAGTCCATAGTCTAGTGAATGGCTGATCTGGGTGCCTGACCAAAAAGCACCCAAAATGATGGATGCCCTGACTCTAAGCTCACCTCTGTGTGACAGTGTCTATACATCCACCCACAGACAGTCACAGCACCGGACAAATGCAAGGCCAGACCACAAGGGAATGGTTCAAATACCCCTTGCCATACCTTTTGAAATATCATTATATGAATACTGCCCAAGAACTCTCATCAGCATTACTAACGGGAACTTTTAGATGGTCTTTACAGCTGTCTCTCCCAGGGAGTTGCAGTGCTAATGAAAATAATAGCAGCCCCTGGTATCTGTAAAGGCTTTACAATTTCATAAGATGGTTTCATCTCTACACTCTTCTTTGATCCCCACAACAATGCTGCTGCGTAGGCAACATGGGCATTATTATCCCCATTTCACAGATGGAAAAGCAACTAACCTGTTCAGTGAGGTTAAGGAGCAGCAGGTCAGGAGCAGAGCGAGGCCTGGAGTCGCCGCTGATTTCCTCCACTATCACCATGTGCTCTGCCCACTGTGATGAGAAGCACGTTCTCACATGTGAAAAGGAGGGAAGTGGAGTCATGAGGGTGGTAAGGAAAGACTGTTGGGCCAGGAGTGAGGCTCCGGTTTCCAGTTCTGATTCTCCTGTAACTGAGCGAGTTACTTGTCCTTGAGCAAATTACCTGCCTTCCTCGTTGGGCAGTTCTTGCCTATAAAACAAGGTCCGTCAGCCCTAAATTCTAGAACTAATCCTACACCTCCTTGAAATGACCAAGCTGACATGAGATATGGATTGGTAAATCTGACCGTTCTTGGTCACAGCAGCCTGAAACTCAGTGACTGAGGGAAATGCGGATGATTAATTCCAGTTCTTTAAAAAAATTCATGTTTAACAACTATACCTGCACCTTATTTAAACAGACAGCTCTAGAAAGTTTTGTAGAAAAACCAGCAGCCCCCTCCCTCCATTTCCCATGCCCCAAAGGCAACCACTTTCTACTCCTTAAGCTGATTCTTTTGATATTTACGCCCATATCTCTAAATAACATGTTTATGTAACTACTTCTTGACTTTTCAGTTCTAGGCTTTATCTATTGACCTTCCACTACGGAAGATGAGGTTTCTGCTTTCTTTCAAGATCTCCCACCTCCACCACACACGCACATTTCCTGTCCCGCATCCTGCTAATGTAGTCCTCTCACAATTTGGTGGGATGGATACTCTGTGCTTGTTTTAATGACAACAGAAGAGCTTTTCACTGCCAGGTCATGCTGTAGCCCACGAGTTTGCTTCGTTTTTGGTACAATATTATGTTTCTCATGAAGTTAGGAACAGACTGGTTTTGCTCACTTAATTTTCTATCAACCTAAACTCTCCCGTACGCATGTCTCAATACATTGAAACCTATCAGATATTCTGCCAATTTCACCGTTTTTTAATTTTAATTTTTTTAATGTTTAATATTGAGAGAGAGAGAGAGAGAGAGAGAGACCATGAGCACGGGAGGGGCAGAGAGAGAAGGAGACACAGAATCTGAAGCAGGCTCCAGGCTTTGAGCTATCAGCACAGAGCCTGACGCGGGGCTTGAACTCACTAACCGTGAGATTATGACGTAAACCGAAGTCGGCCACTTTACTGATTGAGCCACACAGGCGCCCCTGCCAATTTAACCTTCCTGAAGCAATTCCTTAGGAGCCTTCTGACCAGCTCCAGTATGCACTCGTTCTTCTCTGGGCTGGTGTAGAGCTGTTGTCGTGTGATTTCTCTTTCTCATGATCCTGGGGATTCTCTTCAGTATTCTGTTGGCTTCCTTGTTCTTAGACCCCGTGTCTTTCTTGTTTTTGTCCTCATTCTGATGGAGCTTCTCTCAGTAGTCTCTTGAGAAAGGATGTGTGTGAGGTAATATTTTGGAAACCTCACATATCTGAAATGTTTTTATTCTCTAACCTCATGTGTAATTGATGGTTTCGTTAGATAGAGAATTCTACACTGGAAGTCATTTACCCTTAGACATGAAAACCTTGTTCCATCACCTTCTAGTTTCCATTGTTGCTATTCTGAAGGTTAACACCCATCCAATTCTTCATCTTTAGTATGAAATCTGTTTTTTGTCTTTGAACATCAAGGATCTTCCCGTCTTTGGTGTTTTGCAACTTCATAATGCTCCTCTCTTAGTATGGATCTAGTTTCATCCATTCTACTAGGCATTTGATAGATTCAATGGGAGAGTCCTATCTTTCACCTTCCAATTTTCCTGAACCATCTCTTGAATTATTTTATTCTTGCCATCCTCCTCATTCTCCTTTCTGTCTTATTTTTTCATTTCTACGCTTAGCTTTTATTTGTTATAGCTTATTCTTGACAAAAGATGACAAAAAAGGGTGTTCCTTTTTTTTTTTTTAAAGAGGATCCCATTCTTTTCATGGATGTCATATCTCCATTTATCTTTCTGCATTTATTAAAGACAGGAGTATTTGCCCCTCTGCCAATTTTTTTTTTCCCCTCTCTTTATAGTTTCTGTTTCCTCTAATTTGCTACTTAAAAAAATACCTTTCACATTAGATGCTTTCCTCAGATGTCTGGTAATTCTTGGTTATCTGCTTCTATTTAAGAATGGAACACTGATTTTTGGGTGCATGAGAGGAGTTCAATTACTATTAGAATAACTGATTTGGCGATTTCCTTGGGGAACCCCAACATGAGTTTTTTTTGTTTTGGTTTTTGTATTTTGTGTTATTTTGTTTTGTTTTTGTTTTTTAGTGTTTTATTCCTCTTCGTCTGGTCAGACATTGCAGTGAAGATTCCATCTCCCGCCAAGAGGTGTACACCTGGCTGCCACTGGGTGGGAGCCAAGTTGGAGAAAGAAAGCAAGGGGATTTCAATTAAATATATAAATGTATCCTTAACCTCACTGTTTGCACACGGTGTCCCAAGAAGAGGGACCATCAGTTTACAGTATCCAAAGAAAAATTCAAGTCAGAGAAGGGGTGGAACAGTTTCTTGCAGGGAACTTGGGAACAAATTGTTACATAAATAGATTTTTATTCAATATTATTGTTAGGCCATCTTGCACCTGACTTTCAGAGGTAACTGGTACCATCAATTCTTGATGGGTTCTGGGAGGTTCTGGGTTTTCTCCATTACTGGCTTGGGAGTCAGCTTTCTTATCTGGTAAGTCTGCCACTTCTATTCCACTGGCTTCCTCGCTTCCAAATATTGTTATTGATGTGTTCTCATACGTAGCCTGTGGGTCATCCTTTAAAAACACTCGTTATGAGTCATTTTGGTAGATTTTGAGAAGAGAACAGAATTAACTATGTGTATTTAATCTTTTATCTCTAACCATTTTGTCTAAACTCCTTTGCTCCATCCTTGACATAGTAAAACAGTCAAATATACTTTGGACTGACAATATAATAACATTGTCTGAAAGAAAATCTTAATCCTCTGAAAAACTGACAGTTTGTTTATTCTTTTATTAGTACCCTAGATCTCAATTCTCATTTCCGCCTACTTACATATCTGTAGCCTGATTCTGCCCAATGCATTTGTAATCTGAGCCTTTTGAATCTCTATTTGACCATCAATCCATGGCGAGTAATGTGCAAAGCCAGCCAAGGGCCAAACTATGTCAAGTTCATTTACTGCTTCTTGGGCAGCTAACAATTTTCCCCCTCAGGTTATTTATGAAAGTGGAATCATTTGCATATTCATTAATACTGAAATGGTTATTCCCCACTTGTCTAAAAACCCCTAAACCCCATAGTTGAATCAAGTGGTAGCATTCTTTAATCTTGAAGAATTGTACAGGTTGTGGAAAAGCAAAGTGTTTTGATAAACATGACCTCTAGTGTCACACTGCCTACATTTGAATCTCTGCTTCCCTCCCTCTGTTTGGTCTTGAAAAAAACTGATGAACCACTCTGTGCCTTGGTTTCCCCATCTGTATAATAGAGCCAACAACAGTACCTACCCCATAAATTCATCATGAAAATTAAATGAAATAATATATGGAGAAAGCACTTGTTTCAGTGAATGACACATAGAATGAGCTCAATAGATGGGAGCTAATTCTATGCATTATTATCCCATATTTTGAAGTACTTAGGAATAAAGTTAATAAACACGCATCACTGTGCCTTGACAAAGAGACAACCCCTCACCCATCAGTGATACAAGAAAAATAAGAGTGTCATCTGACAGTTAAACTGTAAATTCAGCACCAAGTGGACCTGAACAAAAATCCACAAAGTCAGGTACAAGCAGGTCTCAGGTCAGAGGGCCCTCAGATGAGATGTGATTGATGGGACGTGCACACTGGATGGATGAACGTCCCCTAGGGGCATGGTCTGCTCTTGGATTGAGAAAGGATACTGCTAGAGTCTGAACTATGGTGCAACACCAAGGCAATTCCACGCTTCTGACCAGAAAAGGTTGGGCTCTGTGGTAACAAAAGAGATCACTACATCTCAGTAGCTTAAAAGAAAAAGATTTCCTGATTCCACCAAGTCTGATGTGGATCCATGGTCCCCCATTTTGTTTCTGCTATCCACAACACCTCATCTCTAAGGTCCCCCCAGTAAGGGGAGGGAAAGGGAAACCGACAAGGCACAACAGTTCTCAAAGGCCTTGCCCTAGAACTTATATATACCACATCAACAGTCCATTTGCCAGAATTCAGTCTCATGGCCCCAAACCTAACTGTGAGGAGCCAGAGGAACATCATATCCTGGGTGCTCTGAAGAGCATATAGGGTGGCGAGTCCATGCAGGCCACCCCTTTGCGGAACTCTATTTAGACGGCCAGCTGCTTTCTCCAGCGATCACTTTTCTTTCTCTTTACTGAGCACCCTCAGTCATGCAGGCTCTGCATGACTGCCAGGCTCTCTTTCCTTATGTCCCATGGAACCCATAAGTGGTCAAGACTTGAAACCTGTGTTCTTAACTCTCCCGGTCTTCAAGTCAGTGAGAATCTAGGCAGACATTGTGGTAGAAGCTCTACCCCTAGTGGTGAACAGGCTCTGGAATCTGTTGACTGAAACCTGGTCTTAAAAATGAGCCCCATTTGGGGCGTCTGGGTGGCTCAGTCAGTTAAGCGTCCAACTTCAGCTCAGGTTATGATCTCGCGGTTCTTGAGTTCCAGCCCTGTGTTGGGCTCTGTGCTGACAGCTCAGAGCCTGGAGTCTGCTTCAGACTCTGTGTCTCCCTCTCTCTCTGCCCTTGCCCCACTATGCTCTGTCTCTTTATCTCTCAAATATAAACAAACATTAAAAAAATTTAAAAAACTGAGCCCCATTCAATCATATCCTTTGCCCATCTTCCCATCAATTCTGCTTTGTGGCTGAACTTTTCTAACTGGTGACAGCTAAGGGAACAGAAAGAAAAATTACTCTAGAATATTATATTTTTATTATAATTATTTATATTAGACTTAACAGTGATAAAATTTTGTATACTACAGCTTGCAAAGTAGTTTTGTCTTTGTTGCCTTATTTTATCACTGAAATAATGTGGGAAGTAGCAGAGTCATAATTTTACATAAATGAGAAGACCAAGGCTCATATGTAAAATTGGAAGAGAATGGAAGCATCACACTCAAGATCACTCTGAGCTGGTGCTTTAAGTGCTTTAAGACCCTTCAGCCTGGGTCTTCCAATCTGTGTCTAATTTTGACTTTCCCTTGTATGTCTTACGTAGATAGTAGATACTCAGTGCTGCTCAGTCTTGCGTAACGGGGGAAAAACAAGGTCTCCAAACTTAAGTCATTTATAACCTATCTGGATAAAGAGGCCTATTACATTTTATAAAACAATCTCTGAAAATCAGGAGAGAATGTATAATTACGGACTGCTTTACACAGGGGGCTTTCTCTTGGTTTTCAGCCCAATAATCCCATTTTTCTAATGCTGGCTGACATGCCACTCCCTTCCCCAAAGCCTTCTCCAAACTCCCCAGGTAGAATTAGCCAGTCCACCTTCTCTAAGATGCCCTGCATGTGTCTCTTTCATCCTGGAGCACAGATCATGTATCTGTATGTAAAAGCTGTTGGTTTTTTGGTGATGGGGGAGTGGGCTTGTATGACATCTTTTTCTTTTTCAGATAAATCATCGATGTGCTGAGGGTAGGAATCAAGCCTTTCTCTGCTCTCTATCTTGAGGGTCCCATGTGGTTCCTGACACGAGTTAAAGGTTCGTGGGATGAAGGTATAAATGATCTAGAAGAGAGGACGCAGCTTGCTGAGATGCCCAATACAGTCCCACAGGTGTCTTTCTCAAGCAAACCTTGGGAATTTGGAGGCAGGAGACCAGAGCTGAAGAAAATGCACGGGAGGAGAAGAAAACGGCTGGACCCACATACGCTTTAGAATTTCTGGGGTTCATCCTCCTGTCACCCCGGCATCCATGACCTCTGTTCTTCCACGCTCCCTTCCCAGGCTACGTGGCTTTGTTTGCCACATCTGACAGGTGCTGTGATTCTCCTCCAAAAGGCTGCCTTTGGCACGGAGTGAATCAGCCTCCCTGTAGGCACCAGGGCCCATGACGATGTGGAGAAGCGGAGGGCGCAGACACCAGAACTGGTCCTGACTGCTTCTCCTCCTCCTCGAAGGTCCGTCCCAACCTTTTAGGTGAGTTCTTTGCTTAGGCACTGGGAAAATCTGAATCTATGTTCATAAGCAGATGCATGAAGCAAAAGGGGCTGATAAAACGTAAAAATCCCCAGTTTCTCTTCCCACGGTTTGACCTTAAGGAAGCCAACCAACCCAACAGTGTGTCAGTTTACTTCTCTATAAATGAGTCTAATGATACTTCGCCTAACTCGGGGAGGAGTGGCGAGGCGTAATTAACCAATGCTCATTTCTCTCAGCACTTTGGCCGTCCTCCATGGGCACAAAATTATGTTATTACTTGGAATAATAATAATAGTTTCCCCTAATAATTCTGTGTTATTATTACATTTAAGGAACTGTATTAGAGGCCTTCTGGATCTAGTTTAATACCTATAAATGTCTCTCCCTGGCAAAACAAGGGAGCGTTGCCCGGTGATTATGGTTTGTCTTACATTTCAAAACGAGTCGGTTTAAATCCTCAGCAGAGTCCTTAACACAGCGCCTGGCCAAGGGGGAGCTCTTTTGATCTCAATTCACTGGACCACTGGAAGCACTTAGCTTCAGCAAGACGGCTTGTTTTCAAAGCCCAGGACTTGGCAATTCGAAGGGCCCAAACTACCACTGTGAGAAGATAGGCACGCCGCCAAGATAAGGAGGCCCAGCTCCCCATCCTGCAGCCAGAGCAAGCGGCCTGTACCACAAATGTGACTGCGGCTGCCCCGCATTATTTCCACCAGTTTCTGCTGGCTCTTAAACTCTGAACTCCTCCCCAGAGGACCCCGACCACCCCTCCACTGCATCTTTATAAACTCTCCCTTGCACTCCCTGTTCCTCCCTCCTGATCTTTTATTTCTGCAAACACACCAGGTTCTCTCTCTTTCTCTCTCTCTCTCTGGTCTCTATACGTGCTGTTCACGGCCTTTGCATAGGCTGTCCTTCTTGTCTTTGCCTTCAGCTTTCAGGCAGATGCTACCTCCTGCCTGAGCTCTCCTCAGGCGCCACAACATCCTTTGTTGCTTGGGCCAAAGCACCCGGCACAGAGAATTATACTTGTGCCTTGCCTTCCAGGTTTCCCCACGAAAGGCCGTGGGAGCGTGTGGTGTGCCAGTCCTGGGCACTGAGTCTGCACACAGCAGGTGCTTAATCAGTATGTGTTGCATGTATGAAAGAATGCAGTCTCTCACTTTTTTTTTTTTCTTACAGTCCATTCTCTTATATTCTACAACCCACCCTAACCTTAATCCTTTCCTAACCATCCCCCTCCTCCCACCAACTCCATACCAATCATGGGCAAGTAAAATGGTAAAGAAAGAAGGAAAGATAGGAGTAGATTCCTGAAAGGAGAGAACCAGTGCAGGCGGGAAGGATTAGGAACAAAGCAAAGTGAGAAAGAAAGAGGAATATTTGGGAGGGGAGGGCCTGAAATAAAAATAAGGAATAGGTGCAAGCATTCGAATATGTTAAGATTAGATGATAATCATCCTTAAATTTTCTTTCCCAGGAATTTTCCACATAAGAGAGGTGGGGAGGGTGGGAAGGAATGTTGGGATTATTCATATACATTATCTCCCTTATTGCTCATGCTTACCCTATGAGGCAGTAATGAGAGCCACATCTGATAGAGAAAGGCAGGGAAGGTCAGAGAGGTGGAGTACCTTGCTCAAGGTCACACAGCTAACACATTGCCAAGTCTGACAATCAGCCCAACTATGTCTGAATCCCACCCTGACCATCTGGAGGAGCCGGATGTCCACTCCACCGATGGGGGTGCTCTTCCTTTGGGACTCTGGGATCCTCAAGGGCCCCTTTTCTTCAGGATGCAAAAGAGAAAGGGGGTAACTAATAACTAAGAAAAAAAGGAACTTAGCACCCAGGTGGGCATTAACTGCTGTATTTTGAAGAGTAGTTTTTCACTTTTACAAGGAAAAAAAAAATTCCTATTTTCTTTCAAGTGAAGGAACGTGAATTCATTTGCCTTGGCTCTTGGTTTGTCTTTCCTGGTATTACATACATATCTTGACGTCCTTCTGTGTAAATAAGCCCAACAAGCAAGTTGTTAATTCCTCATCCCAGCAATATTTCCCTGCACAGTGAGGGCCTGGCAGACAGAACTGTGCTCACGGACTTCTGCAAAACCAGCACAAGAAAGCTCAGCAGACATGCTGAAGAATAAACTCTACACCATGATTTGCCTCTCTTAAAGGCTCTGTGACACCAATGAATAGATTCCAGCAGTCCAGTTGCATGCTGACATCTCAATAACTTGGTCTCACTCTCTGCTTTTCTACATCTAAATTTCCTCTCCCTTTGGGGAATGAGATTAAAAACAAGAGTCCTGAGATTAAAAACAAGAGTCCTACACAGAGCAAGCAACTGGCTTGTCTTTGATTTATGCTATTACTGGACCTGTGGTCCTTGAAAGAAATTCCATCACTGCCATAATGAGGAGAAGATTCAGTTAACTACGAAATCCTTCAGGAGCGTACTCTGATGCTGTTGAACTTTTCATTAAACAATGACGCACAAGAAGGGAAGAAAGATTTTTAAACAGCATGATACAGACACACATCCTCTATGAAACTGGTCAAGACCTGGAAATATCATGGGTAAGACAACCAAATTTATAATCCATAATACCACATTTCTCCTGAAAATGCTAGACAACTTAGCCTTTCTTCATTCCTGGGCCTTTCTTCTTAAAGGGAAGGGAGAGAACCAAAGCCTATCTGTGATTCAATCAGAAAATGCAAATGAGGTCAAGTTTCTTACAGGCTTGTGAGATTTCCCTAGAGAAATTTCCACAGGGTCTAGGCTGCTGCTGCCTGAGCCCTTTGGAGGCTGGGGCCAGTCTGTGGAGTGAAAAGAAAGGAGCTGATAATTTCCTCCTCCTTCCCTTAGACCTCTGGCTGCTTGGGCACTTGAATTCCAGTAAGGGACTTCTGAGAGCTTTGGGAATAGCACCCTGGGACTGAAGCTAAACCTAGACACGCACATGAAAAGGTCGCCTTTTTGAAGGTGGAGCTCACGGCCTATCTCAGAGCGAGGACCCTGGACCCCAAATGAGGCAGCAGGGAAGCTCCTTGGGCAAATCCTCATGAGGAGAGATGCCAGAGGTGGCAGGTCTGCTTCTGAGACTGACGGCTCCACCCGTCTGAATGGCTCAGGGCAACCTGGAAGGAAGTCTCTGCCACACAACCCTCTCCTCCCGAACAGCCTAAACTCAAAGTGTGTGTGCTTGTGTGTGCGCGCGCGCACGCGCAGATGCATCTCACACAGCCAGGTCCTCCCCTGGGCCACAGTAGGCTGAAGCCAGCCTGCTACCTTGCGAACGGGAACCATTAGTCGGGGACAAGTTGACAAGGGAGGCTGCCAAATGAAGACGCTCCTCGCTGCCTCCCAGCAACCTGAGGGTGGCTCGGGGAATTTACAGGGTTTCTCCTAGCTCAGCACAGGTCCTAGCTTGTGTTTTGAAAGTAGCCTTTTTTTTTTCTTTTCGCCTTCCCAGAGATGGGTAAACACTGCTGATCAAACTGATACGGCAGTTCCCTTGAGTTTAAAAAGAGTAGACAATGTCAGGAGCTGGCTTTCAGGGGGTTGAGCCAAGGAGGGGGGAGAGAGAGGCCCGGCCCTCGGCATGCCGGGGGTCTCACAGCAACCGAACCCCTGATCAGACACTTCGCTCGTGGCGCAGGGCCGGTGGGAACCAGGCCTGCGTTGCGTCAAGGGGGTTTAAGATTTGAGGTCAAAAAGGTGCATTCTCTGTCTTGTCAAACTTCTGAAAGTTACTTGTAGGTTCAGTGTTGTCATTTTGGCCCGTAGCTTTCACAGGGAGGTGGAGGACAGGGGGTGCGGGGGAGGGCCAGGTGCCTGGGACTTACAGGAAACCTGGAGGAAAACAACACAGGTTTCCCCTAAGTGGTGAAGACTGCAAATCGGGAGGTCCCGATGTACGCGTCAGTCGGCTGGTCTGCATGTTTCAGCGCGGCGCTTCCCTCTACCACGTGTAGGTACAGCCAGTCCGAGACCACAGACACAAGAACTACTGGGGAAGCCTGTTAAAATGCAGATCGCCAGGCTGTGCCCTGAAAGGTGCTGGGTGTGCAAGAAGATCCCCACACCCCGTCCCAGCCCACGCCCTCTCTGCTACTCTACAGTCCCAGACTCTCTGGAAGGGAGCATCACCGGGCACTGCAGTTCCCGCACTCCTACAGCACACCTCACCTCTGCCAGGTAATTACTGAGTCCCCCCTGCAGGGCCTAGGGCCTTGGCCAAGACTGGCTCTTCACACTAGCCCTAAAAGAAAACCCAGAAGCAGGGCCACTGGCTGTTGAAGGGATTTATCTTCCACTGAAGATGCCTTCGCTGCATTCAGGTTCTCTGATCATCATCGCTCGTGGTGCCTGCTTCATTTCCCGCCAGCTCCTCCTGCGGTGGCTTCTTTCCGTCTCCCTGTTCCATACCGCCTGCCCTTCCCTTTCGGGCTCACTCCTGCCTGGTGCCTCTGACCAGCGTCATACTCTCTGCCTCCACAGCCATTTGGATCAGAGGCTCCTGGACTCTGCGTTTCAAGCTCGGTCCACTCCATGAGCTGCCCATTCTTAGTGCTGCTGGTTCTCAAAGCCTTTGGTCCTCTAGAAAATGGGGCTCACGTTACAATGGTTCCCCACTGCCCCCTCCTGAAATAATTACTCCTCTGCATTCCCCAAAGGTGTGGGACACACTTCTCCTATGGTTCACATCATATCCTAATTATTCATATCCATCTCTCTTTGCTGCCTAAGCTATAAGCTCTATGATGTCTAGGACTACGTCTTACTCACCCTTGCAGCTAGTGTGGGGCCTCATGATACTGATAACAAAACATCTACTGAGGGCTTACTCTTTCGCAGTCACTGTGCTAGGTACTTTCAGGCAATATGCCACTTTACCCTTGCAACCACCCTACATAATTGACGCTGTTATTAATCTCATTAAATAAGTGAGACTAGTGAGGCCAAGGAGCTTAGGTAACTCGAAAAGTCATATAATAGCTAATAACTGGTCAGTTTCATGTTGGAATCCAAGCAATCTGACTCCTAAGTCTCAAATTAGGAGCTCATTCAAAATTTGCTGAATAAATAAAGGCAATATGAACAAATGATGAATTAGAAATATCCAGAGAAGGGGCACCTGGGTGGCTTAGTTGGTTAAGCGTCCGACTTTTGCTTAGGTCATGATCTCGCGGTTTGTGGGTTCAAGCCCCGCGTCGGGCTCTGTGCTGACTGCCAGCTCGGAGCCTGGAGCCTGTTTCAGAGTCTGTCACTCCCTCTCTCTCTGACCCTCCCCTGCTCACGCTGTCTCTCTCTCCTAGAAATAAATAAAACATTAAAAAAAATAAAGTAATTAAAAAAAATAAATTGCTTAAAAAAAAAGAAATATCCAGAGAAGCACTGCGTTTTGGATTTAGTCCAAATCCTGATTTCACTGCTGGAGAAACCGAGGGTCAGAGCAGTGACATAAACCGTTTGAGGTAAAACAGTATGGTGGTTAGGGGCCTCGGCTGTGGAAGAGATGGCTGGGTCAGGATACAGCTCTGTCACCCGCTATCTCTGTGAGTCTGGGCTAGCCGCTCAGCCCCTTTGTTCCTCAGTTTCTTCTTCTATAAAATGGGGATGACAACAGAATATATCTCATTGTTTTGCTGTAAGGATGCTATAGGCAATGCAGATTTCTCAAAACAGTGCCTGATAAATATAAATGCTCTCTGAATGTTAGCTATTGTCAATGCTGGTAGAATCATAGCACCTGAGGCTGACAACAGGTGTTGTCCAACAGAGTTGGTCATGAGTCCAACTCTGATTTTATCAAGAAGGAAACTGTTATACTTCCAAAACTAGGATTTGATCACTTAAGCTTTTTTTAAAGTTTATTTATTTACCTTGAGAGTGACAGAGACAGCATAAGCGGGGAAGGAGCAGAGAGAGAGAGGGAGTAAGAGAATCCCAAGCAGGCTCCACGCTGCCAGCACAGAGCCCAATGTGGGGCGCAAACCCCCAAAGCTGTGAGATCGTGACCTGAGCCAAAACTAAGAGTTGATGTTTAACTGACTGAGCCACCCAAGCACCCTGGAATTTGATCATTTAAAAGAGGCATGTTGATCTGCTAGTTCAATGCCCTCATTTTGTAAATGTAGGAGTAGCCCAAGGAGATGGATGACTTGCCAGAATCTTCCTCATCAGAGCCCAGCTGGGAGCAAGCCTGGGTCCCCTGACTCCAGCTGCACCACCAGCAACCCATCAGCCAGCCCATTCCCCACCACCCTCCTGCTCTGGGCTTCTCAGCTCAGGAGCAGAGACTCCAACTGGCCATGACTTGAGTTTATTAGAAACACTCCATGCCGGAGCTCAAATTCATGGCAAGCGAGCCCATCAAGATCCAGTTCTTTCATATGACAGGTGGGTAGAATTACAGCATCACATTGCAACTGGGCATGTGTGAAGTCCACATTGGAGGAAGGCAGAATTCCTTCCCAGGAAGCTGACTGGTGGGTGAGTGAGTCAGCATTTGTGTTGCAAACGACCCGAGGATACAGACACTAGCCAGTGCTCCGCAACCAACACCCACCCTCCCTGGTGCCATTGAGAATCAGTGTTCTTTATGCCCCATGTGCATTAGGTACCTCCGAAAATGATGATGCCCAGGCACCAGTCTGGACCAACTATAACAGAATCTCTTGGGATGAAGTCGGGCATTAGTATTTTTTAAAGGCCTCCAAGTGATTCAAATGTATGATGAGCTAACCCATAAGGCAAGTGAAATGTCCTCCGCCCATAACAACCAGGGCAGTGGTTCTTTAAGTGTACTCTCCAAATCAGCAGCACCTGGGGACAGGTCAGAAATCCAAATTCTACACTAGGTACCCTCTATTGTTTTTTCTCACAGCACTCTTGTTACTTTCCATCAACACTCAGCAAGATGTGAAATTATACATTCATATAGTGTCCTTTGCCTACGCCTCACTACCCAACAGGGTAGGCTTCATGAAGACAGAGTCTAACCAGGTCTACTGCATTACTCAGAGCACTTGGCATATGGGAAAGACTCAATAAATACAGATCAAATTGGGGCACCTGGGTGGCTCAGTTGGTTAAGCATTTGTGTTGCATGATCTCATGGTTTGTGGGTTTGGGCCCCATATCAGGCTCTGTGCTGACAGCTCAGAACCTGGAGCCTGCTTCAGATTCTATGCCTCCATCTTCTCCACTCCTCCCCTGCTCACATTCTCTCTCTCACAAATATATAAACATTAAAAAAAAAAAAACAACCCAGTAAGCAGATCAAATGAATGAATGAGCAGTAGGTATGTGTAAGCAGAACATACATATTATTGCATTTTTCATTTTTCAGAGTTCACTGCCAGAATCCTCTACAGACAGAACACAAACATATGTAATACATACTTTACCTCCCCTCGAAATAAGAAAGCTAAATGCAATTCAATGTAACAGGTAAGTAGGAATTTTTAGGTAACTACCAAGAAAAGGAAAAGATGAAAAAAAAAAAAAAAACAATGGCTACAGACAAGAAAAAAAATCCATGTAATAACTTTGGCTAAAAGCATAGCTTTGCGTAAAACACAATTCCTTCTTTAGGTGGGATCCCTAAATATTTATTCAATGTAGTCAGGGGTGGCTAGTATATTAATAAACAATTTGTGAGCAACAATGAAGTTTAGGACATAGTTCATGGCCATTAAGTTGTTGTGAAGACAGAGCCCATTGATATGCATTTATAAGAAGGATAACATAAGTCAATAAGTAGTGAAACATTATTTCCAATATGCAGGTCTGTTGAATGCTTACATACACATGTGCTGGTCAGATCATTGGTCCTCATTTAGGTTCAGGGGAGATCCAAGGAAGACATCCCAAGGGAGAGAACACATGATGTGTTGGCATAATTGGGTGGGGGGGCAGCTTTGTGGAAGATGAAGAGGTCTGGGACTTGGAAACATTCTTGACTCAACTAGGCTTTTGAAAGTTAATACGGTCAACATTTCTCCCCAGCTTTGTGTGGAGAACAGGCCTCACGTGTGAAGTCAAGACAAACTTTGTTCTTGGATGTGATTTGGGAGCTCACATGAAGAGAAACAATGTGAGGTTTAAATATAGTTTTGCTGACAGAAGCCCAGAAGCTCTTTTCATAGATATCTTCCCTTGTAAATGGAATCCTAATGTGCCAGAAACTGCGATGTTACATTTAATAGTTATATCCATGTTTCAAAACTTAGTGTGCTAGTGGCCATATACTGTAATGGTTAAACCAGAATGGCTGGGTTCAGATCTCAGCTTCTGCCACTTAATAGCTGTGGGACTTTGTACAGATTAAACAGCCTCCCCTTGCCTCAGTTTCTCCATCTGTAAAATGAGGCCGATGATGATTGTTTGCTAGGATGATTGTTGCTGTGAAGATGAGGTGAGGTAATTTATAGAGTTTCAGAACACTGTCTGACACATAAGAAATGCTACAAAAAGGTGAGCCATCATCATTTAGAAACCAAACCCAATCTCAAACCCATGCAATCCATTGCTAAGATCTATTTGCTTATCCAAAAGACCACCCAGAATGAACTGTGACTCTGCTAAGAAACGGGATAGCAGCTGGCAAAGGACAAAATAATCTGATACTGATGAAAAAGATCATAGAGGTGACTTCAGTTGGCGGAATATAAAACATCATAAATAAAGAGAGTCCAAACAGGGTAAAGTAGGACTGTGTAGCCAGGAATTTCTGGAGTTGTCTAGTGCTGATGCCTCAGGATTAACTCAGGTGATTAGAGCACTGCTGTAAGGAAGGAAGGGCTATGGAGTTAATCCTAATTGGAATCAGTTGACTTCCCTCCTGTGCGGTGGTAACAGGGTATTTGGCAGCCTTCCAAATCCTTGTGCCACTGTTAACTAGCACAACTGGCAGAAAGCATAGTGGGGATACTTGCCACACGGCTAGGTACATCTGTATCCTCACCATACACATGCACAGAAGGCATTAATGCAATTATTGTATAGAAAAGTCAGGTCTGGGGCGCCTGGGTGGCTTAGTCGGTTAAGCGTCCGACTTTCGCTTAGGTCATGATCTCGCGGTTCGTGGGTTCGAGCCCCGCGTCGGGCTCTGTGCTGACTGCCAGCTCAGAGCCTGGAGCCTGTTTCAGTCTGTGACTCCCTCTCTCTCTGACCCTCCCCTCCTCACGCTGTCTCTCTCTCTCTCTCCTAGGAATAAATAAAACATTAGAAAAAAAAATTTNCCTGAGCTGAAATCAAGAGTGGGATGTTTAATTGACTGAGTGACCTAGGTACCCTGTAACTTCGATGATTCTTGAGCAGAACAAACAGCTCCCACATTGGATAACATGAGGCGCCTGCTTCCGAAAACCATCTCCCCTTCTCCCTAACACAGTTCCTGATGTTTTACCATCATAAATATATTTCTTTGGACTTCAAAGGCTTTTAAATTCTTTGGAGTCTTCTATTAGAAGGTAGGTAACCTTGAAAGCAACATGAACTTTTACTAGTTCTCACCTTACAGGCAGGGCCAACTGATCAGATTGCTTTCCAGATATGATGAAGAGAAATGTTGTATGAGAATGGAACACTGGATGGGATGGGGTGAATCCCACTCTACCTGAGAGCGGGGATTATGTCTCATTCATAGACCTAGGACTAAATTTCTATACATATACTGGCACTTTCTGGTTGGTACTTTCAAGTGTTTTTGTTTCTGCTTTTTCTTAAAAGGAAGAAGGGAGGAAGGAAAGATTACTATTTTTTTAAAAGCTTTGTTTGCTTGTTTGTTTGTTTGTTTGTTTATTTATTTTGGGGGAGGGAGAGTTATAGAGAGAGAGAGGGAGAGAGAATCCCAAGCAGGCTCCAGGCTGTCAGCATGGAGCCCAATGCAAGTCTGGATCTTACGAAGCAGGAGATCATGACCTGAGCTGAAACCAAGAGTCAAACAAATGCTTTAACCACCCGGGCACCCCAGAAAATACTCTTGAGAGCACCTCCTGCATCTGACCTGGTCAGGATATACCCAAGGACACCTTTTCAACTCGAGTCTCAGGTGCTAAAAACGCTCTAGGGGCAATTTGCAGCCTCAGTGCTGACTCCCTTCGGCTCTGAGAGGGCGCTGGGCTGTCACTGAGGACTTTCAGGGACTCAGGCAGACCCGCTGCTGCTGTGCTGAGCCCTGCACCAGTTCTAGGCACTACACTTTTTTTAAGCACTTGATTTAAATGAAGAAAGAAATTGGCTTATATTTTTAGCAGCTCCTGCTACTAAAACTCATTTGACAAAAGTGCCAAAGGGACAGTTAAGTCTGAGTATGATTTTTTTTTCCCATGGAGGAGGATGAGGGTATAATTTATCTGAAAATGACTGGTACTTTCCTGGCCTGGGGACATTGTTCTACCTGCTCCCTTTTTTTTAAAGACATACTCTTTCTTTTTCTTCCCATCAGATTTCAAACTTAAGATATTTACTGTCTTTAGCTTTAGTTCCCGACCCCTAACGCAACCACAGAAAGGAAGAGGTGCACACTCTCAATTCAGAAACTCCATAACCTTCAATTACATTTCAGAATTAGAGGCATCTCATTGGGTAGTCCAACACCCTCCCCTTCCCCTGCCTGTGATACAGATAACATGTTAAGTACCTTGGAGGAGTATAACATAAAGCCTAAGTGGAAAACAATATTAATGCTGTGTTGACATATACTGGGTGCGAGACTCAAAGTGTATGATTTTAGAGTGGCCCAAATCCTCTCTTCCCAAATGTTTCTATTACTGACTTGCCTTAAGATCTATGTGAGATCCTTTCCCCTACTGCCCCCCCTCCCTGCTGCTCCTCATTAGAGCTATGGAGAGAAATACTGGAATGAAAAAAAAATCTTTTCTTTTTCTTTTATGAGAGTTAAGGCATCAGTCTATTAGAATCCTCTGCTACAAGGCCTGTGACTTATGAGAGTAACAGTTTTAACCCAATAATACCTTGACATAAATGACTTCAAAAGAGGAGTGTGTTTGTAGAGATAGAGCCTTGGGAGAATGGCAGATCGGAGGGGGTTTGGGTTGGTAAGAAAATATCTGGTTTATATAAAATCTACAATAAACTCATTTGTTCATTTAATGTTTGGAAGCTTTCCCCCAGAAATTCAAATTATGACGGGTGGATATATTCCCAGAGGACAGTTTTCAGAAGTCCTGTTGTGCTCGAAGTGTAATCCTCAGGCTATCCCCAAACCACCTCTCATGGCAAGGTTTCCATAGGAATGTGTGTTCAGGAACCAGCTTGGGCTCGAACGTCCTTCTTCCCGCTGCGCTGATATGGGGATGTGGTGCTGCCTCGTGGGAGAGAAGGGGGTCTCTGAAGGAATGGGGTTTGAGAAGGAGCTGCCTGGGCTGGTCCCTGAGGACCAGCCAGTTTCATCTGTGGTGTCTGCTCCCCAGGACCCCAGGGGGCTGTCGTCTGTTCTTCATTACCACGGCTTCCAGTCAGGATTCAGGACCATCATAGGAGCTAGAAAACTGTATTCCAGCTATTGCCTTATAGGCAGACAGATGCAGCTTGTTCATGTCTGTAACCTCTGCTATAGTGGATGCATGTATTAGGTGCTCAGTGAGAACTGGCTGAAGAAAGAAAGATTCGTGTACATTTCAGAGACGAGTGAGTACTAACTATATGTGGCACTTCACTGTAGAAGATCACTGGGGTGAAGGACAGGCAATGCCAGGAGTGGTGGGGACAGCGGAGCAGACTGAGGAGGCTTCCTGAACACAGTTTGAAGGGGAGGGATCAGAGCTGGAGAAGCAGTGGCAGGTGTGAGATTCACTTCCTCTCCCCTCTCAGCCTTGCCCTGGACCTGGGACTGGAGCCGGAAGGAGGAGAGACGCAGGCAGGGGAGGAAGGCGGTCTTGCCAATCCAGTGATCAGTTCCAGGTAAAGGAAGATTTGGGTCAGGGCTCAGAGGGCATCAAGAGGCTCCGGGAAGGAAAGAGCATGTGAGAGGAGGACAAAGGAAGGGAAAGTGACACTTTTCCCTGAGCCTGGGCTCAGTCACCAGAGCGGTCTATTCACTTCCAGGCACCTCCAGGCAGCAACTGACTGAGGTGCACGGGACGTGGCCACAACCTCTACATGGGGAATGGATGCACCCCTTACCCTGGCCCAGACCTTCCTTCCCACGGGAACATGGGATCGTCAAACAGAAAGCTCCAGGGAGGCACTGGGTAGAAACCACCTCGGGTATTTCTTAGGAAGAGAGGAATAAAAGCAAAGTCTTGGCTAATGGCTTCTCCAAGGACTCCCACTTTGCATTTTCCTTCCCTCCCTTCTTCCTGATTCCCATTGATTTTGAGTCTCTCTCGTGTTCAGACAACGTCTCGCCACCAGTAGTTCTGCGAGTCTCTCTCAAACCTGTGTAAAGGTGCAGAATTCATTTGCATTCATTATGGTCTCAGGGCAGCTCATTTACTTTCATCTTGCAATATCCAAAGAGTTACTCATTTACTTAGATCACTTAAGGATTTCCAGGAGTCCTGCAAAAAAGACATTAGGAATCCTCCTTCCCACAGGACTTTCAGGAGAATTGCAAGCCCCACTAGGGGGAGGTGCTGTGTCCCAGAGAGTGAGAGAGACTACCAGAGCATTTAGGAGGAATCTACTAAGGAGGAGATGTCTTTTCTCTGGTCCAACCCGGTTCAGGCCTCACCTCTGCTTACCTGGATTACTGCCAGTCTGGAGACATGATATGGCCCAGGGAGTTTTACAGCAGGAAGTATTCATCTCCCTTGGCATTTATTTATACCTTAGGGCTATTGGAATTCAGTGGGTGGCTGTTCCCTGGAGCACTGACCTGTTAAACTCTCTCTCACTGGAATGGAAGACCTCTGTCCTCAGTTACTGCATCAGTGATGGGTGCGGGGGTGGTGGTGGACAGTGTGGGCTGACAGAGGTCCCATTCTATTTCCTGCTGGGTCCAATTCTGGCAAAATTACTGGTCTGTTCATGCCTCTAGCTTGAGTTCTTGTCCCACAGGAGCCCTGCATTAACTAGGGAGAAGTTCTGCACATCTGGAGGCCTCCAACTCTGACTCCTTTCAGAGTCATCCGTTCCCTAATCAGTACAGCCTCGCCAGGACAACACATGGAAAGAGATGGTCAATTCTTCCATTTGCCTTTGTCGTTTTATGAAGCAATCAACTGAAAGGGCAGGGCCCAGACACTTGAGATTCCCACAAGGAGATGGGAGAAATCTCACAGGGTGCCAGAAAACTCCTAAAGGAAAGGTCAGACCTGGTGACCAACTCTTGCTTCTGTTCATCCAATGACTGATCCATCTATTAATTCATTTAATGAACACATATTTTATTCACCACTCCTTAAGACAATGAACATACTGCCTTGTTAGTATGAAGGTCTCCCCACTGTATGGCAGGCTTCTCAAGGTAGGGACCCAGGCCTTACTCAGTTTAGCTCTGGCACACAGTGGGAACCCAGTAAATAGATGGCTAATGAGCGAATGAATCACACAAATCTGAAACTATCCTACTGAGCACATGACTGTGTTAGAGCTCCTTCAAGGGTGAGGAGTCACAATATTTGTCTTGGACTTTTGCAGAAAATTGTCTATTTTCATCAACATCATCACATAGTCACAAAAGGGCATTTCTGTCTCTATTCTTCTAAAAATAAAGAACTTTCTATCATTATATGTGTAGGACATATTTGCATTAAAATAGAAGGAACAGTTGTTCATTTAGAAAATGTGGAAAAGATAGATGGTTTTAAGCACAAAACCAATGGTCTATAATCTCACTAACGCTGTTAATGTTTTGGAGAATTTCCTTCCAGTCTTTCTTCTATATACAGATTTATGAAGTTAGAAACGTGCTACATATGCAGTATGAGATCTTGATTCTTCCACTTAACATTATATCATGGGCATTTTACCACACCATTAAATATGCTTTGAAAACGTTATGCTTAATGGCTGCATAATAATACATTATAGCTCTTCAACTCTTAACTAATGCAGATTTATTGTCCTTAATAACTCCCTGAATCACTGCACAATCAAAATTGTTCCCAGGCTTCTGTAACCATCACAGTGGCTGATGCTGACTGAAAACCTTTACGCAATGACAAGTAAGTACTTCCAGGCAAGTAAAACTGTTACAAGTGTGGCTGGATCTCATTTCAGCTTTTCCCTCCTCAAAGTTACTAATTCATACAAGCATGCTAATGCCTTTGGAATGTTTATTCTCTTAAAGTTGGAAGCTCCAGGGTACACAAGAAAACAGGCATAGAGTGTGATGAGAAACACATGGCAAAAGTCTAGTCGATTCACGAAACGTTTGAGATTTACTTGGGCAGGAGGGACCATGCCCCAGTTTAGGAAAAGAGATATTTTAATTCCCTACAGTGAAATGATTTTGCTAAAAAAATTATCATAGGCCATCAAGAAGAGAAACAATAATTCAAAGTCGACACATGGTCACACGCCTGTATCATCAGTATGGAGAATGGGAATACCCGGGAGGCTGGGATGATAGAGGAGGTGATGAAGGGTCTTTACCCAACTGGGAAATGTTGACTGAGTTGTGTCCTAGGCTCTCTTCTACTGAACAACTGATCGTCAAACACTGCCATATTCTCTCTAACTCCTTGGGTCCCTTCCTGTCCCAACCCAGTCTTCTTTCCCTTGAAGCTGGAGTGTTTGATAATGTGAATCTAAAACTCTAATTAGAAGGGTTTTGTATGGAAAACTCACTCCAGCACAGCAAGAACAAGGCTAGATGGCATGTCTACCAGGGCAGAACTGACTACCTGAGTACACTGGTTCCTTCCCTCATGACACATCAGCCTGGCAGTCGATACTACCTCCTAACAGCATGGAGCAGGCAGCAGACCTTTTTTTCTGAAACTTGGTCTGGGGTGCTAGCTAGCAAGTGAAATGGGCAGTTTTTCCCAGAAGTCAGAGTTGAGGCCAGTTCCTAACTTCCTACAACTGAGTACAGAAGCCCTCAGTTACATGTTTCTGATAATATTTAAATATAAAACTCTAGACTCACTCATTTGCCAGCCCCAACCCCATTTAGATATTTGGGGCCATAGTAGTGAGAGACCCCAGCCCTCCAGATGATTCTCTCTCACGTACTTTTTCATTGTGTCATTTCATGACTCCTGAACTGAAAACCATTCAGTTCAGAGAATGCCTCCTAGAAAGCATCTGAGTTTCCATGACCAGACACATTGCTGTGTTGCACTCAACTGCGAGAATGTCACAAGAAGCATTTGTGGCTAATACTTTTAAATAAGCTGGTAGAGTCCAAGGTCATTCCTATAAAACATCACTCTCCGATATGCAACCTGGATTGGAAAAAGGGTGAATCTGCAGCTAATATGGCGTTGTATATGGAGGCCTCAGCCTGACAATCCAGGGCGGTATTTGTGGAGCTATAATTACTGATACAGCACCAGCACTCACATAAAATCTTGTTAACTTTTGTGAACAATGTTCTACCAACAGAAATAGTTCTGTGTTATGGCAGAGATAGCTAGTTATGGCCCAGGATCTCTCACTCCCTTCTTCTGTAGGAAGACTGTAGCTGGGCACATGACCACCCAGAATAAAGATTACATTTCCCAGCCTCATCTACAGCCAGGTGTGACCATGTGACTAAGTTCTAGAAAACAGGATATTAACTACAAGTGAAACATACAACCTTCAGGTGGGGGCCCTACAACTAGCATGGTAACCATCCCCCCTCATTTGCCAGGGACTTTCCTGATTTTAGCATTGAAAGTTTCATGTCCTGGAAAATCCCCTAGATCTGAGCAAAAGTGGAATGTTTGGTCACTATCTCTCCACCACCCCTCTCTTCAGCCTACTTCCTGGAATATGGATGAGATGGTGAGCCACCTTGGGGATGCAGGTGAAGGAAAGCCCAGGAATGGCAGAAGAAGCCTGCGTCCATGCCAACTTCTTGTAGCTGAGCTGCCACAGCAGCTCAGATTTTTACATGAAAGATGAATTAGTTTCTATCCTGTCAAAGGTCTCTTCTTTCCAGCTAACCTAACTGATCAAGCCCCATCTCTTTTACTACCATGATTTTTTTGGCTACCATAAGAATTTCACCCATTTTCTGGAATCTGGTACCACTAGTCTTTACCATGCATTTGGTATTTAATCACAGACTTCTTTATATAGTTATTTGTCTTATCACATGATTACACCTCATCTCCTGGGAAGATTCTTTTTTTTTTTTTAATATTTTTATTTATTTCTAGGAGAGAGAGAGAGAGAGACAGCGTGAACAGGAGAGGGTCAGAGAGAGAGGGAGTCACAGACTCTGAAATTGGCTCCAGGCTCCGAGCTGGCAGTCAGCACAGAGCCCGACGCAGGGCTCAAACCCACGAACCGCGAGATCATGACCCAAGCGAAAGTTGGATGCTTAACCGACTAAGCCCCCCAGGCGCCCCTCTCCTGGGAAGATTCTTTAAGAGACAGTCCAGTATGGTTGAGAGAACATGGCTTAGGGTTTAGCAGATTTGGGTTCGAGTCTGAACTTCAGTACTTGCTGCCTGCCTGATCTTGAGCGACAGTTTTGTCATTTACGAGGTGGAAGTGACTATAATCCCTCCTCTGCATACTGCACTGTGTTGTTTTGAGATTAGATATTATGGGAATACTTCATCAGCCATCAGTGCACCGTAACATAGTTACCTATTCTTGAGAATTGGTCCTTTCTCTCATATTCACCTGAGAGCGCTAGCAGGCTCACCACAGTGCCAGGGATGTAGTGAATGCCAGCTCTGTGAATCTTTGTAGATAAATAAAGGATAGGAAAAAAATGTAATAATAATAGTTCCTTAAGTATTACGCAATTGAAATTGCAAAGAAGGCTCTGCCTGGACATCTACTCCTTCAAACACAAAGAAGGCACGAAACACTGGGCGATAACAAAACAAGGCCTCAGATACAAGTTTTAATTCATGAGGGGTTTTTCAGAGCCCCAGTACCGATTAATTCTTGGCAATAAAATCTAAGTCAACGGGGCTGGAGATAGGAGGTTTGTTCCTATGAACAGCAGCACCACTCTTCACAGCCTCAACACTGTGTGTTCTGTACCTCAACACGAATACGAGGAAAAATAAAAAAAGGCTCCAGATACATTTTACGTCAGGAAAGAAATGGCTTCTACTCAGCAAGCTGCTAAGAGAGTTGCTATTTTCAGGCGCTCTATAGTTTAGCAGATTACCAAGGTGATGACATTAAGTTTAAGACTCCCTATTAATGGAAGGATAAATGTGAGTAATTCAGGGAGGCCACTTAAGCAAACACCAATTGAAGGATAAAAATCGCCGTGAAGCCCATGGGGGAAGAACAGAGACGCAGCTTTACCCAACAGCTCAGACAACGAATCTGATCCTATCACATGAGTAGAGCTCCCGCATGTTTGTTGAGACAAAGCCATTCTGTTTGCACCCAAGAGTGACAGAGCTCCTGCAGACAGCTCCTGCTCAACAAGGCTACGAGCTAGCCCCCCAAGCAGCTAGGTCCCTCTCTTGTTCCCCCTTTCCCCTAGCACCTCATGACGGTGTTATTTTCCCTCAGGACCCTTGCCTTGCAGGATATTCCACCCCCCTTCCCCCCAAAGAGCTATCTTTGTACTCAGAATAGGAGCCAACAAATTCAGCACCACTGAGCTACAAAGGACTGATAGTTATTTTTCCTAGAAAGATTTAGAAGTTCAAAGGGGCGGGAGGCCTTAAACTCAGGAAGCGGATTTGACATTGTAGACCTCAAGTGTGTCTATGTGGCTAGGGTGGGAGTAGGGTTGTAAGGCCAGGTGGTATGGAGGGAAAGAGAACCCCACTATCTTCTGAATAACATCATTTGGCTGCTCTCTTGCTGCCTTTCCACAAAGTGGGACCAGAACACTGCACACAAATTGCTCTGATCCAATCAAGGAGCCCTAAAGGAGATCAGGCTTGGCTTAAAAGCTCTTGGGCTATGAGTTAATAAGAATTTTAATAAAAATGGAAAGTATAGCCCTGGGCCGTGGTACAATATCTCTCTGGGTTGCTGGTGTTCTATCAGTCAATCATATAATCTTTCTGACGTTCATAAAGTAGAAAGGGTAAGCAAAACTGTGGGCCAAAGAAGGTTTCAAAAACATAACCTGCAGGAAGACCATCAGCTCTCTGAATGGCCCTCCAGGGACCTGAGACATACCTGAAAGTGAAGTCTTTCCTGCAAGACATCAATCAAACAACCTATGCCCAACACACTTCACACAACAGAACAATTTCCAGGGGCTCCTGGGTGGGTCAGTGGTTGAACATCTGACTCTTGACTTTGGTTCAGGTCATGATCCCAGGGGCGTGGGATCAAGCCCCAAGTCTGGCTTCCATGCTGAGAGTGGAGCTTGCTTAAGATTCTCTAACTCCCTGTGCCTCTCTCCCCCACTGGTGCACTNAAAAAAAAAAAAAAAAAAAAAAAAAAATCCATACACATTTAATTGTCATGATAACCTGTAGATGGCTCTCTGTGATTACTGCCCCCCATCCCCCAACCGATGACAAGCCTGTGGGTCAGAGAGGCGGTGATGGGGGAACCTGATGCCACGTCTCCTGACTCTTCTGTCCTTTCACAAATTTGTCAGTAGCTTACTTCCACTTTAAACTCAAATTGACTCTTTAACCATGATGATGATGCTCTGATTCAGTTTCTTATCCTCAGATACAACCTAGAAGATGGCTCGTCTGCATCATCTGATTCACCTCAAAAGGTAGGAAAAAAAATCACTGATCCTTTTTTACCTCCAAAAATTGCCATTGAGATGAAAACTTACTATCAGTTTAAAAGCAAACAGCCTCCCTGCTATTTATCTATTTTTGCATAAAGGACTATGAAGTTCTGTGGTATTCAAGGCACAGTTCAATACACAGGGTGTTGCTCAATCACTTATTTACTCCATTACACCAACCTCTTTTAATATGCCTGTCAATAGGTATGTTTCTCATGATTAAACATGGGTCCTAACAGTTGATAGGCAGGATTGGCTTATAATATTTAAAAAAAAAAAAAAAAGTAAATGGCACTCAGCTGAAATACAGTTGACATGGTATAAAGCTTGTTTAGCCCAAACACGTGGGTACAAATGCCAGCCCATGTGAAGGCACATTCTTGTAGAGAATTACCAGGAGGCTTGAAACACCACTTAACAATTTGTGCTGGCCCATTCTGCTTTCTGTGCCAAATGAGAGGGGAGACAAAGCAGAGAAACTTCATTCTTGCTCTTGGTGTTTCACACACTGGTAAATGACATCATGAGGATGAGACTTGGAAGTTTACGCTGGCTGTCCTGACCACTCTTTCTTCATCTTTGCCACAGGCTCCTCCAGTTCACCTGCCCCTGATGACAGTCCCGCAGGTTTCTTTCAGAAGCAGGCTGGCAGGTCCAAATTCCACACTTTCCATGGGCAATTGATAACCCACCAGCATCCATCTCTAGACATCCACCCGTCTCAAAACAGAGCTCTCCTCCCCGTTTTAGACTGACTCTCCTTTGGCTCCCTGAACATTTTCACCCCATGTCCAGTGGGGACTCCAGATGCAGCATTTTCAGAATCAAATTTGTGGCCTTCTTGCCTAATCTATGGCCTCTTGGGTTCTCCATTTAGCTGGAAACACCCCATCCAACCTCAGCAGGAAAGGTAGGACTCTTTCTGTATCCCATCTTCTCTATCATAGTTCAGGTTCATTGGTTACTAAGTCCTCAAGGGTATAGCTCCTTAAGATTCCCCAGGGACTCCCCTCCTCAGCCCTCTCAGCCTGACTGTCCTAGGCTAGGCCCTCCATCGTTCATCTAGTCTATACCTCAAAATGCTGGATACACTGCAGCCAGTGTTGCTTCTAAAAGGTAAATCTGACCAGGACCTTTCCAACTGAAAAAATCCTTCAATGGCTCCCTGTGCTCATGATCAAGTAAAATCTTTACCTTGAGTCTTAAGCCCCTCTATCACCTTGTCTTTGCCCCTTCCCCAGGCTCTCTGAATGGGCAATTAAAGGGACGTGGAAGGTTAGGGGCAATCCCAGGCCATAGCCCAGCAATCTTATTTTTCCATACTGAATTCTTGTCACAAAAACCATACCTTCTATCCTGTATTTCCTATTTATTGGTCAGTGCACAGAAATAGGAAAACAAAATGACTAGAAAAAAGCCTGTGTGATTGAGGTGATTCCAGATGTGCCTTGAAGCCTGGCTCACACAAGCTTCTTTCCAGGTGGGGCTCTAGTGATTACACAATGGTGAGGATGCACGTATATCAATCAATGGGCACTACACACTGCCAGTCACATCCTTCCTTGCACACGTCAACACAGGCTGGGTAGCAGGTACTACAAGTTTAACATGTGAAAAACAAAGCAAGCAAACAGTGACCTCATTCCCTGCCTTCCATCGGGAGCCTGTCTGGAGTGTGGAGGTACACCCCCTCTAAATCTCATCTCATGTTGACTGGTAACCTAGCCCTTGGCTTCCATGTTGACCACAGAGTTAGGAAGAGTGCACGCACCATTTACTTCTCTAAAGAGCTAACTGGAGGTATAGCAGTCATTGTATCTATTAGCTTTGAAATCACAGAGGGCCCTACCAAAAAAGTTAGCTTCTGATGGTTTCCTCTCATGAAGCCCCAAACTGGGATACCTGGAAACCTTTAGAAGCAACTGGCTGTTCACCTGGTCTGCAGGCATTTGGCATCATGAAGTTACATCCCAAAGGGTAGGGATGTCTCCCTCCTCTTTGTGTCCTTGTTCTCCAACACAGGGATTGGCACAGGAAATGTCTATGAACATTCCAGAAGGGATCTTATGAACAAATAACACAGGCCATATAACATAAGGTGGAGCACAGGTGACGCTCTAAATTTTTTAAGACTTGGCTTCCCAGCCCTTCTCTAAATCTTTGAGATCCACCCGAGTCTTCAAATGCTGTGGAAAGATCTGGGTTCACTAGCTGTCTCTGACACCAACACTCTCCCCAGCACATGGTTCCAATGGAATCACAGCCCATAGTTTGAGTAATCTGCTGACAACTCTAGAAAACAAGGGCAAATTTCATTCCCATTAGCCCGGGCCAGATCCCTCTCTGCCGATTTAAGTCTGGTCTGGCCTACAGAATCCTGGACCCTCATCCTGCTTTTTACACTGAACACAAGGGGCACCTAGGTGGCTCAGTGGGTTAAGCGTCCGACTTTGGCTCAGGTCATGATCTCACGGTTCATGGGTTCGAGCCCTGTGTCGGGCTCTGTGCTGACAGCTAGCTCAGGGTCTGGAGCCTGTCATCAGATTTTGTATCTCCCTCCCTCTCTGACCCTGCTCATGCTGTCTCTGTTTCTGTCTCTGTCTCTGTCTCTCTCTCAGAAATAAATAAAAAACATTAAAAAATTAAAAAAACAAAAAAAACAAAAAAAAACACTGAACACAAGCTGACCCACACAGGGCCTAGGTGTGGGATTTTACCCTGGCTGTGACTGTACAGCACCAAGCATCTAGAACATCATGAAAAAGAGAGAAAGCTCTCCAGCTGTTTAAGAGACAACCAAACATCCAGATGTCTGGCAGTGGGAAGAGGAAATGCCCTGGCACCTGCCCCATCAACCAGGCTGTGTTGCCCAAGCAGAAAACACAGCAAGTCCCAGGGCCCGGCTGACCAGTACCCTGTGTTGGCCATGGAGAAAGAAGTCTATGGTGCACCTTGTCTGTGCAGGATGAAATCTGAGACTTAAAGCCCGTCCTTCTGGAGGTTTCCTTGAAAAAAGAAGCATGAGGCCAAGTGAAGAGGAGAAACAACAGGCTGTTCATAAATAACCCCAACCACATGAGATACAACAGCTTCATACTTGCAGGTGTCAAAAGTGTGGCCAGGTCAAGATTTCCCTCTTTGCTTTCAGTTCCCAGAGAACACGATTTAACCAAAACCACATTAAAAAGCTCAGTGTCTTCTGGTTCTAATTCAGTTCCCCCAGACAATTTTCTTTTTCTTGTAAGAGAGCATTTGGAGCCCCACCTGATTGGTCATCCTTGAACACATTCATTCAACACATATTAAGGGCTTACGTTGTTGGGCACTGTCAGCATAGTATACCCTACCTTTAATGAACATAATGACAGTAAGACTGAGCAATCATTATATTAATGATAATAATAACTGCTAACCTGTATCAATCCTTTATGTGCCTCACTGAAAAATCTCTTTAGTTGTATTTTTAACTAAATTTATCAAGCCACCCTAAAAATAAATACAATGATTATCTCATTGGGATCTCAGAGAGATTAATTGACCCAAAGCCACACAGTCGATAGATAGTGGAGCCCAGATATGAATACAATTTGCTGGGCTTTGGAGACTGTACATTCACCTACTGTGTTATATCCTTACACCTCTACATAGTACATATGGCAGAGGGGACCTCGGGTCTATACAGTGATTTCACAATTCCGGGGAGCACCACTCATGGTAGTCCATGAGACTGGTACCCATGGGAGCACAGCTCCATAGGATACACGGAAAAAGAGGACCCCTGCCCACCACCCTGGTGAGATAGAACAAACTTGTCCTGGGCTCTAAGAAGCACTAGAAACATACAAGGAAAACTTCTCATATAGGGATGGCTATGTATGTCTTTGTATCACCGGTAGTGGCTTATATGGAAGCTGGCATCCAGGAAGAACTCTGACAATTTTGCTGCCTAATTAAATGAAAACATTTTATAAGGTAAGTAAAGAAGGAGGATTCCCAGACTGGAAGAAGATGAACTAAGAGTCTGTCATGCTGAGCAGGGTCAGGCAGGAGAGTCTTCCCTACAGGAGGACCATCCACGGTATATTGAGCTATGATAGTGAGAAGGGGGCTGAGTCTGTAGAGCTGGCCCTGAGATGGTTCTGGTAGGTAGAGGAAGGCCTGAGTCTGTAGTAGCAATTAGAACTGCTTCTAGGGTGAACCCTACTTGCTGGGGATTGGTGTTGCCAACTACTGCCATAACGTGGGAGGCTTGCTTTCTTTGTGGGGTGGTCCATTCGAGCCTAAGAGAGCCTACTTGTAGGGGGAAGGAGGAGGTGCCTGTTTCTGCAACTCAGTGACTCTGGGTGACTTGTCCTCTCATCTAGATGTCCTCGGCATCTGTCCTAGAGGGCTCTGCAGCATCCCTGGGGGGCCCTGAGGGCCTGGCATTAGGGCTGGGTGAAGGCATCTCCCAGGTCCTCAGGCTGGATTCAGTCCAGGGCTACCTCTGCAGAGCCAGGCTCTTTGCGCTTCACCAAGAAGTGTCTAAACACTGAATTCAGAGCCAGTGACACCTTGAAGCCTGTTGTAGCTCTAAGCTGCAGGGGGGCTTGACCTTGGGAAGGCTAGTTCAGCCTCAGGGTTCCCATTAGGAAGAAGATCATGACAGCTAGATGTTTGCTGAGTTGTTTTCTTCTCCCTAAAGGGACCTGCACGTGTCCAGTCACTGCCAGACTCGCAGAGAAGAGAAGGGAAGGAGCTCTGGGTTACCCAGCACACTTCTCACCCGGCCCCTCTCTTTCCTTGTCCCAGGAATGAGTGGGTCTAGATTCTGATCTGTGTCAAAGAAAGGATGCACTCATTATCCCCTAAAGCCTGCATCCATGGCCTGCAGCACGCCTGACAAAGCAGCCTGCCTTTTCGCATTGTGGTAACTGCCCTTGAAGCCTGACCAGCTGGAGCCCAGTTGATGGTTTTTCGAAAGCTGTTACCCCAAAAAAAGCAACATTGAGTGAGGTGTAGAGATAATTATCTCTGCACTATCACACCACACGGGGAGGGAGGGTGGCGATAATACCACCTTCTTCCTCGACAACAATAACTTACGGAAGCCAGAGAAATTTGGGCATTGAGAATAAAAACGTTCACTGCACTTACCAAGTGTTGAGTGACTCTCCGTTAGCATTTTCAGCAGAGGACCTGCAGGAAACAACTTTTTCTTGTTTTCTCCCCACGCCACCCAGCAGCTGACCCTGTCTGAGGAATGAACACTCGCCCAAGACTCCAAACATTCTGCGGTGGCTGGGAACGCTCTCAGGGGCCTCAGGCATTGCAAGGTGTCCTCACAGACTTCTTGGGTTCTGAAACCCAAGAGGAATCTAGAGCTGAGTGATTCTGTGCTACTCGAGAGAAAGAAAGAGGAAGCAAAGCCACAAGCTGGATGGTTCTGTGGCAGCCACCACCACCACCATCCAACCAGCAGGTCACCTGGCAGTGCCTACTGGCGATGGGTTCTCTCTCTCCCTTTCTGTTGCTCTTTCTTGCTCTCCCTCCCTCTCTCATCCTTTCCTGGGACTCATACTGCTTCTGGAGAAGAAGACACCTGCCCTTGCTTCTTCCATTACAAAGAAAAGAAAGATTAAAATCATTACTCAGAAACACCCCACTGTTATTCTGGAGGTTAGAAAAGAGGTCGAAGAAGCTGGTTTTTCTGTCCCTTTGGGAGGGGTGCTTCCCTCAGAAAGGAGGTGGGTTGGAAATGACAGAATCTGAATTCCAAGGCCACAAGTCGACATTGTGGGACTGACGCCGCCACTCCCACCCTTCTTTTGTCAGTCATCTTACTCCTCGTCCTCTACTTTCCAACACTATTGCCCTCATTTCCATCTCCTCTTTTCTTTGGTCATTACTCTTTCAGTTCATTTTTCCTCATGAGGAAAGTATAAGCCATGTAAAACCATCTTGACCCCTTTGTGGACCAAGCAGGATACAACCGTACAAATGCATCAATGTGCCAAAAAACCACGGTTTGGGGACCTGCGTCAATGGTCACCCCCACCCCCAGGACAGAGAACGGCTCACACCCCAGTTTGGGTTGATGCTATCTTTGGTACATCCTCCTTCATTTTCCTCTACTGTCTCCCAGCCCAGGGCCCAACCCATCCTCCGCAGCCATCTTCCTTTTTAAAGTTCTTGATTCTGTTTTTCCATTCCATTCCCTCTGCTCCTTCCTTGGGCCCTCATCCACTTTGCTTGGACATCAACGGAGCCTGCTCGCCAACATTCCTTCTTGCTTCCGGTGCACCCCAAACTGATGACAGGTGGAGATTTCCCCAAACAACAATTTCTTTAATGCCATTCCCTGCTGGAGTGTCTTTAATGGCTGCCCATGGGCTGCAGGACAAAATCTAAATTCCTTCCCTTGGCAGAAAGGAGCCTCTACATTCTGGCCCTAACTTACTTTTCTAGACATTAATAATACTCGGTCTTTTTTTTTTTTAAGCTACCATTTATGGGGCAGTTACTACATGTCAGGCACAGCGCTAAGCACTTCATCTGAGTTCATTCTTCTGAGAGTCATACCAAGTCCTGTCACTTGCCCTTCAGAGATGAGAAAATGAGGCCCACAGAGAGGAAGTGACCACGAAAAGCTGTATGCTGAGTCAGTGGGCGCAGCACTTGAGCCCTTCTGATACCAAAACCTATGGTCCGGATGGCAATGGGTGCCCTGTGCTACAGTCAGACCATCCTGGGCTCTGCCCTCTACATACGCTTCTGCGGCCATGGATCCACCTCCACCAAAACCCAACTGAGGACTCGGTGCAGAGGAGCCCCGAGGAGCCCCCAGTGCATATTAATTGAGAATTCTCAGCCTTCAGAGTAGAAATAGGTTGACAAACATGACACACAGCCTGGGAGGCTCGGAGGGGCCAGGCAGGGGGAGCAGGCCACAGCTGGGTGAGGGCAGGGGTGGTGGAGTTGGGAGCTGACTGGATCCATCTGAGTTGGAGGTTAACTGCATGCCACAGCCACCTCCCTCTCCCTCCACCCTCCTTTCCCACCTGCTGCCGCCATCTGGCTCCTGGAGCGCCATTCCCAGTGTGCGTTCTCCAAGCCTCCACACCCAAGGACTACTTAGGTAGGAAGCTGGGCTCTGACTCCCTCTTTCTCTAGCTGTTTTGCTGCTAGGAGACTGAGGAAGGGGCATCCTCACTGGGCCTCCGGGTGATTCTTTTTCCCCTTGTCCAAGGCACAAAACTCCCAGAGCCTCTTTGTTAACATGAAACACTTCCTGGTCAGACTCTTCCATCATAGAGCACTCTGAGTTCCTAAAAGTCAAAGAGGTAAGGCAGAATCAGACACGGCAGGAAGCCATGGAGTCCATCCCCTCCATTGACAGGTGAGTTCCCTGGAGCCCGGACAGAAAGTACTTGTCCAGGGTCATTCAGCCTGAAGAGTGGCAGAGGCCAGGCAAGGACATGAGTTCCAAGTCTCCCAGGCACAGAGATCTTTCCCTAGCCCAGCAACGATGTACTACCACCACCCAAACCAATGCCTGTTCCTAGTGTCCCTACGGAGGTCATGGTTAAGTGTCCACTGACTTCCCAAGAGCCATATGAGATATATAAGCAATTCTTCCCATGTGTCTTTCAAGGTGTCAGTAGGAGTCAAGGACACTTTGAAGATTCACACTCTGACCACAGCAAGCCAGGTACGAGGAGGGTTCAATCACTTGTGAAAGGAAAGCCACAGGCTGAGTCAGAACCAGGGAGAGACTGGCAGACACAGCCCTGTCTGGCTGGGGAAGGCCAAGGTCTTCATTTTGGCAAGGTCCCGCAAGGTGTCCTCTGATTCTCCTGGGGTGTCTGGTGCATTCAACAGGTTTAAATCTTAAGGTGAAAGATCCCAGGACACTAAGTGCTAAAAATGCTTACAGCTAAAGATCCCAGGATGCTATCCCAGTGTTTATCCCAAGTGCTAAACATCCCAGGACCATGCACAGAGCTCTTCTTTAGCTGGGTCAGCCCACCTTTCTACAGCCTCACCTCTGTACACCTGCTCAGCTCAAGCCACACTAAATACAGCCCGCGTGTCCATATCTTCATTATCTCTTTTATTATTCCCTCTGCTGAGAATACTTTTTCCCTCTTTAACTAGAATGCTTGTACTTGACTTTAAATATGGATTTTAAATGTCTTTTCCTTTTCATAACCTCCCCTGGCTCTTCCTTCCTCGTCCCCCTTATCTGTCTTCCTTCAGAACTGCATTTATGGCACCTCTTGGCCCTTCCTGGGTTGAATCCTAGCTATTTGTTAACACGCTTTCTCTCTATGGCTACAATGAAAATCTCTCAAGGGCAGTGGCTCAATCTTATTCATCTCTGTACCCTAAGTAGCTAGCTCCATTTCTGGCACATAGAGGGAAAAACAGAATTACCAGCTTCAATGACATAAAAATATGTCTGCTTAAGGGAAACTTTGCTCCAAATTCCCAAGTGAAAAGCCAATGAAAGTTTTCTAAGAGTAGAGCAAAGGCCTCATTATAGATGAATGGCAAAGTATCATTTTACAAGCTGCTGCCACGAGCAAACCTCCACACATGCCTAAATGCACACGTGTGTGCATGCGCACACACATAAAAGCTGGAAGGAGCTGGACGCTCTCTGACAAGGTGCAGCAAAGAAGATAAGATCACCCTGCTGCAAAAGAAGGTAAGCCACGTGACCATGTGGGTAACCCCAGGCATAAACGATACCCTCAGCAAGGCCCAGCTTAAATCTAACCACATCATCTTTTCATGAAGCAGACATGAAAAAGTACGATTAAAATAATTACAAAAAGGGTGGTTTAATGCCTTCTTGTTGATGGTATCAAAGCTACGGACTCTGGAGCTACTTGGGGAAACAATTCTCTGAGATAAGGAGATGAACTATCTGCTTGAGAGAATATGCAGGAAGCCAAGGTAACTGGGCAACACATAACGAAACAGTTTGTGGCTAATGAGCCATCTAAACCAAAGTGTCCCTGGGCGGCATCAGTTGTGTAAGCGAAGGAAACCAAACCCACCCTTGCCTCAAAGTGAAGACTTTGTGGGTGCCAATCTGTGTGTGTGTGCGCGCACGCCTGTGTGTCTTAACCAAACATTACGGCTAAAGTGAAATTCACAGCTCCTCCACCTGTGGCTGAGAGTAGTATAAAATGAAAATGTTGAAAAGTTGAGACTTATTTTCATGCAGCAGCCTTGAAGTCCTTTTCTGGTGACTCCATCTGCTGTGTGACTGTCTTGCTGAATGACCAGTGCTGCATCAGTGCACACTGAGCCCCCAGCACTGGTTGATGATATCCCAGATGTGGGATTCCAGCATCATGGTGTTCTAGTACAGCTGGGTCTGAATTCTCTGAGCCACAGTGACAGGTCTGTCTCCCTCCGGAGATCTGCTTATATCCGGTCCCTGTTTTACTGCAGTGTGGTTTTTCCATCAGTCTTTACCCAGTAAGCCTCCCAAGTAAGCTTCCCAAGATTCTTTCAGGTCCCAGAACTATAAAACGTGATAGCTGGGATGGGCAGTAGGGCATTTAGATTCTAACCTTACAGACTCAAAGGCTTGTGCTGAATCTCAGTTCTGAATTAGTCAGTGCTCTTTGCTTTGGGGTAAGTTACTTAATCTATATCTCTGTTTTCTCATCTATATAAACTGGGGAAACTAGAACCCATCTCCTAGTTAACTTAGGTAAAGTACATAGCAAAATCACGAGCACAAAGCTAGACATCATGATATGGAGCTATTATTACTGTCACCACCAATCATCATCTATTCAAACCCTCTTGATATCTAGAAGATCTTGAGGTTCAGAGAGGCAAGGTGACTTCTCTCAAGAAAATGAGTCTACTACTTGGCAATCTAGTAGCTATTGCCCCTGCTAGGTGATGAGTAGACTGGAGGTAGCAGTACTCGTAAGTGGCTGAGCTCATGGCAGAACTCAGATCTACTGAGTCTCAGCCCAGAACCTGATCCAATGTACCACAGTGGTGCCAGGTACTATTATTTACTATCACACATTTATTTTTTCTCCAGCCAGGTCTTAAGTCCCTGGAAAGTAGGGACCTCATGCTGCTTAAGTTCCTCCAGATTGTAGCACTTCACAGGTATTAGACAAATATTTGTTCATTGCCTGATTGCAATGATTGCTGCTGATTTTGAAGGCAACAGGTTTCTGTCGATGCTGACTCTCTCCCACACCATCACGTCCTTATAATTTGGGGAAACTCACTCAGGAAGGGTTGGTGCTAATGTGTTATCACAGGGAAACATTCCACCCCTTTTTGGGATGCAGATATAGATCGCTCCAGATTGCAGGCTCACTAATTAGAGCCACTGGTAATTTGACTGCTGCTCTAAAGCCCCAAAGCACTCACTGAAGGCATCTTTGTCCTTGCACATGAGAGCTTCTGTCCCTATGCGTCAAAATACTCAAACTGTCTTTTGATGGTGCTGCTGGTACCCACAGCCCAGATGTCCAGGTCAAGGTGCCAGCCCACCAAGTTCATCATCAGAAGGGAACTTGGTGTCATCCCTTCTCCTGAAAGCAGTGTTGCACAGATCACTGGCTTTAAATAGGATATTCTAATAAATGTTGCTATTATTTTCACTGTCTTGTGCAGTGTTGAATACGCTCTCCTAAGCTGCCCTTTATGTAACCCCCATGAGCTACAATTTTAATTCAGATCTTTATTTTCTATTTCATAAACACTTTTAATTTAATATCGCCATAAAAACTCTAAATGGATATACATGGTGTTCTTATTGTACTGAGCATTTTGGGCTGGACTTTCAGGGTTAGTATCAGGGATGGGTCACTGTGAGGGCACAGGAAAGCATGGTTATAGCTTGGGAGTGTCTGGGATATAGTTCTTGGATGAGCAACCCTCTCGTTGCTTCACTGGATTTTTCCTGTTCTTGACTTCTGCCCTTGTTTTCTGTAATGCTGGTATACGGAGTTGAATAAATGGCCCTGTCTATAAAGAAGTAGGAAACGTGTGGCTTTGCCTAACACTCTCAGAGGATTAAAGGTATGAGGGGTAGGCAAAGAGATGAACATAAAGACCAATCAAATGGATAAAGGCGGGTGTTTCTTGGAGGTTCCAGCCAGGCAGAAGTCCACTCAGAGTGGATGTGGCCTCACCAGCCCCACCAGGGGACACATTCCTTTCTGGAGTCTATTCTATTCTTTTTATGAAGTTGGGAATGGCTAATGGCAGTGACATGTGCCCCACATTCTCTGTGACACCCCACTGTTCATTGCTTTTTCAAACAAACACTCCCTGAGTAGACCTTTCACAGGACTGTGAGACCATGTCCAGAAGTGCACCATCCAAAACGGTTGCCACAGACCACAGGTGGCTCTTGAGCACCTGAAATATGACTAGTCAAAACTGAGATGTGCTTTAAGCATGAAACATCCACCGGATGTTGAAGACATATATTTTTTTAAAAAAGGTAAAATATCTCATTATTATGTTCTTTATATTGATTACATGTTGAAGTAGTAATATTTTTTACGTACAGGGTTAAGTAAATGTTTTAGTAAGAATAACCCTGTTTCTTTTCACTTTTTAAACTTATGGCTAACGGAACACTTAAAATTACAAATGCAGGGTTGCAGTATATTTCTACTGGCCAGCACTGCTTTAGACAATTGCCAGAGAAGTTGTTTCCATTGAAATATGGATCAAACCAATTTAAAATACAAGTCTTGAGTCCTCTGACAACTTCCCATCACACTCAGAATGAAATCCATGCTCCCATTCTGGCCCCATGATGCTGAGGCACCTGAGCCC
This sequence comes from Crocuta crocuta, assembly GCF_008692635.1. Classification (NCBI taxonomy): domain Eukaryota; kingdom Metazoa; phylum Chordata; class Mammalia; order Carnivora; family Hyaenidae; genus Crocuta; species Crocuta crocuta. Next base: position 12,803,145 of record NW_027527920.1, on the reverse strand, counting down.
TGCCTACCTCCCTGGCCTTCCTCTGGATGCTCACTTGAGGGAGCTGGAACCTTCCTCAGAAACTCCAGGCTCAAGCAAGCCTCATGATCTCTGCAGGCTGTTCTATCTGGAATACTTTTCCTCATGTTTTTTGTTATTTGAGTGTCATGTCAAATGTTACCTTCTTAAGGAGGCCTTCACTTGGGAGGCACAATAATGTCCCCTAATGATGCCTACATCCTGTCCCTGGAATCTGTGATTATGCCACCTTACAGAGCAAAAAGGACTTTTCAATTATAATCAAGTTAAGGATTCTGAGATGGGGAAATATCCTGGATTATCGAGGCAGGAGAGGATCTTTATAGGAAAAAGAAGGTGTCAAGAGAGTCAGAGTTGGAGGAGATGTGATAATACAAGCAGAGTTTGGAGAAATGCAGGGCCAGCAGCCATTGAGTGCAAACAGACTCAGCAGCTATAACAGGCAAGAAATGGATTCTTCCCTAGAGCCTCCAGAAGGAACACAGTCCTGGCAACCCATTTTAGACTTCTATAAGTCTATAACTTAAGACTATCTTAAACTGTAAGAGAATACATTTGTTTTGTTTAAAGCCAAAAAAAAACTTGTGATAGTTTGTTACAGCAGCAACAGGAAACTAATACATGTCTCAATCTGAGACTATGTACCACCCAATTCTCAGTTCCTCCTTTCCATTCTTCTAGGTTATTCTTTTGTTGTTAACAGACAGCATCTAATTTATTTGTTAATTTGTTTACTTTTTTATTTTTAGTCTTTCCTGACTAGAATGTGAGCTCCCTGTGGGAAGACACCTCCTATTGCTTTTACTATTAGAGATTCTGCCTTTTGAACTAAGGTCTGTCACACGGTAAATGCTCCTTGATCTGAATAAATGGTTTATGAATAAGTGATAATTGGTTATTTAACAGGTTTACATGCAACCAACTGGATCAAAAAAAGTACACCCAAGGAAATGAAATGAATAGCACTGACAGATACTAGAGAATGCTCACTACTTATAAGGTACTATGAGGTACTGCAAAGATCCAACAAATTTTTTTTTTTTTTTTCAAATAGTTTATTGTCAAATTAGTTTCCACATAACACTCAGTGCTCATCCCCACAAGTGTCTTCCTCCATGCCCATCCCCCCTCCCCCCCACATCCATCAGTCCTCAGTTTTTGTCAGCATTCAAGAGTCTCTCATGGTTTGCCTCTCTCCCTTTCCCCCACCATTTCCCCCCTTCTTCTCCCCCTTGTTCCTCCGTCAAGTTCCTCCTAATCCTCCTATACGTGCAAACATATGATATTTGTCCTTCTCTGCCTGACTTATTTCGCTCAGCATAACACCCTCAAGGTCCATCCACGTTGCTACACATGGCCAGATTTCATTGTTTCTCATTGCCATGTAGTATTCCATGGTATAGATAAACCACATCTTCTTGATCCATTCGTCTGTTGATGGACACTTAGGCTCTTTCCATGTTTTAGCTATTGTGGAGAGTGCTGCTATGAACATTGGGGTACATGTGCTCCTATGCATCAGCATTTCTGTATCCCTTGGGTAAATTCCTAGCAGTGCTATTGCTGGGTCATAGGGGAGTTCTATTGTTAGTTTCCTGAGGAACCTCCACACTGTTTTCCAGAGGGGCTGTACCAGTTTACATTCCCACCAACAGTGTAGGAGGGTGCCCGTTTCTCCACATCCTCGCCAGCATCTAGAGTTCTCTGATTTGCTCATTTTAGCCACTCTGATTGGCGTGAGGTGGTATCTCAGTGTGGTTTTGATTTGTATTTCCCTGATGAGGAGGGATGCTGAGCAAAAGATACAACGAATTTGATGACTCCAGTCTCTGTAGTGAGACATGCATGGGCACATGATAAAACAATGGCCTGTGGCATATTAAATGGCTGGAGTCAAATGGGTGGTAAGGCACTGAGTATGAGCAGTGATGTGCTCATAAACGAGCTCTCAAAACAATGATGGCCTGATTTGTAGTGCTTGCCAGTTCTGTTTAAATGCTCCTAAAGTGACTGCCTTCAAGCTACCATGGCAATCTCTTTGAATGTGGCATGGGGAAAGGTCAAGTAGGATCTTGCTGAGGAAGTAGGATTTCAAGTGGACCTAGAATAGTTGATGGGATGGGGACAGACTCAGGAGAGGGCAAGAGGCATGGAGCACACCAAGGAATGGATCACTTTAAGGCTGTGAGGTGGGGGTATCGATGGCCTTTGTGGATCCACTGGGTTTCTGATCATTGAGACAAAAAGAAGTAAGAGATTAACTAGAAGTCACCATGAAAAGGTGCCTAGAGAGATGCAGGAACAGAAAATCTTATTGTTGGAAGGATCCTGATTTTTCCAGCCCAGAACCAATTTTAACGAGTCTGGGTAGAGTTAAGAGACCAGGCTAGGAACACCCAAGAAGGAACAGTGAATAGACCACATTCACTAAGCTGGTTTATAGGACACCTTGCCCTGAACTCAAGCTGATACTCTCACTTATTCGCCTCTCCAGTGTTTGATGATTGATACAACACGCAGCACCCCTATGGTCTTGTCATAAAGATGAGCAGTCAAATGAACTTGGGACTACCCACTTGAGGTTCTCAAAGTGACTCTCCCTGAAATTTCCATGGTCACTTCCACGGTGTCACTTCCTCTAATTTATAAACCTGGGTGAATGGATTCTGGGGATCCTAGGGTGGTGTTTAAAAAGCTCGTGTGGGGGAGAGCCTGGGTGGCTCAGTTAATCATCCGACTCCATCTTGGTTCACTTGATGATCTCATGGCTTGTGAGTTCCAGCCCCATGTCCAGCTCTGTACTGACAGCCTGGAGCCTGCTTGAGATTCTTTCTCTCCTGCTCTCTCTCTCTGCCCCTCCTCTGTGTTCTCTCTCTCTCAAAATATATAAATAAACTTAAAAAAAGTTAAAAGAAAAGTCGATGTGTGGGGTCAGATGGTTTCTGGATTTGAATCCTGACTATGCCACTTCCCAGTTGAATGATGGTGGGGAGATGACTTGATCTCTGGAGACTATAGGTTCCTCATAACTAAAATGGGGCTAACCATGTCTTCCTCAGAGGGTTTTGAGAGGATTACATAATACCTAAGAGACACTCAGGGCCATGCCTGTGTGCATGTGCCTCATCAGTGTGCACGACGACAGGGATAACAGTGAAAATCACGTTTGACCCCTTCTCAAGACCTTACCAGAAAGAACCTCATTTCCAAAGCTAAAGCTAATTTCCTAACAAGCCCCTTCCTGCCATCCACGTCACCTAACCATTGTCTTTGCTCTGAGCTGGAACCCCTCTCCTCACATACTCTCTAGACAACTGGTCCAACGGCCTTCTCAGACCCATGACTTCCTTGTTGATCACTTTCAGAGCACGTATTTGTTTGTGTGCAGGGTGAGATGTTTTCCTTGCTTTGGGCGTGTTTCAGTGAAGGACAGGATAGGGCCATTATGTGAACACTGGGACAACAATGAAGACAAGACCGTTTTCTGAAAAGCACTAAAAAGCTTTATTTTGCCTGAATGGCCATTATTTTCATTCTTTTTCTTCCACACAAAGCATCGGAGTGCATTTCATTCAGTCTGCTGTTGAGTGAGTGGGTGTGAAGATGCCGTACCAACAAAAGAGGTAACATATTGCTGTTGTCAGGTCTCTTGTTAAGTGCTCTGCGAGGTGGACCGAGCTTCCCCGCCAGCCCACTGCTGGACTCATCAGGAACAACAATGCCCACAGATATATAAATACAAAAACCCTACCTAATCCTTGACATGGTTACATGACAATTTACAAGCAGGAGCTGGATTTCAGAAATCGGCACAACACAAAAGCACAGTGTTCTTCTGAGATGTTGGCAGCCTGTCACCCCCTCTGACAATTTTAGGCGTCAGTCCTGCTGCCACGGAAATGTCGGTCTCCATCTCCCAAGAAGAAGGCATGATTGCTCTGTTCCTGACACACCACAGCCCCTGGGTGTGCCTGTGAAAGGCTTCGGTGGTGTGAGCTTGGAGCAGCCATGTGCCGTGGGGGTGGGGTGGGAGGACCGGAAGGGGGAAGTGGGCAAGGAAAGTTCAAGGTACCGACCCAGTTGGGGTGGTCTGGGTCCCAGGCTGTCCAAAGCACACAGCTCAAAGTAAGAGAAAACCACTCTCTCTGAGTTTTCTGAACATAAAAAGCAACTTCAAATGGGGGGAGGAAATAAATCTTGGCATTCTGTAAGTTTTCCTTTATGAAGGACATTGGTTCATGCTGTGTGTGTGTGTGTGTGTGTGTGTGTGTGTGTGTATTTCCCCACAAATGTTTACCTCTCTCCTTCTTCCTTTTTGGCTGGAACATCACTGTGCCAACCAGATCTAAGTTCTGAGAACTCTTCTTCTGGATCTCTGGAAGGTTCTGAAGGAGGAGGAAATGTTTCCTGATAATGTCTCAGCTCCTAAGAGTCGAGACTCTGCCACATTTCCTACAGGCTCTCCCTAGCATCCTGCATGTGCTCACACTGGAAATACTAAGTGAGCCAGTGAAGGAGCAAGGTCATCATGACACGTTTTCCCATTTCACAATCCCCATGAGGCCTTATCAGAACGACCCCTGCCCTGGCTACACACCAGTACGTGAGCCTCAGTTGGAGGTCGAGGGGCTCTCTGTGTATTTCAGTAGAAGAGCATCAAGTTCAAGAACACCATTATGGGTGCTCTTATTGAAGACTAACCATATGCCCGGCACTGTCAGGAGCATGCTACTTGGGGAATGTGATCTGTGCTTGGGGTTCTCCTCTCCCTACCCACCACCAATGCCCATGGCTGGCACCCTGTTTTGTCCCACAGAAGCTGCACAGCAACATGGCTCCCCTACTTACTAGCTGTGTGTGGCCCTTACAAAGTTTATAACATGTTCAGTGTGTAGAAATTCCAGTCTCTCAGGTATAAAATGAGGAGAGAAACACCTAACTCCCAGAAGCACCTAACACAGGGCCCAACACAAAAAAGGTGCTTAGGAAATTCTAGTGGCCAGCTTCTGTTTGATAAGTAATAAAAAAAAATCTGAGGGAATGAGATGAACATGTAGAAAGCAAGCTGGGGGACATTACAGACTTATCAAATAATAAAGAACCAAATAGAATAAATAATAAGATCTCTCAGGTGCCTGGTGGCTCAAATGGTTGAGTGTCTGACTTTGGCTCAGGTCATGATCTTGTGGTTTGAGGGTTCGAGCCCCGTGCTGGGTCTCAGCACAGCTTCAGATCCTCTGTCTCCCTCTGTCTGTGCCCCTCCTCCACTTATACTCTCTCTCCCTCTCTCAAAAATAAATATTTAAAAAAAAATTAAAAAAACAGCAAGATCTTGGGTATGGGCTAGAGCTAGGCACAGCACAGGGAGAACTGAACATTCTGGCTGAGTCTGCAGCAAATAGTTTCAGGGAGGAAACAAATCTGAGAAGGAAAGTGAAGAAATGGCTTAAGTGGCTGTGGTCCCCCTTGAATAATAAGAGTGCTGATACAATAAAACATGCCATCTGAAAAAAAAAAAAATCAAGTGCCAGATTCATCTCATGAGATCACGGGGGTAAAATGAATATGAGAAAGAGCACGGGCTGGGCCAGGTGTACAAAGTGCCTGTTCTGCTAACAGCATCTTCCCCCCTGAAAGGTCACCCGTAATATCCTCTGTGTCTATAACTGTGGCAATTAGTCATGGCCCCCAGCTTAGTGGGGAGAGCATTCCTTTATGACAAGAGCCAGCCAGACACAATCTTTCTACTCAGAGTTCAGGGTGTACGTATGGGGAAACCAGGCAGATTCACACTGTACATGCTTCCAATTAAAAATACAGACAGTGAAAAGCAAAATGAATGTCACAGAAAAGAAAGTGCTGCCACCCACTCTTGGCCTAAAGGTCACTGTGCCTCAGCCTTGGCCATTATCTCCAGCCGCAAAGGTCAGGGGGGCTGTCTGCATTTCTGGGGAGTATGTAGGCTTTCATGAAGCCTCAAAATGACTATTGCTCTGACACCAAAATTAGTGATAAGCTCTCAGGAGAAGATGATAATAGAGAAATGGAGTGACTGTAACCTTTTCTACCATCTCTCTTGTCGGCTCCATGAAGCAGAGTCACAAGACATAAAACGAGAAGTTTCCACATTCTACAAAAGACTACAAGACTGCTGACTTAATTGGGTGCGTAACAAATGGCTATACCATTGCCAACAAGAAGACATCAAAGAAGAAGAAGCAAGCAGCGATTAAAACATCTCATGACATCAGCTTGGTGTGGCAATGGGCTCAAAGCATATCTGGTCAGGTCTTGATATGACAGAACAGGGTGTTAGCAACGTGGTTCTATGAATACTCCGATCGCTGGGGCATACTGTGAGCAACAATATGACCATTTTATATGCAGAATTTCAGGAAATTTAAACATAGAATGAACTGGACTTGGAGTCAGACATACCTGTGTTCAAATCTCAGTGACTGTCCACATGTGAAGGGCAATCTGTATCACCTTTCATCATTACTATACTGTGCTTCCATAATTCACGCGCCTGCAAACTTGGAATGATCTGAGTATCTACAGGTTATGTTAGAAGGTTAAGTTATTTGAAGTTAAGTAATGTAAAAGAAGATGGAAAAGTCCTTTATAAATAACCAGGTATGATAGAAACACAGATAGTTATTATTTGAAATAATAGCAGTTATTATTATTCGTGGTAACATCAACTCAGGGATTATCCATATATATTGAGGCAATGCTGCTTCTCCGTATTAGGCCCTCCTAGGAGAGAAGATTTTCTGCTGTTGATGATTAAGTGGAATCTGGGAAATGCTCCACATACTATTAGGTGGGACTATTCATAAAATACAACAAGGAAAGTAAACCAAGGCACAAAGCACATGCATGAGCATATGGCTGAATGTAGCCTTTGATGGGTAGGTATTAGAAACAAAATTAGCAACTTGTAGCAATTCAGCTAAGCTTCCTAGCAACAGAGATACATAAATAACAACACATAAATGATGATTATCCTAAAACCACAGTAACATTAAGACCTGCTATTAATTCCTCCAAGTATGCTCTAGCTAACAGCATCTGACATTTTTCAATTCATCCAGTGTTAACAGGAATAGGGGAGGTTATGTTTAAACCTGCCAGGTATAGAGGATGAACAAGAATGACAGTCTGATAGTTCAAAATATTTGTCCCATTTCTTACCAGAAGGAAATAGATTTTAGTATCAACAACACTCTAAAACATAGAGACTCACGCAACAGAGCAGTAAGGATTTTCTTTCTACAGTTCTATACCTGACCCTGGCGAAAAGGTCTGGAAAAGACACTTGTAGTAATTTTGAGCATAGCTTAGTAATCCAAAAGTAGCTGACTCAGGCTCAGGGTCTGGGACAGAGCTAAAGATCATGTTCCTCAGTGTGGCTGACCACACTGACTCCCGACACTGTCTGCTGTGTTGGCCAGCATATATAATTCGCTGGTAGACACAAGCTATTTGGTAAGATGTGGGAGAAATCTGTTCTTTAAAGTTTCCTGGAGCACTGGGTATCAAAGGAATGAAGTGCCTCATGGCCTTTCATGTTGCAAACGAGAGTGAAAGACACAGCCTAGGAGGGCAGCTAAAACTTAGGATCAACTTTTACGATAATACGGAAACCACATGACAGATCGTACAGGCGCCTGCATAACTTCTGATTTATTCCCCAGGTGCTTCTGCTCTCTCTGCAGCTCCAAGAAGGTACAATGAAGAGACAAGCCATTCTTGTTATGGCCAAGATTCTTCACTTGAAATGTATGGACCCCCTATCTCCTTTTATTTTTTTTTTAATTTTAAAAAATGTTTTATTTATTTCTGAGAGAGACAGACAGACAGCATGAGCAGCGGCGGGTCAGATAGAGAGGGAGATACAGAATCTGAAACAGGCTCCAGGCTCTGAGCTGGCTGTCAGCACAGAGCCCGACGCGGGGCTCGAATCCACAAACTGTGAGATCAGGGCCTGAGCTGAAGTCAGATGCTTAACTGACTGAGCTACCCAGGCGCCCCATCCTCTCTCCTCTTTGTTAAAGAATCCATGCATGGGTATAAGACCATTGTGCTTCCACCAGATTTTCCAAGGATGATTTTTTGCTGCTCTTTCCTGAACTTCCCCTCAAAAAGTAAGAACCAGCACAGTATACAATTCCACCTGGTGGAACTGGGGAGATTTAGTGATAAGTTTATGAAGGAGGACAACAGCAGCGATGTTTGTTTCTTTACAGTTAGTTATGTCTGAGTTTACTCTGCCACGGTTCTCGCATTGGGAAGGAGACTTTGACTCTGGTCTTGGAGGGCAAAAGTGTGGTGTCTTACATTTATATTATTTACTCTTTTGCAATGCTTGCTTATTTAAAAAAAAACAAACACCTTGTCTCTGTGTTAAATTTGAAATAAAAATAAAATACAGATCTCTGGGCTTGCTCTGTATGTAGTGAATCAGGAATCCTAGTGAAGGCCTAGGGATCTAAACTTTTAGCAATATCAAGTGATTCTCAAACTCACTCAAGTTAAAGATGACTGTGCTGACGCTTCCCCACGAACCATGGCCCTTAACAGGTCAGAGGATCCTCACCACCAACTCCGGAACTGGGTCAAGTGGAGAAGGAAATATGGGACTCAAGGAGAAAAGCTTGGGTAAAACTCCCTTCCTGGCATACCTGAAGCCACAATTAAGTCGCATGATCCTGTCTCTTAAGAAGGAACCCCTCCAAATGCTTCCCACCACTGTGTTTTATTTCCCCTCCAACTCTCTCCCTAGCAGTGACACCCATCAGCATTCACCTTGGTCGAGACTCTCTGACCGAGAAGTCAGTCACCTGTTAAGATTTGAGCTCCAGTGGCAAATCTCCCGAATGGAATCTCTTTGGGTGGGATTCATTCTTGTTTTATAGAATTACTGACTTTTAAATTAGAACTGGAAGGGTCCTTAGACAGTATCAAAATATATTAGCCTGCCAAGTCAGATTTTATTTCATTTTTCAAGAGAGAATGAGCATGTGAGTGGGGGAGGGGCAGAGGGAGAGAATCCCAAGCAGGCTCCACACTCAGCACAGAGCCTGACACTGGGCTCAATCACACAACCGTGAGATCATGATTTGAGCCCAAATCAAGAGCTGGATGCTTAACTGACTGAGCCACTCAAGTGCCCCTGAACGAGCCATATTTTGGAAGTCACTGATGCAATGAATTGATACTTTCACAACTTAAAAAATAAAACAAAGCAAAGAATATGTATACACACATACATAATATTACATTGTGTATGGATCAAGGGGAAAGAAAAGAGTGTTCTGTAAATATAGGTTAGTCTTGGCAATTGTTTGTTTATTTCAAATAGAGCAACAGAAAAAGTGCCCCCTTTTTCTCTGGCCAGAGAACACTTGGAGAAGGAGCAGAGTTTTAGTATCGTTTCAGAGGTGGAGGACAGAGAACCTGGGCTGTCAGAGGAGTGTGACAGAACGGAAGAGAGGGAAAAGGAAAGCTGTTCTGGATAAAGATGAGCTTGGGGGAAGGCTTGGAGGAGAGAGAGGGCAACTGTCAGAAGAGGAAGGAGTCCTAACAGTAGAATATCAGAAAGACAAAGGAGAATCTTGCCCCTGATCTGTATGTAGAACACTGCAAGGGGGAACGCACAGAAAGCAATTATGGCTTCATTCATTCATCCATTCTTCATTCAATACACATTTAGTGGGAGCGCATCCAGGAATGAATGACATATGGCTGGTGCCCTCAGCCAGGAAAATAACAAGAGACATTTTCATTATGGTAGGGCAAGGGTTATGATGGATGGAGGTGCAGGGGCATGTGGGCAAAGCATGAGAGCAGACAGAACACGTCAGGGAACACTTTCTAGATAATGTGGCATCTCACGAGGCTTGAAGGGAAACAGTGAGCAGAGATTTCACTCATAGGGGAAGATAAACCAGGAGATGGAGGCACCGTGGAGAAGCCCGAGACTAAAATTCTCTTTGCTCGTGTACACAACATGGAAATAAATGTATCATATGCGAGCCTTTGCTCTCTTCACCTTGAATACCCCATCACACAACATGTCAGGCTTTGGAATACAGCCAACAGTTTACCTTCAGCCAAAGGTTACTGATGTTGCTTTCCGGGTATTTGTAGCTGAAGGTATGCCTGTTTCTTTCCAGTATAAACAGAGGCACTAAAGCTGGCACCAAGACAGAACATGGGAGCACGCAGCCAAGTTGAAGGCCTGCCTGGCTGCTGAAGGCGTTCTGCAAAATGGCACACAGGTGCTATCATCTAGCTATCAACTTCGGCAGCAAAACGAACTGAAGTGTGTTGACAGCTGCAGTAAAACACACTCAGAGTTAAACATAATTAAGCAAAATGATTAGCACTGAATAGAAGCTGGCAGGGAAGAACTCTCATTTCCGAGACAACGTTACAGGATCATAGCCTATTTTAGCTGGGAAGGGGTCTCGCAGGCCACAGAAAGAGTCCCCATTTTACAGAGGAGCAAATGAGGTCCAGAGAGGTGGGCAAAGGCAGAACGGACTGTGGAATCATCTACGAAGCTGTACTGCATCAAGGGAAGAGTGAGATCGCAGAGATCAAGCAGTTGGGAGTTCCTATTCCAGGTCTGGAATTCACTGACCTCAGGCAAGTTCTTTAGTCTCCCTTGGCCTCAGTTTCCTCTTTGAAATATGGACTGCTCATGAGAACGTTACTCACGTTACTGCAGTCACCCACGTTACTGCAGAGTCAGAACATGAGATTCACATCCTCACTCCACCACTTATAAGCTGTGACTTCCCGGGCCTCAGTTTTTCCACCTGTGAAATGGGACTAAGAATGCTGGTATCTGCCCTACTTGCCAGGATAAGTTGAAGTCTTAAAAATGAGAGCTGTGTAAATTTCTAAGCAAGCTGTTGCTATTGCTTTACTATTATGGCAAAACATGCTCTGGGCCTCCCTGCTGGTTAGAAGCAGGGCCAAGATGGAATAGCAATGAAAGAGAAAGACCAGCTGAGGGTTTTCTTTCTGGGCCGCTGTTGGATTGCAATGCATGGTATCTGCCAGCTGGGATCAGAAAGTCTGAGGGGAGCTAAAGAGTGAGAACAGGTCTGCAGCATAGGCAATCCAAAATGATCTCATTTCTGGGTGGCATCCCAAGGGACAGTGGGGATGGAGGGAAGCAGGGTGGCAGCAGGAAGGACAGGAAAAAGCCCTGGGGGAAGGCAGCAGCCTGCCTGAGTTTCACTCTGAGTTTTCAGATTTATTAAAAAGAAGAAAAAAACATGAAAATAAGAAAAAAAGCGTAAAAAGCAAGCCCCCAGTTTGGTCAATCCGCGAGAAATAATAGCAAGGCCGCAGAGAGAGCTGAGAATGGGAACGCCCGGCATTTTTGCAGCTTCGGCTGGCTCACCATCCCGTTGGCTTGGTGCATCCCCCGATCCCACATCTCCAATGCTCTCATTACATCGTGCAGCAGAAAGAAGGCCCGGTGCCCTTGGATGTGAGCAACTGCTTACTTGCCACAGGAATGTTCTGTGCTTTCATATGCTTCATTTTTTCCCCCTGGGGGTTGGGAATGAACTGGGCAAAATTTTAGGTGTCTGCTCTGCAGAAAGATGACAAGCTTATATGTGGCTTCCCTTCTTACCCAGGCCCTTGCTTCTGCCTACAATACTCTCTTCTGGCCTCCCTGCCCGCTCACCTCCTAATCACCTCTAAGGCCCAGGGCAGGGCTCCCATAGGGCTCTCTTCACCTCAGTCTCTGCCCTGAGCACTTGCAGAATAGTTTGTGTTTACCTGTCTCCCCGCCACAAAGTAGTCCTGGAGGGCAATGGCCTTGTCTTCCTCGTTGATTCACCTCTGTGTTCCCTACACTTGATCCAAATGCTTTGCACATGGGGCATTTGCTCAGAACATGTATGGCTTAGGGACCCGCGGCATGAACACCACTTGGAGCCTATGAAAGATGCAAAGTCTAAGACCCCACCCAGCCCTCGTGAATCTGAATCTGCAATTTAACAAGATGCCCAGGTAACCTGTGGCCACATTCAAGTTTAAGACACTAGACAAGGTAAGGTGGGGAGCACAGAACCAGTTATTCCTGCCAAAGTCCTCTTTCCTCCAGGAGGACACACAGCTGAGGGAATGCTAACTCTTCAACCCTCTCTCCTCAGCCCTGCTGATCCCCGGTGTGAACTTGGCAGAGCTTGGGGGCCTGTTTCCATGTACCTACCACCCACACCTACTACTTTCAAAGAAACCACAACCTGGACCTGGAACAGAACCAGACGTGCCAACACGCCTGAGGACATTTCACCGAAATGCGGGTGGCCTGATGGGAAGCTGGCATGACCAGAAATATCAGGAGTCTTCCCTCTTGAGGTTTTGAGCTTTGTGTTTTTGCTCATTCAATGGTCCGGATTGAGATCAGATGAGTCAAGTTCAGATAACCATCCAAACCTTTGAGATGGGGACTGAAACCAAATCTGTGTTCTCAAACCATTCTGAATGTGTTGATCGCTGGCTCTGGCTTGCCGTACAAACCAACCCAAGAGCATATAGTCATTTCTCTAATAGCAGATGCATAATTTGCTCAGCAGTGGAAAATCTTAAGTGTAGCACCAAAGGTCAAAAGTTGCGAGAAACTTAACACCTTTGGGCCAAACCTCAAGCTTCCAATAACAAAGGCTCTCAGTCAAACCCTCAGAGGAAAGTAGAGGCCATGTGACCTGAAGTCCAGCATAAATAGGTAAGAACTATGTGGTCCCTTAAAAATGGCTGATCTATGGTGCACCTGGGTAGCTCAGGAGGTTAAGCATCCAGCTGTTGATGTCAGCCAGGTCATGATCTCATGGTTCATAGGATTGAGCCCTGCATCGCTGACAGCATGCAGCCTTCGTGGGATTCTCTCTCCCTTGCTCTCTGCCCCTTCACCTGCTCCCCAAATAAATAAATAAATAAACTTAAAAAAAAAGGCTTAACTCTTTGCTAAAGTGTTAAGGATAACAATGCCAGAGTAGTGCCTTCTGGCCCCAGAAGATGAAAGCCCACATATGGTTCATGGAACAGCAACCTGTAGCCACGGCCAGTGGGGTATGGAGGTACTGAAATCCAGGAAGTGAGACCAAAGCCCTCAGCCTATGTCCTAAATTCTCTGAATTGTGACATGCTAAATACATATCTGTTATTATCTGAGCACAGAATTCTAAAATGTCTGTTGCATGTCAAAGCTATTAACTCAATGTACATATACTGGGCATTCACTGTGTGCTAGAGAAGTGTTGGGTATTTAGAATTCAGTGTGGAACTCCCCGTTTTTACCCCTCACTGACTTTATCTTTTCCAATATTTAGTGACCATTCACTGGGTACTAAAAACTGTGCTGGGCCTGGAGCGGGAGATTTGCTGTCCTTGAGCCCCTGGTGTCCCAGCTGGGAGCAACAGATGCATCAACCAACTGTGTGGCGGGAAAAGTCTTTTAATAATGATGTGCAGATAGTCCTTAGGGATATCCTTAACAATCATGCTCCAGCTTGAGCCCCTGGGAAAGACTTTTGGGCTGTTCCCAAGGATGTCAACAATAACACTAGATCCTAAAGACACCACTGACAGTGCTATATCCTTTCTGGGATTGAAAATGCAAGAGGGAATCACCATGCATATCATAGTCGATAAAGAGGTCAACCATCCATAGCAGAGGTGGCTTAATGTCAATTACATGTCTCAGAAAAATGTGCTTACCTCTTAATTTTTGTAAATCAACTCCCACTAGAGGAGCTGGGTATGTCTGTAGACTCAACCACTTACACTGGTTAAGCACCTTTCTGTTTAAAAGCACCTTCATAAATGTTTGCTCCTTGGGCTCTCAGAGTCACCCTGGGGGTAGTTGGTGGCTTGTCACGATGTGACATGGCCGGTATGTGTAGCATGGAGATGAGGACTCTTTTTACACTGTACTCACGGTCAAGCAAAAGGCAGTAATTTCTTATTTTTAAAGTGATAGAAATATTTTCTTTTGAAATTACAAGGAATGAAGGGTCTCCCTAAACTGCCTTTCCTTTTATGTAACTTGACACTAAGTATTCTGGTGTGTTAGACTCCTCTCCATTTCAGTGGCCCTGCAGAAGGCCACACCACTCATATTTCAACAGAGGAAAGGATCTAAAGAAATTCTAGGTCACTGGGCTCTCCTCAATTGGTATACTAAGCTGCCCTTGAAAAAGGTTCTTAGTTTTAGGAAACAAAATAATTCATGGAGGTGGTCAACTTTTTCAAATTATTTTCACTCTAGATTTTATCTTAGCTCTAGTTGATGAATACACCAACCTCCATTAACATGGAAGGCAACCAGCTCAGAGAGATAGGAAGTGGGCACTTGAGGAATATCTTCTATATACAAATCTTTAATCTCCCTTGGAATTTTTCTAAGCTTGCGGATTCCTCTTTATTCAAATGGCAGGCGTGGATTTTTACCCGTCCTCTAAGGTTACCTCCTGTGGGTCTTGGCATCCCTCTTCTCTACAAAGGTCAGGACAAGAAGGAAGAGGGAAAAGTACAGAGGAACCCAAAATTCTCTATATGTTAAGATTCTTATCCAGGATGTTTATATAGGCAAAAAATTAAAAACAGTAGGCAAGAGAAAGTAAAACTAATATATGGGCAAGAAAGCCAATAATTCCCATAGGGACAAAGCCTTGCTTGAGAGTACCAGACACGACTCTCTCAGACCCACAGTCCTATGGATCAAGACACGGATGGACGACCCTGTGGAAAAATGTGGAAAGTGACAGGGCAGATGCCACTGGAGTTGGTAAACTGCATCCTCTCCCACCAAACAACACATTTCCAGTAGTGAAAGGAAAGAAGTGGGAGGTGGGAGGTGTGCTCTGGGTTAGGAAAATAAACAAAGAGAGGCTCTTGTATGAGTTTTCATGTTATTCAGTGAAGTCATAATAGGACAGACTCTCTTCCCAAAGCGGGCCCAGAACAGCTATTTCAAGGGGGTGGGGTGGGGAGCAGGAGCGGTACAAGCTTCTACTAGATTCTGAGGTCGGAGCCTTAATTAGAGTCACGATTGTATTGTACGTCTATTTGTGTAACTGTTCAATTAGAAGTGTAATAGCTGGGACAGAGATCTTAATGAGCTTTTAGTGTCGTGATGCTTTAAGACTGCCTTTTTTTGGGTTATTGTTATTATTAAGCTTTCATATGGGCTTTTTCCTCTCCGAAGTCCAATTATATAGTTCTCCCTTCAGACAGGGTGAAGTACAAGGCTGTCTTTGTATATCGACTGCCTGGCATTAAAGATGGCCTGTTTTTCCCTCATCATCTTCATGATTAGTAGGTGAATGGTTGTGTGAATCTACCCTGTGGTCAATACAGCCTCTGGGAATGTTGAAACTGGTGGGCAAATCTTTCACAGTGGGGAAAACTGAGATTCAGAAAGATGGAGTGACCTACCTGAAATGGCACAAATGGTTACTGACGGAGCCGGGGCTGGCACCCCAGTATCCTGACTCTACAGGAATGAAACAATGAGAACGCATGTCCATGTCATAGTTAGACTAACATGACAATGTATACAAAAGCAACCCAACTGGATCATTTATTAAAAACAAAACAAAACAGGGGCGCCCGGGTGGCTTAGTCGGTTAAGCGTCCAACTTTCGCCTAGGTCATGATCTCGAGGTTCGTGGGTTTGAGCCCCGCGTCGGGCTCTGTGCTGACCGCCAGCTCAGAGCCTGGAGCCTGTTTCAGTTTGTGACTCCCTCTCTCTCTGGCCCTCCCCTGCTCACACTGTCTCTCTCTCTCTCTCCTAGAAATAAAAACATTAAAAAAAAAATTTAACAAAACAAAACAAAACGCAAACAAGAAACCCTCTTTCCCAAAGACTTTGTTTTGTTGGTCTTAACTCGATAAGTACTTTACTTCTCTCTGCCCTTCACTCCTTTGACTTGGATACAGTTAAAGATGATACTACATTCTCTGTTACATAAAACGGACAGCATTCAAATGCACCCTGATTTAAGCAAACCTGATCTATGAAACCTGTATTCATGAAGCCTCATAAGTAGAAATGGCATTTCTGTTTTGTTTGTTGCTTTAGAAAATGATTCTCTGGGGGCGCCTGTGTGGCTCAATCAGTTAAGGTCTGACTTTGGCTCAGGTCATGATCTCACAGTTAGTGAGTTTGAGCCCCGTGGCAGGCTCTGTGTTGACAGCTTAGAGCCTGGAGCCTGCTCTGGATTCTGTGTCTCCGTCTCTCTCTGCCCCTCCCCTGCTTGCGCACTCTCTCTCTGTCTCTCAAAAATGAAAAAAAAAACAAACCCATTAAAAATAATATATAAGATTGGCATAATAATGGCAACTACCTTTCAAGATTATTGGGGGAAATTCAATAAAATAATACAGTTAACCTGTTTAGCATCCTATTTGACAGTCAGTCGGTCTCGATCAATGCTAGCTGGTTCTACTTTTCTTCTTTTTTATTATTACAAAAGGATGGCCAGAATACTCTGTACCCAACCAGTCAGAATCATTTCTGTATTTGTAGGAGGAGGTGGAGAGGGGAGAGGCTTGGTAGCATGCTGGGGTGCTGTATTTGCTAATACTGTGAGATGATTAAAAAGAAAGAGAAAATTAATGCCAGAGCTTGTGAAAATGGCTGTTGCGACAAAACAATTATTCTATTATAAATTAATAATGTGATTCATTTATGATGTGTTATTGAGTGCTTGAAAAATGAACTGCCCTCAAATATTCTCTTCAAAATCCATTTACTGCCCAAGATAAATTTAAGAGTAGTGTCACATTTTGAAAAATGTTATTTTATTGGCCATAATTTTTCATGATTCCAATGGGAACCTGGTGACAGCCCAACACAGCGAATGTCCTTCATGTTGCCATCCTTCCTTTTTCTTCAAAGCTGAATTGTCCTGGGACCACTTGAAAGGTGATTTATTTGTCCCTGGGCCAGCAGAAGGTTCCATGTAGGTGAAAATGGATGTTTGGCCAGTTGAAGAGAAATGAAATGAGACCCGCAGGCTGACTTATTTAGTGGAAAGAGGTAAGTAACTCAGGAACATTATATCATTCTACATGCTGACGACATGGAGGTCTGGATGATTCATGTCCCTCAGAGATACACATGGACTTACATATGATCTACTGGAAGGAAGAGGGTAGGAACACAATAAAGAGAATGGGCACGTGTGAGCCTCTCAGTGCTATGCCTTGTGCTGTACGCTTTACATATACTTACTCATGTAGTAATTACAGTAGTCCAGTGAAGACTATTACAATAGTTCAATGAGATTAGAAAACATGTTCAGAATCACAGAGCACCGAGTACCACCAGCACTTGTTTTGTGCCAAGTTTGGGCTGAATCAAAGGAATCATGGGGTTGCCAGTGATTCAGACACTTGGCTTTATCTTGTCCCTTCCTTTGGGGAATAGTGTCAGGCACCCACTTTCACGATGAAACTGATTTTTTGATGAGAAAATAAGAGCCTAGAGAAACTCAAGATAAAAATGAAAGAAGATATGTTTTGAGTCCTGGCTTTCCCACTGCCCAGTCCAATGTTCTTTCTACCACACTCTAGTTGTCAGGGATGAGGTAGGGGGCTGCAAGACATATGTGATGGACCATGTTTAGGACTGCCTGTCAGAGACATGGGTTCTAGCTCAGTCTGATAATGTGACTATCTGCAATCTGGCCTTTCACTTCTTTGCACCTCTGTTTCCTCATCTATCAAATGAGGAAGCTGATCTAGAAGATCTCCAAGGTCCATTGCAGCTTGAACATTCCATTATTCTATTATCTTTGTGCTCTGATAAGTAGAAGCATGTAGCCCTGGGCTTATTAGTATTAACTGGGACAAACAAGTGAAATTACTTTATGAAAATTGAGCTGTGGTTGCTGCTTGGAGCCAAATCTGTCTTATGAGGCTCACTCTAAGCATTGGTAATGGGGTTGCTGATGGCTCCTTGGCCAGGGCCCATGAACGCCCTGCAGTTTCACTTTCTAGTCAATGCCAAGGGTGAGTGTCCTCCATAGACACATGAAATTGAGGCACAACACAGTTTAAGTGAAAGGAATAAATCAAATCAGTCACATTTAGCCTGACTCATCTTTTATCCATCTCCTTCCCAATGCTTGCTCAGTGCAGCTCTGCTCAAAGGTTATCCCTTCCTAGAAATGGCCCCTAGAAGGCTCAGCCCACACTGATAGGTTAGTTCTTTGAAAACTCAGAGTTCCTGTGCTCTATGTTCTTATCATTCCTAGTCTGGAGCTCAGGCATGTCTACATGTTTCAGTATCCAAGATCTGTAATGAAGATCCTTTGTGCCAGGGCAACGTTTTATGCTTTTGGGAGGATAAACATGGAAGGCCACAGACTTCCTATTTGACCTATATTGCCCTGTTTGCCAAGTGTATCTTAATGCTCCGCTCTTGGGTTCTAACAGAAGATGCTTCAAGAACAACTGCACAAAGTATTTTAAGGCATATCCTGTAGGAATTTTGCTAAGGCTACAGCTAAGTTGATCTCTCAGTACCCCCAATATTAAGTCCTATGAGAGAGATTTTGTTTCACCATTTAATTTCAGGAAAATAGCCAACCTCTTTTGACCACCATTTTGTTAATAAGAGTTGTAAACTGACAGTGCCTCCCCATTTGTTCTGGCTTCAGGGAAGNAAAAAAAAAAAAAAAAAAAAAAAAAATCAATACAGTGTTTCTTATTCCATTTGATCTGTGTAGAGTATTTTTCATTTGGTCATGGCAGTTCTCAGTTTTATTTATATTTTCTCTGATCCTGCTTCTCTAGTCTTATTTATATTCTCCCACTGTATATCAGAAATTTCCTTTTAATTTGCCACAAACATTTTTTAAAGTTTATTTATTAATTTTTAAAAGACAGAGAGCCAGGGGCAGAGAGCAAGAGAGAGTCCCAAGCAGGCTCCGTGCTCTCAGCACAGAACCGGACATGGGGCTCCCTCTCACAAACCGGTATCATGACCTGAGCTGAAATCGAGAGTCCAATGCTCAATCGACTGAGCCACCCAGGCACCCCTGCACCAAATTTCTTAAAAGGAGGTGAAATACAAGGAAATACATAAATAAAATCCATTATTTCCTTGAATTTGAAATGCCTAGCATCATGCCCGAAATTCAGTCGGTACTCAATAAATGCCTATTGCTTGTTTTACAGGGAAACACGTTTCCCCTCAGAAAGCCGCAGTTTCCGAGAGTGAGAGCTGTGTAAAGAACAACTGTGTGGTTCTGGTCACCAGGGGTTCTGTGAATATACTGGGTGGGCACTTCGGCTAACTCCATCTCTGTTTCCTTCACTATAAAATAAGAGCAGTAATATCTCCCTTTGGGGTGAATAGTATATGAGCTGGTGCACAGGAAGCACTGAAGCTTTTGGGGGAAAAAAGGAGCCATTAGTATTGAAAAGGATTCATGCATTGAAAGCGATCTTGTTAGTTTAAGATTAACTTCCAAACCTGACTGTCCTGTTGAGTTAGAGAGCTCTGTTATCAGAAGAATCACAGACTAGGAGTCAACAATCAATCCTGCTTGCTTGGCTATTGTGAGGGGTTTTTAAATAGCTGATGAGGGGCTGAATGAGGTAATCTTTAGGCTTCCTTTCAACCCCAAAGTACATGATACTTGGGTTTCAAATCCATTCAGTCAGAGGCAGCATAAGGGTGTTGGGGGGGGAAAGACTGTAGTGTCATTTTATTAGAAGCTTTTAGGGGCACCTGGGTGGCTCAGTTGGTTCGTTGCCAACTTTTGCTCAGGTCATGATCTCAGAGTTCATGAGTTCAAGCCCCATGTTAAGGCTCTGTGCTGACAGCTCAGAGCCTGGAGCCTGCTTTGGACTCTACGTCTCTTTCTCTCTGCCCCTCCCCCGTTCATGCTCTCTCTCTCTCTCTCTCTCTCTCTCTCTTAAAAATGAATAAGCATTTATAAAAGAAGTTTTTGAGCCTCCTGAGTGGCTCAGTCAGTTAAGTGTCCGACTCTTGATCTAGGCCCAGGTCATGATCTCATGGTTTGTGAGATCAAGGCCGCGTGGGGCTCTGTGCTGACAGTGTGGAGCCTGCTTAAGATTCTCTCTCTCTTTCTCTCTCTCTCCCTTTCTCTCTCTCAAAATAATAAATAAACTTAAAAAAAAAAAAGAGGTTCTCTCTTCTTTCATGTCTACATTTCACTTGGGATCTTATCAAGTGACTCTTAAAGCATTTTCCAGGGAAAATCACCCAGGAAGAGAAGACTTGAGAAAATGTCAGAGAGTGCTCCATGCCTTGCTATCTATCGGTAAGTAAAGAGCTGCTAGCTCTATGGCTTGCCAAAAACAAGTTGGCAACTTGATTATTTCCACTAAGGCACAGACAGCACACTTCAAACAAGGGAGCTGTCTAGAATGCCTGCCAAATGTGATGGACATTCAAGTTTCATTACTGTCAACCTCACACCGAACTGCTCCATTATGCACCCCCATTATTTTACAGTCTTTTGATGGTGGTGTCCTTCAGAAAATGTGCCTCATCTAGGAGACAAAACCACATCAGCTCTCTATATTTTGGCTGGAATGACCCTAAAATTGCAGGTCCACAATGCAACCATGGTAACTATCTTCCACTGACCTTTGTCTGAGGAATTGACCTGAGTGGGATAGAATTAAGAGGTGGAGAATGCTCCAGAAATACAGAAGGCATAACGTGATTTCATGATTTATAAAATGGATTGTTCTTTTTCATGAAAATCCCAGAATGGGCAACTGTTGTAGATGCTGGGGTTGTGGATGTCCCTCCAGGTAGTCTACAATGTAGATGGTCCAAAGGCACCTGCATCCGAATAGAGACAAAATGGCAGTCTCTGTAATAAAGGATGGGTTTCAATGTACTATTCCTGGGTAGTCAATACTTTGGTTGGACACAGGACTGGCAATCTCTCATTGGTAGAGCCTCTTGAACTGTGAGTGGGCAGGACTGGTGGCAAGCAGTGGCAAACTATGCCCACTATGTGGCCATCCACATATACCACTTGGTATAAATATTTAAGAGTTTCAAGCTTGCTCAGCAGGTCCCAGGCTAGGGCTTTCATAAAGCTCTTTTTTTGGGAGATTCCCCAATCTTTTGAGAAAAAGGGGAAGAAAAGTTAGAGGGCAGGGGTGCCTAGGTGGCTCAGTTGGTTAAGCAATGGACTCGTGACTTCGGCTCAGGTCATGCTCTCGTGGTTTGTGGGTTCAAGCTCCACATCAGGCTCCATGCTGACAGCATGGAACTTGCTTGGGATTCTCTCTCTCAAGAATAAACTTAAGGAAAAAAAAAAAAAAAGACACATTAGAGGAGAAGAAGGCAACTATAGCTCTCTCTCTCCTCCCTGGAAAATCATAAAATGGACAACTAAATCCAGTGACGCTGGTCCTAAGGAGAATGCTGGCCCTGATAGCCATGTCATCCTCCTCTGGCTTCTGTGTGTGCTGTCTTGCCTCCTCCCTCCACACATCCCCTGCTACATCTCAGAGAGAGGAGACAACTCGGCTAGGATATAGTGTATGATTCTGAATTTGTAGCAATGTCAAAAAAGGTGACTATGAGGTTGTCTATTTTCTTCAGTTCTACTTATCTTTCCTTACTTGGGACTAAAACCTCATCAAGGTTGATCAGGTCAAAGGAAAGAGACACATGAAGTGATTTCTGCAACGGTGTCATTAGAATTCAATCAGATATTTGGCCAAGACTTGCTATTATTCATAATTTCATTGATAAGGTAGTGAACAAGGCTAGGGTTATTGTCATCAGCTGAGTAACCAGGTGCTGTTCATTGAGATATTTATTTATACACATTTTAATGTTTATTTATTTATTTATTATTTTGAGAGAGACAGAGACAGAGCGTGTGTAGGGGAAGGGCAGAGAGAGAAAGGGAGACACAGAATTCAAAGCAGGCTCCAGGCCTTGAGCTATCAGCACAGAGCTCTACGTGGGGCTCAAACTCACAAACCGTGAGATCACGACCTGAGCTGAAGTCAGACGCTTAACTGGCTGAGCCACCCAGGCGTGCCTCTACTGAAATATTTATTGAATTACCATCATGTGCCAAGTAGCATGCTAAGTACTGTGAGGGTATTTAAAGGTAAATTAAATGTAAATCCTGTGCTCAAATTAATTGTACTAAGTGAGGAGAGATTAGGTACCTACTTATATAGCACGAAGGTAAGAAGTGCATCTAAGAGTCATAGACAGAATTTTGGGGGATTTTAGCAGGGACATTGATGTCTTCTTTATACAGTTATCTCCCAGAATGCATGAAAGAGGCTACTTACATGCTGGTCCTTGAAGGATAAAAAGAACCTGGCCTTGAAAAATGGTGGTGGTGCCATGACAAGTGGCATCAATGATAAGGCACAGAGGTGGTTAACCAGCTGATGTCTGTGTCCTGAAGGCTAAGGAGGCACTTTGCTATTGCATCATGTAGTCAGCTTATGGCTGTGTGTGTGTGTGATGCTCCTTTTGCACAGAAACCTGCTTAATGTCGGGAAAGTCTAAGACCTGGCCAATCGCCTGAGCTTCCCACCTTCCAGTGAGCATTCTGGTCTCCTCGATGGTGACACTTTTATGCTGGCTCAATTCCTCACCATCGGTAGCCACAGATGGGTCACTTGCAGAAT
The DNA here is from genome assembly GCF_008692635.1 of Crocuta crocuta. Classification (NCBI taxonomy): domain Eukaryota; kingdom Metazoa; phylum Chordata; class Mammalia; order Carnivora; family Hyaenidae; genus Crocuta; species Crocuta crocuta. The sequence goes on along the minus strand of NW_027527920.1, from coordinate 12,780,435 downwards.
TGGTTCACCATCCCTGTGACATTAGAATATGTCTGTCTCTGGCCCTCATGGGAGATACATCCTAACCACATTGTTCTTTTCCATGATAATCAACACCATCTTCTGCAGGAAATTATTTTTTAAGCAACGTTTTAGTGCTTTCATTTACCCCTCCATTCCTATCATGAAGACATACCAGAGCTTACTGGTTTGCCAGAAAATTCAATCTGGAAATGTTCAGCCTGATTCTCTTTCCTCCAAAGTGAGATTTTTTGGAAACAGCACATTAGAACAAGCATGGGAATGGGGATTACAATGGACTTCCAGGCACAAGAGTTCAGGTTTAGGAAAAAAGATGGGCCGAGATCTAGGCAACAGAAGTTTTGTACATTTTCCCAAATTACACTCCTGCTATAGATCAAAGTTGTGAGTATGTTTGTGTGTGTTTTCCCAAAACCACACCAAAGCACACATTTGGAGGCCAAACCCTCCAAGGGCACTTAAGAAGTATTTGGTAACTTTCCTGTTAAATTTGGAGTTCATTTGGCAAGCCCAAGGTGTACGAAATGATGACTTCATTGAACCATTGCCCTAGCAAACAAAGCATCGCTTATGGGACCAGAGGACTATATCTACATGAGGTCTGAAGTACTTTATGAGCACGATTTATTTCCAGAGATCATGAAGAGCCAGATTACCCATAATGCCACTCATCAAATAAATATCGGCAAGTCAGATTTTGACTCCTCCACTTTTTTTCTACCTTGTTAAAACCATTCAGCCCAGGAGAGTTGATGAGGGGAATGCTACGCCTACATCCTAAAGGCTGGCTGGTTTTCCCACTAAAAACCTTCTCCCTTTACAGGAATGGCTTTCCTTTCCAACCTCACCAGGTTCAGAGTCTTTTATGTAATCACTTTCTATAAACCACAATCATGTATAATTAACAACTTGAAGGATGCAATGTAGCAACCTAGATTGCATCCTGAAATGGAAAAAGGACATTAGTGTAAAAACTTATGAAATCCCAATCAAGTCTTAACTTTACTTACTATCTATGTGTCAGTGTTAATTTCTCAAGTTTGCAAATGAATCACAGTTATGTAAGAGTTAATATTAGGGTAACTGGGTATCATCTCTGTAGCTCTTTGAAAATCTAAAATTATTCCAGGGGCACCTGGGTGGCTCAGTTGGTTGAGTGTCTGACTCCTGTTTTCAGGTCAGGTCAATGATCTCACGGTTTGTGAGTCCGAGCCCCAAATCGGGCTCTGGGATGACAGCATGAAGCCTGCTTGGGATTCTCTTTTTCCTCTCTCTCTCTCAAAATAAATAAATAAATAAAAATATTTTAAAATCATTCCAAAATAGGGGCGCCTGGGTGGCTTAGTCAGTTAAGCGTCCAACTTTCACTTAGGTCATGATCTCACAGTTGGTGGGTTCGAGCCCCGCGTCGGGCTCTGTGCTGACTGCTAGCTCAGAGCCTGGAGCCTGTTTCAGAGTCTGTGACTCCCTCTCTCTCTGACCCTCCCCTGCTCACGCTGTCTCTCTCTCTCCCAGAAATAAATAAAACATTTAAAAAAAATAAAATTATTCCAAAATAAACAGTTTATTAAAAAACATTCTAGATGAACTTATGTTTTAGACAGCAACTCACTGGCAGTGCTCTAAGGAAATCACCAGACCAGGAAGCGAGTATAACATAGCAGAGAGGTCTAGGAGAAGCTCAGTATCTGAGGCCCTGACACCTCAATATCTGTGAATGAAGATGCGGTTCATTCATAGGCAGGGTGACTCTTGCTGCACTCAATGCTAGTATCACTGCAGGTTGAACTGTCATTCCAGTTAGTTCTCTTCTACCGCAGAATATAAGGTCATTATTCTCCAGCTCCCGAGAACACAGACTCTCAAATTCAACTCCTTAGCATGGCACACAGGTCCTTAACCTTTGCTCATCTCTTGTATTCTTCTGTTTGCTGTTTCACAAGCACACATATTGTTCCATGCTACATGCCTTTCACCTGCTCTTTTGACCTCTTTGAATATCCGTTTATATCTTTCTCAGCAGGGTAATCCCTACTCATTTTTTCTTTGTCTTATATTTATTCCCAGTCCTTTATTTACAGCCTCTCACCTTTCTCCATCCTTCCTTCTTCTTGGTTTTTTTCCATGATCTTTCCCTTCCCCCAACCTCAACTGGTTCCTCTCCCCAATCCATGATCAAATTGTTCATTCCACATCCTGAACGTCTACCCAACATCCTCTTCACCAGATGGTGGTCTTTTATGGGTAAAGGCTGTGTGTGTGTGTGTGTGTGTGTGTGTGTGTTTTCCAATATTCTAATCTTTTAGTTAAGTATTCAGCACAAAGTAGGTTATAGGAATAAATGAATTAATGAATAAAACAGTCACACCACTTAGATCTATTCCAAAAGTATGCATGTACTTCTAAGGCCAGGAGGACTTGGTATTAAACATTAAATGTTATTTCTACAGGAATAATTTCCAAATACACTCATACAATTAGTAGTGAGCTCACACGTTTCAGTAGTACTAACAGTATGTACACAACATTTTGCAGAATGACATAATAAGAATGACAACATTTTATGACTAAGTACCAGATAATGAAAGATAATTAATTAATGCACTGCTAAGATAAATGACTATAAGAACTTGGGGGGAAAAACCCTGCTATAGCTATTATGTTTCCAAGTTGGTTCTGGAATATAAAGTAGCTTTTACTGAGCAACTCTCATATCCAATTAGCTGTATTAGCTCTATTAAATTGGGATGCAAGTAGAAATACCCCAGCTGCTGTTTTAAACATCCCCAAATAACACATTCTGGAGCAAAAAGCAAATACTGTAGGTAACTGCCAGGTGCAAAATACTAGGGAATTGATCTTTGCATAGTAATTCATGAAAGAAGGGGCAAGGACAGACTGCAAAGCAGTCTGTCTATCCTTCTAGGCATATTTGTCTACTAGCTTTGTGAAGACTCCACCTAAAACAAATAAAGTAGTTTTCAATGTCAACATTAATTTTACCAAGCCAAGGCATCAGGTCCTAAAGGCGGCAGGGGGTGGGGAGAAGGGGGAGGGGAGGAGAAAAACCTAAACCAACTGTTTATTTTGCAGCTAGCATCCACCCCATATTTGGTAAATGCTCAAGGAAATTGATAAAAATCTCATTTTATGAGTTCACTGCTCATAAAATTCGTGTATTTGAACGTTACATTTTATAGGTTTTGGAGGAATAGCTTATTCTAAACTGCTGCTTATTTGCAGGCTGAAGCCACAGTTCCCAGGGCATAGCTGCTCAAGTTACACATTTCTTTTTGTCATTCATTTTTTCGAAACTATGTGTCAAGCACCTACATCAAACTATGTGCTAAGCATTGTTTTACATGCTGGAAATACAGTAGTAAACAGGATAATGTTCCCAGCAGTGTAGCCTGACATTCGAGCTCAGGTGTTGGCAAATTTCTTTCGTAAAAGGGTCAGGAAAGTAAATGTCTTTTGGCTTTGCACCCAGACCGTCTTTTGCAGTACTCAACCTTGCCATTTTAGTAAAAGTGCAGTCATAGACAGTATATAAAAAAATGAATGTGGCTGTATTCCAAGAAAACCTTCTTGATATAAACAGGCAGGGGCCCATATTTACCTTTGCAAGCCATAGTTTGCAAGCTTCTGTTACAGTTCATGAAATTTATTATCAATCACTAGAATGAAATAGTAGTGCTACAGAATTTATCGAATGGCTTACAGAATTACAGAAATTCAGTGCTGAAAGAGGACATGCACTTATTTTAACCTTATTTTCCCTTCATGTGGCAATATCGAGGTTCAGAGTGTGGCCTTTAGAGTTAGCCTGCCAGGATTCAAATCCTGCCTTTTCCACTCACCAAAGGCAATTTGGGGCACGCTACTTAATCTCTCTAGGCTTCATTTTTATCATTGATAAAAGGAAGGTAATAATAATATCTACGTCTCAGGAGGCTCTTGAGATAACCCAGATAAATACTGATCAAGGCACATGGTGCACAGGAAACTCACAAGTTCTAGGTACATATGACAACAACAAGAACAATAATGATTGAACAACAACAGTTGTGAGGTTCAGAGAGGAGACATGACTTGCCTGTGAGTACCCTGAGGGGAACCCAGGGAGCGTGCCTTCCAAGGACCTGTCTGAACCACGTGACCCATGAGTAATAAAAGCTGGCCATGGCTACAGACGGTAGCAAAACTTAGTCCAGTTCTCCAAGTAAGCTTAGGGCTGCCCTCTGATGTATGGAGAGGGATTCGGGGAAAAAAGGACTACCCTAAGCCCTTGGTTAGAAATGTATGTGCTGTTGTCTCATCAATATGTTCAACAGTGAGGTTTCCAGGGGTACCTTAGGGAAGAATATGGCCATTCAGAGAATAAATTTCTTAGGAGAGGCCTAAGGTGGATAAAAGAACCCAGTTCCCACACGTACAAAGAAGGCCAGGACTTCTGTACATTTACTGTAAACTGGAATGCCTGGATGAGGTTAAACGTTTTGGCTTCTTCTACCTGGCAGTGTGTTCTGGGAGACCACCCAATGAGCCTTTTGAAATATTATTTTTCATGATAATTATTTTCAACCTTTTGCTTGTTTCACTTAAGGATCAGGTTCTCCAAAAACTCTTCTGAAGACCACAGTTGCTCAGGCTATTTAATGAAAGTTATCCTCAGGGGAAGAGAAGAGCCAGAGCTGTGAGAGCCAAGGGTTTTGTGCCTTCATACACCACTCCTTCTGGAGGCCCACATATGTCTACTATTTCAAGCAAATCAATCCACAACAGCATAAAGGTTCTCTCAGGGAACTTTAAGCTAATTAATTGTGAGTGTGACAGAGTGAAGAAAATTAATTTCTTGAGGTTGGTCCTCCCCTCAAAATTGTTTTTCTGAGGTTGGTGTTTTCTGGGATCTATCATTTGTGGGTTCTGACAGGAAGTAGGAGGGCTAAAAGACCATCACACGGTTAGAATCAGTAGAATTATCCTTTTGACAAATGGTTTAGCTGACTAGAGACATCAGGGTCACTTTGGCCTTGAATTTGACTTTAAGGTCTTTGTTCCCAAGCCAAAGACAATGGTCACTATTGAAGTCTTATATATCACTGCACTTGTGCCCATACACACCATTCCTCATCCACTTTTTTTTGGGGGGGTGCAGGGGGAGGTTATATACTTATTATATATAAGAGACTTTAATGGTCAAAAGGTATTTGGACACCACTTTGGGAACTACCTCCACTGTTATTTACACATCCACCCCGTAGACTCTTCTTCCCAACTTCCTTTCAGAAGGATGTGGCAGATTTGCATTGCGGAGCTCATGGAGGAGATGGGACGCTCCGGGTGAAGGGAACAGAAGGGCAAGGCACAGAGCTGTGCGTTAGAGGCACATGGTTGGGACCCCTCAGAACAGTTCTGGAGGGCAGGTGCGCAGGGAGAAAGTCAGTCTTCTGGTGAAGCTGAGCAGTTCTCCCTGACTGCCCTGGAAGATCACTGAGAACTGAGAACAGTAAACTATGTAGAAATAACTGGGTGGAGGAAAGCTGAAGAGAGTCACAAAGGAAGGTCGGAGGTACCCAGAGTAAGAGGTAAGTCCACCAGAATCCGTGTCACTCAGATCCCTGTGCTGGAAATTTTCCCCAAAGGCGGTAGAGACTGGGTTTTAAGGTGGCAGACTCTCTTGCTGACCAGAATACTGTAAGACGTTCTTGCTTTCTTTCCTGTTTTAATTTTTTTCTATTGTAGTTTTATCTATCATCTATCTACCTACCTACCTACCTATCATCTACCTATGTATGTATCTATGTATCTATTTAATTCCAAGTTAGTTAACATAGAGTATCATAATAATTTTCAGGAGTAGAATTTAGTGATTCATCACTTACGTGTAACACCCAGTCCTCATCCCAACAAATGCCCTACTTGATGCCCATCATCTGTTTAGCCCATCCCCCCACCCAACTCCCTCCAGCAACCCTCAGTTTCTTCTCTGTATTTAAGAGTCTCCTATGGCTTGCCTCCCTCTCTGTTTTTATCTTATTTTTCCTTCCCTTCCCCTATGTTCATCTGTTTTGTTTCTTAAATTCCACACATGAGTGAAACAATATGATAATTTTCTTTTTCTGGCTGACTTACTTCCCTCACCCACTTTTAAAACCTTTGTTATCAGATCAAGGCAATGTGGGAGAGTCACATGACTTCAACCAACCTATGTATTACACTCGCTGAGATGTTTGTTCATTTTGTTTTTGGAAACCATTTGGAAGATTTGCATATTAGCACTTCCAGGAAGTTTTCAAAAAGCAATTCTATCTAGCATTCATGATTCAAATATTAACTTGTTTAACATACATGTATGGGAAATCTTCTACATCTAGGAGTTACGTCACAAAAACACGGTTCTTTCCGCAAGGATGAGTGAGACTGACAGACACTCAGTTACAATTCAACACACTAAGTGCTGTTAGAGAGGTATATACAACTCTGGGGAATATGGCTAAGACCTTTTAGAAGAAATGCCATCTGGATCTGAGGGTGAGAAACAGTTAAGCAAAGAAACTAAATGGGAAGAATGTACATGTACAGGGATGCTAAAATTTCTTGGAATCTAATATAATCTTACTAAAAATCGGAAGCTTGTATGTCCGTCACCTGCTTCAGTGTGGTTCTTATTCCTCTTCTATGTCCCTATCTCCCCAGGGCCTACCATAGTGCCTGGTGTTTTGTAAGAACACTATAATGATGTTGAATGAATGAATGCTCTTGCCTTTTTTTGGCAAGCATTCCTCCCTAGGAAACAGCAAGTTCTCTGGGAATAAGGACTGGGATTATTTTATGTGATTCTAAGATATCTTAGGATCTAGTGGATTTAGCTGGTGATTAAAAAACAATCAAGGTTTAGACAAGGGTTACAAGCCAATTCAATGGACAAAGAAGAGCCTCTGAACAAACGGTTCAATGACAACTCTGAGTCAAATGCAAAAGAATTAAACTGGACCCGCACCTCACACTGCACACAAAAATTAACTTAAAATGAATCACAGACCTAAATATAAGAGGTAAAAACTATAAAACCCTTAGAGGAAAACGTAGGATGAATCTTTATGACTTTGGGTAAGGCACTGGTTTCTTAGACTTGACACCAAAAGTCCAACTGACAAACAGAAAATATAGATAAATTAGACTTCTACAAAATTAAAAATATTTGTGCTTTAAAGGAAATAATCAAGAAAGTGGAAAGACAACCCACAGAATGCAAGAAAATTTTGACAAGTCATGTATCAGGTAAGGGATTTGTTTCCAGCCTATATAAAAAGATTTACAACTCTTTAATAAAAAGACAAACAACCCAGTTAAAACATTTTACCCATTTCTCCAAAGAAGATATAGAAAAAGACAACAAGCATGTGAAAAGATACTCAATATCATTAGAGACTATGCAAATCAAAACCACAAAAAGTTACCATCTCACACCCATTAGGAATGACTAAATAAAAATAACAAACAGTGACAAGTGCCAGAGAGTATGTGAAGAAGGTGAAACCCTCATACTTTGCTGGCAAGACAGTAACATGTTATAGCCCCTTTGGAAACAAGAGGGCAGTTTTTGAAAATGTTAAACATAAAGTTACCGTATAACTCAGCAATTCCACTTCCAGGTATATGCCCTAAAAACCTAAAAACACATGTCGATACAAAACCTTGTATATGGATACCCATAGCAACATTATTTATAATAGTTAAAATAATGGAAACAATCCAAAGTCCATCAACTGATGACTGGCTAAACAAAATGTATGCATGTCCATACAATGGAATATTCCTGGGCAATAATAAAGGAATGAAGTATTCACACATATAACCTCAAAAACAGGGTAAGTGAAAGAATCTTACAAAGAACACATATGGTATGTATGATTCTATTTGTATAAAATATCCAGGTGAGCAAATCCTCAGAAACATAAAGATTAGGGTTGCCAGGAGCTTTTGGAGGGGGGGCAAGAAGAATGATATGGGGTTTCTGGATATTGGGTTTCTTTCTGGAATGATGGAAATACTCTGACATTAGATGGTGGTGATAACTGCACACCCTGTGCATATACCATTTAACTGTGAACTCACAAACGGTGAATTTATGGTATATGAATTATATCTCAAAAAAGCTGCCATTAAAAGAAGATCATGGTAGATGTTAGCAGCCTCATGATAATCATCACTGTCAACATCACTGTGGCGAATGCTACAAAGCACTCATGCCAGTTGAGAACTTTATAAGAACTGCTGACTGGATTGGATTTCATAGAGACTTTAGCCCACGGGATTTTTTTTCTTAATAATTTTTTCTAATGTTTATTTATCTTTGAGAGAAAGAGAGAGTGCCTGCATGCACAAGGGTGAGTGGGGGAGGGGCAGAGAAAGAGGGAGACCGAATACAAAGCAGGCTCCAGACTCTGAGCCTGACACGTGTCTCAAACTCATGAATGGTGAGATCATGACCCGAGCCTAAGTTGGACACTTAACCAACTGAGCACCCAGACACGCTGGGGACTGTTTTAAAGCAGCCTCTTCCGTCTTCCATCTCATTCACCTTGGCCTAGAATAGAATTCAGTACACATTTTCTGACTACTATAGAAAAGCTACTGTCTTTTCTCAATTTGAGAAATAACCAAGCGTTTTTAATGAAAACACCAAAGTTCACCCTAACCTGCATGAATCCATTTCGAAGCTTAAAACTCATTAACAATTAGAGATCATACTCACTTGTGCTCACTCCTTAAAAGCTCAAGTAAACTCAACAACTAAAATCCTGCAGTCAAAGCAATAAAAGGGAGATTTCACTTTTATGCTATGGAATTACATATGAATGTACCCACAATTTCTTTGCTTTACAGATAATAGCAAAATTGCCTAAATCATACCAGCAGTGCTCTAATGAGACCTGATTTGGGTTCATTTCTATTCAAGGCAAACTAAAGGTGTAAAATGCCCTACTTCTAACGGCTCACCATAGTACACAAACCTTAAAAATGGATTCCACTGAAGTAAGTTTGGGCTGCTGAAGAGTCGAGCACGGAGCTTAAAGTAGTAAGATTTTCCAGTGTTCAGGAGGGCGGAGTGACCTTCTCCTGACCAGCACTCACCCTCTTGGGATGCAACCAGAGCTGCCGATTCGGCATTGCTTTGTTGGTGGCTGGTGTAACTGAGAAGGGAGGAAAACTGGAGTTCAAGAAACTGAAGACGTGATGAAAATGCCTTGCTCCTTTGTGGGTTCACCTTCTCGTCCTATGGTGGTCGAGTTTAAGTCATTTTCTGAGGCCAGTCCTGGTCCCTGGCAGGCTGTGCTTAGAAGAAAGGTCTATTCCTCTACAAGCAACCGTTCAGCTACATGGCTAAATCCCAACTTCTTACCACCGCTCAGACCTTTGTCTGAAAATCTGGGCCCCACAAAAGCAGTAGCTATCAGAAACAACATTACTATAGTGACCTACTGTGCATATTTTTCCAGATGAAGTAACTTGTGCCCAGAGGTAAGGTCCCCAAATAACTGCAGCAGATTGGTTAAAAGAAAATTCTCTTTATGCAGCCTCCCTGTGGGTATCTAGAACGGGTGCCTTGTCTTAACAATCTTTCGTCTTTGTTTTCTTAATTTGAGCTCTTTGGATTCCAGAACTCTAGACCTCCACTGTGGATCTATCTGCTCCTTCAGTCCCAACCCAGCCACTCACCTGTCAGCTTGAACAAGTCTCGGGACAGGACTCAGACATCTCTAATGACCCTCTAGCTCCTGAAGTCATGCATTTTGAGATCCAGTTGCCCTTGGCCCTCTTGGCTATCTAGTCCTTCTACTGCCCATGTTCCTGTGTGACAAGATCAGGCTGTTGCCCTGTGTTAGAAGCACATGCTTCATCTCCACTAAGCAGCCGCAGAGAATAGTCACCTGTGCTTTGGAGGGTACCGTTATCAAGAACAAGGGTGATCACAAGGGTCATGGGGCCCACAGTGCTGAGTTTAAATCCTGATTTGCTAGTTGTTAGCCAGGTAAGTGTCAGGGAAGTTGTTTTGTTTTCTTTTTAGCTTTCCTGAGCCTTGGTTTATTGGTTTGTTCACTGGTAACATGAGAATAGTCACAGTACCCACTTTATGGAACTAGTGGGTAAGAGTATGTGAGGTGATGTATATAAAGCACTTAGAATGAAGACTGGTGCACCGCAAATGCTCAGAGATATTAGCTGTTGGTGTTATGTGGAGAACCAAAAGCAAACAACTCTCAAAAGGCAGTAAGATAACACGCCCAACAACTAATTAGATGCAACCTCATCATCTTATAAAATGCACTATGTATATAATTCGAAGCATTTTCCCAAGAAGGACATTTAGTTTCTATGATCAGTTATTTAGATTACAGACTCCCAAGTGTGAGGGCTCACTTTAAGACCATATGAAGTAACATCAGTGGACAGCAGACAAAAGAAGAGATCAGTAAAATCTATCTCTGACAGCCTGATAGAATTGGGATTTAGGGTCAGGCTCTGGAAATTCCTCATAGACAGAGAGGAAATGTTTTGAAATTTTATTTGGCAGAAACAAATAATTTTGTTTTACGCTACTTGTAAAATAGGACGCAAACATAAACCTTCCACCTCTAAGTGTCATTTTGGAATACTATTTCCTAAAAACAAATACATATCATCATGACTGTGGTATCGTCATCTGGGTCGCTATAAGAAGGAGATTTATGAAATTTGTGACTGCATTTCCTGTTAACATGTTTGATGAAAGAAATCTACGCCATCACCCATGGGTCCCCTAAGAGGGCCTGCATGCAGAACTTCTAGATAAAAATATAAGAAGCAGATATGCCTCCCTCCAAGACTGAAATGTTTTCTTCTGACCGATTATATCTGCTGTTACTCTTCAGTGTCCAGGAATATTTACGGCTCAATTAACTGACAACCCTGCAGGTCCATGGCCCTATATGTCCCCATTCTCCTACCCCCCGACCCTGTCCCTTGAACTGGTCCTGATCCAAACAACAATCTCCAAGAGGCTAGAGATGTTGCCATTTCTGTAGGTTAAAAACCCACTGAATTGCAACAACTTCATTTGCTTCAACCTATTTTTACCATTTTTTTTTTAGTTTATGGCTATGTTGTAGGCCAGCTCAAGGCCTCTGTAAAAAGAGATAAGAGATAAATAAAATGAAATAAATAATGGTCTGATTTCTACAGACATTAGAATGATGAAACAAAAGATTAAATTTCATGTATTTCATATATTTTCTGCTTTGAGAAAACTAGGAATACAAAATAATTCTGCCACTGGGGTTAATTTTTTCCTCCCTTTAATTACAGGATTCCCTCCCTTAAATGAAAATGGAGGCCTTAAAAATATACATATTTTGCCATTCAACCATTCATTCAACACCTCAGCCACTATCTTCCATCCCCCATTTTAACCTTGAGGCCTCTTCCTCGGCTCCCCCACCCCCACCCCCAGGGCTCTTTAAAGCACCTCTTGAAAAGCACTGATGTGAAGTAATAAACATTAATTAGGAGAGAGGCGGGAACAATGGCCAGCACTCCACCTTCCTACAATGAGTCTTACTGACTCTTCACCAAGACCTTGAGACCCGTGATCTCTTTATTACTGTACTGTCAGTCTGGTCTCTGCTGTTTTAGCTGCACTTGCTTGTCTTCCCCCTGGGCGCCTAAGCTCCGGGGACCTCCTGCACTGCACCCTCCCTGGGCACACCCACCATGGCTGTCACCTCGGAGAGAGGTCTTTCCAGGACAGGGGCCCAGGCAACACACACTGAGCCGCCCCATCAGTGGCCCATGACTGTTCCAGAACACTGCAGTCAACACATCCCACTCTCTTGAAGTCCCCTGTCTCAAGCACTGGATGAAACAATCATTTGAACATTCAGGAGAATTCAACACCTTATTTAAAAAACCAGGACCCTGCTTCTACTAAAGGCTGGCCGTGAGAGCTGAGGCTCAAAGACACTGCAGAACACAAAATGGCCACTTTGCCACTGTCATCCCATTTTTAAATAAACCCCCTATAGGCTTCCTTTCAAAAGGGAGCGAGTGAAAGATAAAGTGTTGGAAAACAGGGTGACTCCTTGGCGAAACAATAATTGCATTAAAAAGTGTCCTTGAGGCAGAGGGACCACTCAAGAAGGAAATAACACCTCAATCCAGGGGGCCATTCACCAAAGGGAGGTAACGTTTGAAGCTTTTTGCAAAATGTTTCCCTGCTTCTGTCTTCCCTTGTTCACCACAGGACTAGTGAAAACGAAAGATGATGAATATGTTTATAAAAAAAGAACCCATTCAATAATTCATCACCTTGCTGCCGCACAATATAACTACTACAAAAGAAATTTGTTTTCCTACCCACTGACCATGAATGGGCACCTGAGACTTAACTATGGCTCAGAGCATTGTCCTCGTGTGCATGTGTTCCAGAACTGTCCTCGGCACGCTATCCAGGCCAGTACCCAGGTGGCACTTCCTTCTCAATTAGCCCTGCTATTCTTGCACCTATCACCTCTTCTGCCTCCCAATACAAAATGCTGGCTATCACCCAAAGTTTTGTTTTGCGGCAACCATTAACATTTGCTAGACACAGAACTTTAGTTTGTTTTGCCTTAAAAGGGTGCTTTTCAACTGGGGGCAATTTTGCCCCCAGAGTACGTTTGGCAATCTCTGGTGACATGTTTGACTGATGCATCTGGGTGTGACAGTGGTTACTGGCATCTAGTGCGTAAAGGTCAAGGATGCTGCTAAATATTTTACAATGAGTACGACAGCTCTCACACCAAAGCACTGTCCTGCCCCAAATGTCAATAGTGCTGACACTGAGAAACCCTGGCCTAAAAGAAAAACGGTAATAAAAATCTGATGGGCCCACCTCTCATTTCACAGACAAAGATACAGAAGCCTAGAGAGGGATGGATGGTTAGATTGGGAGCAATATGCAGCCAGGTAGTAGCAGAGCCAAGCGTGGCATTCCGCCAGGTTAGCTGGTTGTATGGGCCTTCCCGAGGGCGTGTTTATTCTAAAAGGAATTGCTCTCAAAATGGCACTTAACCTCAGAAAAAAAGGATACATACTTAAATGTAATCTGTGATTATCTGTGAAAAGTAGGATTGCGCTCATTTTTCTCCTTTGTTCTGATATGTCCAGCCTGGATTTATTTGGTTTGTTGTTTTGATTTGCTTTCACAATAAGCACTTAGTGCTTTTATAAGCAGAAGCCATGACACACGGTTTTCACTTTAAAAGAATGTACAGAATAAAGTGAAATTTAGCTTGACTAGTTAGTCTTCATTGCTAGTAGGGCAGAGACCAGCATTCGAGGTGGTAGCGTGATGTTGGGTGAGTGGTACAAATGGGGCTGTTTTCTAGGAAACAAACAGGTAACATACACTCAGACTCTTAAAAAGATTCAGTCTTTGATCATCCTGTAAGAAATTGGTCCCAAAGAAAGAATCTGAAAGATTTTCTTACCAGAATGTGAAGTGAAGCTTTCTTTATAATTAAAAAAAAAAAAAAAAAAAAACCATTGAAAATAATGTAAATATCTAATAGCATGTGATTAGTTTAATAAATTCTAGCTTGGCTTAATAAACCAAATTACAGAAAAAGACAGTGTTAATCAAATACCACATATATGCAAACGATGGACTGCTATACAACTGCTAAAAGTCATGTTTTTATTGTTCTAACATTGGTGTCCCCATTGAACTAAAGTCTATGAGTCCAAGGATCTTGCCTTTTTTGATTCCTACTGGACTTCTGTATTCTTGGTAGGTATCTAAAAATTAATTTTCAATTGATGAACATGGTTACCAATGAGTGACATTATCATAACCTGTATCTTTTTATTTTTCTCTGTTTTTCAAAGATTCTCTCTCTAATGAGTTTGTTATTTTTATAAACAGAAAAGATTCTTTTGCTGTTGCAAAAAAATAAAAGAACGTAGTAGAATCTAAGTAAGGAAGGGAAAAAATGCAGTAGGCAAGGGCATCCGAAAGGACGTTCAGTACTTGGGAAGCCCGATCCATGACGCAACTGAGGGATGCAATGATACAGCTACCATGGATTCGCAATATGGGGATTATAATAACCCACTGGACCAGCAGCAGTCAGTCCTTTTGTTATAACTGGTTTACTCTTTCTGCATTCTTCCCCCACTTGAGCCTTTCTCCCAGTGGTAACACCAAGAGCTAAAACAACAGAAAAGCCACAAATCAACAGACTCTTGTGGTCAGAGGCTCCAGTGGCCACAAGATCAGAAGCATTGTGGCAGTGGAGGCTGGGGGTGCTTTTCATCTGGATGTGCGTCTGCAGCTGACAAATGGAATAAAAGAGCTATGCTGTGGCGCTCAAAATAGAACAGAAAAAAGTATCCCAAAGAGAGAGAGAGAGAAGAAGAAGAAAATGACACAGACATGAGAGGCTAGCTTCTGGAACAACCTAAAAAGACCAGTGTTAACCCAGACCCATGAGTATAATCCTCACAGCCTTTGTAGAACTTTTTTTTTTTCCCTTTTCACAAATGCCTCATTGGGACAGCAACCCTGAAAAATGCCATCTGCCCTTTTCTTGGAATGGCTAGATCCTTATGTCACAGGTAGGAAAAAAAAAAGTGTGATGGTGTTATATATTTGACACCTTGTGGTCATCCTGGTGGGGTGACCAAAGAAAATAAGCAAATCTCAAAGTATAAATCAGCATGTGTGTATAGAGAAAGAGTAGGAGAGTTACAGAAGGAAAGAAGAGAGGAACAGAGAGAAACTGGGAGCATGTGCAGAGCTTACCAGAAGGAGTGGACCCAAGCAATCACTCCCTGGGGTAGCATGAGCTGGAATGGTCTGGAGTTTATGGACTCTGTCAAGGAGCCTCTGCCCAAACCCTTTCTCTCTTGCCTTCTTTATTTCCCCGAAACATAGAGAAGCATCACAGTCCTTTTAACAAGAAAAAAAAAAAATCCTTCATGTTCCAAATAGAAATAGAGCTCACAATAAAAATGGCTCCCCAAAGGGCATGTGAGTCATACATATCTCATCTTTCTCGAGCACAGGTTTTAGGGACATAGAAGAAGGGTGAGACAAAGGTGGGAGTCATTGAAGGTAGCAGGCCACAAAAACGAATGTGGCTTTCTTCATAGCTTGGTCCTAAAAAGCAGTCTTTCCCTTGATCCCATGCAAAGAACATACGTGATTGTGGAAGACAAAAGATGGCTCTAAGTTCTTTGGCATTCCTCCCTCTCAGAAGCAGGGTTGAGTTTTTCTCTCCTTGAATCTAGGCTGGCCTGTAATGCCTTCACCAGGAAAGTACAGCAGAAAACGAAGCTATGCCTGTTTGGGGCTCATTCTTTAAGAAGATTGGTGGCTTCCACCATCTTGGAGCGCCAGACTGACATGTAAGAAATCCAACCACTCTGTGGGAGGGCCATGGGGAGATAACTTAAGAACACATGAAGTGGGGGAGCCCAACTAAGCCCGAGATTTCCAGCTGTACCTGCCAAGCTACTGAACACACAAGTGAAGCCACTATAGACCCTTCAGACCAGCCTGGCTATAGGTGAAAACCAACAGTGACTCCACTTGATCAGCAGAATTGCCCAGCCTAGCTTTGTCTGAATTCCTAACCCATTAAAAATGTGAGACAGTATAAAATGGCTTTATTTGTAAGCTCCAAAGTTTTGGGGTAGCATGTTATATGGTAATAGATAGTCTAGGCAAGAGAGTTATACTGGCTGTTTATTTTCAATATGAGCTTTATCTCAGAAATAAATCTATCCATCCATCCATCCATCCATCCATCCATCCATCTACCTACTTCTATCTTCTATCTATCTACCTACCTACCTACCTATCTGAAATAAGATATAAAATATAGTCTGTGCTTGAAATGTAAGACATAGCAAGTAGTATCCGTCCTGCACTGCCACTTGGCTAGTAGATGACTCAGGCAGTTATAATCCTCTTTGAGCCTCAATGTCCTCATCTGTAACACCGGGATAATGACCCCTACTTGGCAGAGTTGTTGTGAGTGTTATATGAGAAAGCAAACGTAAAGCACGGAGCACAGCGCCTGGCTCACTGGCAGAGGCCTCCACAGTCTGTGATCCCCACACCACCCAACCCAGCCTGGCCTCCTGTGTCCGAATCTCAGCTAGTTTCTCTGCCACCTCATTTCCTGCACACTCTGACTTTTCCAGGCGACTGACTGCCTATTTGTCTTGTTTGTATCTCAACCCGACTCACTGCTAGAACTTTACCAAATAGAGGGCATCTTTAAAAGAATTCCATCTGGTATGCAGAAGGTCCTTAAAGGGAAAGGCAGACAAGAACTTAGTACATCTGGAGACAGCATTTCCCCAACTATATCAGACAGCATGATTTGACAGAAGGCAAGCCATCTAAACACCCATAATATAAACATTAAGAAAACCAAGAAAGATGTAGAGGGGCCCTGAAAATGGAGGTAAGAAAGAAAAACTCAGAAGGTTCTAATATGGTATCTAGTTACACGACTAGGCCGGGACCCCTCTGTAACTATTCCTCCATCTTGTCTCACAGCTCACTAGGGCTGAAGCATAAGTAGGTCTCAAAGGCTTGACACTGCAACATTTTGGCCTACAACCGAGTGCAGGGATATCCCACATGAAAGGACCAAATTCCATGCCTGGGTGGTTCCCGTGGAACCTTTCCTTACTCCTGCTTATGTTAAACTCCTTATGGAGTCAGCCTGCCAAGGGCCACCCAGTTATAACCATGGATTTCAATTCCTCCTGCAAAACATTTCAACTAATTTGCTTAGTCAATATAGACAGCTTTGATCTTCACCTGAGGTGGGTCTACAGTAATGAAAAAAGCAAATCCTCCTGCATAAACGATTTATATGGATGAGGAAAGGTTTTATTAAAACTCTTCAAGAACAACTTAGGCCATTACTAAAATTAGTACGCTATCATCTAGGTTTTGCAATGAATGCATTTTAAGGCCACGACTTCTTCCTAGACAACTGGGTCCCTTCTGGAATGGTTTGGCACAGACCTGCTAAGTGTCTGTGGCACAGACTTGGAAGACAACTGACAACTCTAAGATCCCTACCATTTGGGGGCGCCTGGGTGGCTTAGTCGGTTAAGCGTCCGACTTTCGCTTAGGTCATGATCTCGCGGTTCGTGGGTTCGAGCCTCGCGTCGGGCTCTGTGCTGACTGCCAGCTCAGAGCCTGGAGCCTGTTTCAGTCTGTGACTCCCTCTCTCTCTGGCCCTCCCCTGCTCACACTGTCTCCTCTCTCCTCTAGAAATAAATAAAACATTAAAAAAAAAAAAAAGTAAAATCCCTACCATTTGCAAAGACCAGACGAGACTTGTGGGCACCGCATTTAAACCTAACGGCCTCCTAGAATAACATCATCCGCGACTCTCTCTCCTCTGCTCCTGGACCACTAGATCGCCTTCCTCAACAGGTCTCACTGCTTCTGGAAGTGACCTGCTCTTCATCAGGCTGTTGCAAATAAAAACCAAGACAGGTCAGAAGAAAGCTGGCTTCTTTGTCAGCAATACACGTTGCTGTGCCAGAGCTGAGAGGAGAGAAAAAAAAAATGAGAGAGCAAGAGCGAGAGAGAGCTGGAATTAGTAAAAAGGTTTCAAGTGCCTCTATGATCTTTTAACAGAGATGTTAAGCATATCAGATTTGCAACCCTTCATGGCCTGAAGGGATCTAGTTATTTGGTCAGTTGTGAAGACATTCTCTTGTTCCTACTCTATCATGCTGTCACTAGGGTGCATGCCTGGTTCATGATAAAAGGCAGCCAAACTGCGGTTTTACAGGAATTTCAGAAGGCTCAGCATTATTGAAGACCCTTGCCAGGATTAAACCCAGGTTCGGGAAAGCAAAGTGCTCTACATATTATAGACAAGAGCAGAGGAGCAGAGAGAGAAACAAGGAAAAGGCAAAGGAACAGGAGTATACAATAGGTAGAAAAAAGTATCTTTACAGGCACGTTTGATGCGACTTTGGGGCCATCTATTTCTTTCTTTAGGGTTGTACGCATGTGGTTATTTGGCATTTGGATGGGCAGAAGGTAGGGAGGGAAGGACCTTTTAAAAATAGCTCACTCTCTCTGGCACAAGACAGCGCTAGCTTGAAAGGCTAGTTGTTCTGAAGTACTAGGGCAGGCTTGGAGCTGTTCCCTCGCAAGTGCCACACCACAGCCTCACCTGTGCCTGGCTGCAGTGATAAGCAGGAGAGGACATTCTGTCTCACCTAAGAACAGCCGGACTCCTCGGAGCTTCCTTCACATGGTCTCATACTTCATGGAGTCTCCTCATGAGGCGGCTAGTGAGAACTCAAAATGAAGGGATCTCAAAATGTAGCCCTACTCAGAAAAGAAAGGGTATCCCTACATAACTCAGCCACATTTACGGGGTGAGCTCCAGGATGGTCTCTCGCCATTCGTGTTTTGCTCTGCAACCCTCACCCATCAACCAGGCTCCCGCCCTGGAGCTGTTCTCTTTTCCCTGGCCTCATACACACCTGGCCACGCAACGGTTTCACTGGCTTGAATCACAGCACTTCCTCTGAGCAGGTGTTCTCTGCTTTTATTGCTATGGTCTCACCTCTCCTCCAGCCCTCTGAACTCCAGGGGCTTTTCTGACTCCCCTCAAGATTTTCTTTCCCTTTAAGCTACCAAGCAGGGTGTTTGTCAATTCGAGACTGCAGCCAAGAGCAAGCTGTCCGTGCCCTGTGTGACGGGAGCCTGCCACTTTCCACGTCTTTCCTGAGACGGCAACGAACCTCCTTCCCTGGGGCGGGGGGCAGATAAGACTAGACAGATTGCCCCTCACAGCCCTTCCACTCTGAGCAGTGGGATGGGGGTAGCAGAGAATGGACCTTCAGCACAGAAAGAAAGACAGTGTGTTGTCAATGTACAGACAGTCACTGGAGCCCAGAAGATGATGACACATAAGAAGATGATCACACATAAGAGATGCTAAGAACAGTGCATGGTCCCATTAACATCCTGCGTATGCCCCACCACCATCCTGGAAGGAACTAGCTACTTCCCACTTTGCTACGATCTTCTTGGCAGCAGGAACCAGGTCCCCCAGTGCTGTGCATCCAGCATGCTGCACAGTTCTGAGTAGAGAGAGATGTCACTGACTGTTTGCTGAGTGACTGATCATTTAGCCCAGTCTCCTTTGGTGGCAGAGGAGGAAACTGGTGCTTAGAGAGAAAGCAAGAGAAGGTGGGAGGGAAAGGAATCAACCTTTCTGGAATACCCACAGACCAGCAGGTATCGTAGGCATTTGACATTTATTAGTTCATTTTCCTCCCGGAACCCCGGTGAACAGGCTTCACCGTCCTGCAGACCTGCTAGTGAGTGCTGGGACACGCATGGATGTGGGAGACAGCCAAACTCAAGGTTCTACACGGTCAAAGCTAATGAGTTGGGGAGAGTGACCGCCGCACAGACAAGTGTCTGAAGCCTCCTGGTGAGCTGAAATGGGAGCAGCTCTGTGTGGGAAGGATGCTTGAGAGGCACCACATCCCACTGGAATTTAGATCTGGCCTCCCTTGCAGGCAAAGATACAGAATCTCCCAAGTTGAAATGTCTAAGGGCCGCAGACCCAGGCCGGGAAAACACACAGTTCTGTCTTACCTCCTTCACTTGTGTCCATTAGCAGACTTAAATTTATACCAGGTGCAGCCCATACACAGAAACCAATATACACTGCGGCAGGAAATGTGAATCATAGCAACCCTTCTGGATGGCAACGGATGTAAAAATACCTTAAAAGTATAAGAAGATTACTTCTGAAACCTGGGAACGACTTATGAAGAGTAAGAGATTATAAAACATCATCAAGTAATTTCCCAATTTTGAAAATAGAGGAAAATGTATTATACATATATACGTATATTCTGGAAGGTTCCCTACTCATGGCAGAGATTAGGATTCGCAGGCTCCGTCTTTCCACAGTGTCACAGTCTTAGTTTCTAATGATTTGTGCTGGACATGTCAGCATCCATGCATTAGGTCAGTACTTGCTTCAAGTCGCCTGATGTTAGAACTCAAGGCACTTTCAGGATCATTCATTCTAAACCCCTGACTTTACATCTGTGCAAACTGGGAGCTCAATGAGTTTTCTCAAAGTGAATTGTGGAGATGAGTCTAAAAGACTGCCATGTTTCTAAAATGTCTCATTAATACTGCTTTTTAACTACTGGCCACCCCAGCTCCTCTCAGAAGAATGTGGGTACACATTTTAAGAAACGACATGCTTGCTATTAAGAAGGATACTGCCTGTCCACA
Source organism: Crocuta crocuta (assembly GCF_008692635.1). Classification (NCBI taxonomy): domain Eukaryota; kingdom Metazoa; phylum Chordata; class Mammalia; order Carnivora; family Hyaenidae; genus Crocuta; species Crocuta crocuta. The sequence goes on along the minus strand of NW_027527920.1, from coordinate 12,760,076 downwards.
CCATCCCAGCTTTTCTCTTGTCCGGAGGCCCTGGCAGCAGAAACGTGAGCGTGTGAGCCATGGAGGGTGATGCTCTGGATAACATGGGATCCCATGGCCACGGCACTTTGCTCCAGGGCCCCTGTGCAGGGACTGCAGAGAGCAGCTGAGATAAGGTGTGGCGGACGGCTGTTCTGTTTGTGCCATTTTAGCGGAGCTGAGATGTTATGCAAGGAAATCTTTGGCATTGCAATAATCCTGGATTATAAATAATTTAGCATATTTCTTTGTAAACTACAGTCCAGAATCCTTGCAAATAAGAAAAGGATTAAGTTTTTTAGAAGTACTTGCTCTTGAGACTTTAAGTTCAAGGCAGAACAATGCTTGCCGTGGTAATTCCATCTATTTTAAGATCACAAAACCATACCAAGTTGAAACCGGAGCAGAAGATATTAATGCAGTGCTCTCTCTGAAGTGCCCAATAGTGGGACGAGAAAGCTTTCAAAGGGAATTAAGTAGACAGAGAAAGCTCCCTGTTCATGTCCAAATCACAAGGAGGCGGCTGAATAGGATTCACAGTTCTCCGTGGGAAGGACCCACACCACAGCTAATGTTCAAAACAGGGGGGAGATGTCTTGGGAAGATCAAGGACCCAGAATTCTGCTGTCAGAATCAGCTGCCTGCCCATTAGAGCCTCAAAGGACCCTCTTCCATGTGCGAGCTGATATGATCCTGCAAATGAGCCCATTTTTCTTTTTCTAACTGGCCCAAACTCTATCTGAAGGAAGGTGTCATTATGTAATATTTCCTAAGTGCCCTTGATGTAAGCTTCAGATCTGGTGTGTGTGTGTGTGTGTGTGTGCATGTGTGTGTGTGCGTGTGTGCAGTGGGAGAGGGTGAGGGGTCAGTGAAGAATAAGATGTACACAGAAAGTAGAGAAATTGGATATGGAGTGCTCAGAGCGTGCAAGAACAGACAAGCATCTGGGGTGGGCCTCCGGTCAAGGGTCAGCAGCTTGTCAGGTCATATGGACAGAGGTCAGGAGAGGAACAATGTTAGCCGCAGAGAGAGTCAGAGCCAGGGACAACTGAAGGGTCAAATGGGTAACAAAAGATAGAAGCAGAGAGGTACAGACTCAGAAACCAGCAGCCAGCATGAGAGGGGCAAGGCGGGGGCATGAAAGACAAGAGGCAGGTCAGCAAAACCACACCTCCAAAGCCTGGTCTCCAAGACCCTCCTTGATCTGGTCTCTGCCCGTCTTTCCAGCCTCAACTCCTGCTGTCCCACATGGGACACCTTATATGCCATCAAAATAAAATTGCAGCAGACTCTATGTTTTTCCCCATTCTTGCCTTTGTTCCTTCTGTTCTCTGTACCCAGATGATCCTTTCTCCCATCCCCTGGTCATTCATTTTCCAAGATTTAGCTTCGGAGTCACCTCCTCCTGGAAGCCTTCCTCACTCCTCAAAACTCAAGGCTGAGAGAAGTCCTACTCCTACATGCTTTGGTGACATTACACCAATTTTCAATCTTCTGTCTAAGAAACATGGAAAAGAGTTTTCATGCAAAGGGTCAACTGTGAACTCTGAAAGGCTCATGGCTACTTGGAAGCAGAGCGTTGGGAGGGATTCTGAGGCCTCATCTGGAATCACAAGGAAAGAATGCTATATTCTGGTTAACGACCCACTTCAGGGCATGGGCCATCATTTGCCATTTCTGCTTTAGACCAACATCCTCATTGGCCAGATGAGGAACCCAAGGTTGAAAGCACCACCCAGCACCACAAGGCTGGTTGACAACAAAATCACAAGAGAAAACCAGGTCTTGTGAGTCCTTAACCAAGTGCTCCTTTTAAAAAAATTTTTTAATGCTTTTTAAAATTTATTTCTGAGAGACAGAAAGCGTGAGCAGGGGAGGGTCAGAGAGAGAGAGAGAGAGTGAGATACAGAACGTGAAACAGGCTCCATGCTCTGAGCTAGCTGTCAGCACAGAGCCCGACACAGGACTCGAACCCACGAACTGTGAAATCATGACCTAAGCCGAAGTCGACGCTTAACCGATTGAGCCACCCAGGCGCCCAACCAAGTGTTCCTTTTAAATAATAAGATTCTCAAAGACTCTAAATCTGGGATTTTGAAAGTCTCAATAGATTCTCACCTCTTTTCAGAGGAGGAGAATAATTACATAGTGATGGAGCCTATGAAGAGAAACAAGAATTTAGTGATACGGCTTGGATACCACCTGCCTGACCTCTGTGTCTCGTAACGTGGCCTAATCCTCCCAAGTCCCTGCCCTTATGCTTGTCTTCAACCAGCGCTGTTGGCACTGCCAGTGTCTGTTACCCAATATAAAGTGGAGACTTCAGAACTGGCTCTCCCGGTATATCACAAATACACTCCTCTGTGCCAGGGAAAAAGCCTGAATCAAGTTGCAGCTACTTTTTCCCAATTTTGTAGTTCACTCCTCACTCAGGAATCGGAAACTTTCCTGAGAAGGAAATATACTCAGAATGGTTTCATGAGATGAACTCTTTCCCTGCCTTATCGTGAAAGGAATTTTCCAGGGGTTTCCAGTTTTGAGAGGTTACAGGGTACAAAGAGAAGGAAAGCTGGCATGCACTTGGTCTGACCAGAAGCTGCCACGTTACCACTGTCCTTAAATTTTGCGAGGGCATCTAGAAGTTTCTGAAATGCACTTTGCTAAGATAGTAAGTGGTGATATGCGACACGTGCTTGCCGACCCCCTCCTCTCCCATTCTGTGCTTCCGTTAGAATTTGGGATGTGAGATGAATTCTCCCAGCACGGCCCGAGCTTGCAAAGGATCATCTAACCTTTAAACTTCAGTTCGGTTGAATGGGCTGAAGCGAATCACCAGGATGTCCCCCTTTATGTGCTTCAACAGCAAATGGCCTGCATGGCCAGGTTACCCAAGGACACGGCTCTAACCAAAGACGGGAGAATTCCCAGAACTGGAGGCAAATGTGAGACGCTGACGGGACATTGCCTGAACCCCCCCTCCCAGAATGCTCAACAGCAATTAGCAGCCATGTCCTTTGTCTCACCTCCGCTGTGTTTTTAGCAGCTCGGTTTCTTCAGAGGACAGGGCAAGTGGGAATGGGATTCGGCCGGGAGTCCTCATTTTCTGAGGGAAGAGAGCACTATTATATGTTTTCATTTCAAGTTTCTCTGAAGGATTTCTGGATCACGAAACCCCTACTCTGCCAGACCCAGACTCTGTCATCTTTGGGTGCCCACCTCACCCCTCCGTAAGAAATTAAGCCAATTTGCAGGTGAATTCTAAGCAGCTGAAGAGAAGAGTTCACTGTATGTGTTATTTTTTTCAAGCCCTACAAGCAAGAGGCTCTTAAGGGACGAAGGGGCACAGAGGAGGGAGAAGTGGGTGACAGCCTCTGAGGGACCAATAAATTCGACTGTTTCTGTACACACGGGAAGGATGGTACAGGGAGGCAGGTGGGAGAAGGAATCCCAGAGTCATAAATTTTCAAGCTGAAAGGACCCTTAGAGGTCACCTGGTATAACCGCCTCTATTTTGTGCGAGAAGCAACCACAAGTCAGAAATGGTAACGCCCAAGGTCATGCTACGTGTGAAGAGAGAATCCTGCCTTCCCAGGTCCCCAGTCCAGTCCACAGAGACTGGGCTGCCGTCACCCCGTCAGGAGCCACGTGAACACCGCAGTGCCTACAGGGTGACCCCATGCCTGTCCCCAAGACGCCTCCCATAATGCTCCTTTCCTCAGAACCAACGTCATGGCTGCTCACTTTCTCCAAAAACTACCTTCACCGGCCACATGGGCACAGAGACAGCTCTTCCCGGGAAGAGCTCTCACGGCTGACTTTCCCAGGGAAGCTGGCAAAGCTGCTTCGGCGATCATTTTTTAGCTCGGCAGCTCCCTGACAAGAGGATTAAAGCCGGCAGCTTTCAAAAAAGTCTCAAGAATAATTTAAAACTCAGTATGCCAATCCCTGCCCAGACTTTTGCCCACTTTTGTGGGAAAACTCATCAATCTCTCCTGCCACACCCTAACAGCAATCACCGTGTCACTGGCAGGGCTTCAGGAAGTTAAGGGAAAACACACACACGCACATGCACACACACACACACACACACACACAAAAGGGACAGTGAACCCGATCATAATCATAATTAGGACTAGAAACCCAACTGCGCGCATGAAACTTTCGAAGTCACAAACCAAAACCGAGCGTGAAGTCGCGAATCTGGGGGTTTTTGAGGGAGTGGGCGGCGGTTCTTGAGGAGGTGGCTCATTGCACTCCTTCCTGCAAACAAGACGAGCGAGGGACTAGAAAATCGCGCCTCACAAATGGGAGCTCGCGTCAGAATGACCGTGAGAGCGTGCTAAGACCCGGATCCCTGGGCCCTGCTCCTTGATTTTCTGATTCAGCAGGTCTGGGGCGGGGCCTGAGAATCTGCATTTCTTTTTTTTTAAATTTTTTAAAATGTTTTTTATTTATTTCTGAGAGAGAGAGAGCATGAGCAGGGGAGGGTCAGAGAGAGGGGGAGACCCAGAATCTGAAACAGGCTCCAGGCTCTGAGCTGGCTGTGAGCACAGAGCCCGACACGGGGCTCGAACCCACGAACCGCGAGATCATGACTTGAGCGAAGTCGGGCGCTTAACCGACTGAGCCACCCAGGCGCCCCGAGAATCTGCATTTCTAACCAGTTCGCGGGCAGTGGCGATGCCCCAGGTCTGGGGAACCCCACTTTGAGAACCCGGGGCCTGGAAAGGCCCACCGAGGCCTCTGCCGGGGTGGGATTCGGCGGCAGGGCGGGAGATGGGACGTAGGTGGAATTTAAACATCGCTTCAGAGCCGCAGCAGCCAGGGTGGGAAATCGAAGCGCACAGACGTGAGGGCCCCGTTGTCATAGCACCAGCATCGAGCGGTCCCGTGAACAGGGAGGTGAGCAGTGTGCTCCGGCTCCTTTAGTCACCTCGAAAAAGATACTGCCTATCCGAGCAAAAGCAGACACCGGGAGGCTTAAAAACCCTGGGTCCCCATGCTCGTTCCTCAAGCAGGAGGGAAAATGCCTTTATGTAGAGAAAGTGCAGTGTAAATAGAAAGTAGGGCTCGATTTCCACAAGCTCGAGTCAAAGAATCTGCTGAGAAGGCCACATGACAACACGAAATGAAATCCAGGTCCTTGATACCCGGAGGCAAAAAAGAGAGCGGAAGATCCAAGAAAATCCAAACGTTCCCGAATTTCTACAGTAAACAGTTCTGATCGGATTCTCTGACTATTGCGGAACATACATGAAGTTCATTAATTGGCACACATTAAACAGGAAAAAATAAAAAAATAAAGAGAGAAGGTGCTGGAGGACAAATCAGTAATTGCTCCTTTAGAGCAAACCAAAGTTACGGAGAAAATCTCCTATAAAGGCTCTGTCAAAACAAGTCACTTAAGGATTAGTGAGAGCTAAATCCTCCGTCAGAGAGATTTTCCTCAACAGTCGTAAATGGGTTTTAGTATCGGAAAATCTTAGAAAAAATACTCTCCCTGCCCCCACCCTCCTCTCAGAAGGGCTCTTTCAATAGCTTGGCGTCTTGTGGAAGCACAGTGTTTCCTTAGGCTGAGACTTCTCCTTTAAAAAATAAAATAAAATAAAATAAAATAAAATAAAGTAAAATACACTGTCATTCACAGCAAAGTCAGTGGTTGGAAGCAAATTGCTACAGGCACTCCGTGCGTGTTCCAAAGGCTCGCCCAGCAACACACAGGCTCAAGCACTGTCCTCTCCTCCCTCAGCCATTTCCCTGAGAACAGTTAATACATGGCTATTATAAGCTAGCACTCTGACTTCAGCTTTCCACCGCTTTCTATGTGGTCTCTCCTTAAGATTCAACTGCTCAATTTATTCATTTAGTGAGGAAAAGAGCTTAAACTTCTTCCTTAAACATGTGTAGGTGATTACTTTTTTTAATTAGAGAAAGGTAAACATTGATGATATCGAACTTTTTCACAGGCAGCCTTCAAAGAGTGCACAGTTTAATTCTCTCACTAAAGGGTCATCTGTTTTACTCTCTTAAAACCGTCAATCAGGACTTGTGTTATAGTTTGGAGCAGTGTCTGGAGTTCCTATCACCGGATTAGGGAGGTCTGTCTCTGTTCATTAAGCTAGTATATAGGAAAGACCCACTCACACTGGAAGCACTTAGAGACGCTCTGGCACTTAATCCCCGTGGGAGGGTGACCTGGCAAGACCGTTTTCAGATCTGCCTCCCAGATGGTTACACTCCACTTTTTCTGCCCAAACGTTTGTTCTCATATCAGCTCTCAAAGCTAACGTACCCTGGACATCACCAGTGCCAACCAAGGGAAAGCTAACACACTTGCAAAATGCTCCACGTGTGAAGAAAGATCGATTTTATCCCCTTGGATACAGACTACGTTTCTAAATTTCCCATTTCCACCATTAGACCCTCAAAAAAAATCTACTGCCTAATAAAAATATTCACCTGATATGCATACAGCAAGTCTTAGTTATAGACCCGGTGTCAGGCTATTCCTTCGCACCATGTGATATGAGGGAGTGACCCCAGATTCCAACCCGCAAATATTTCCCTTCTCAATCTACCCTGTGCCTAAAATTTCACAACTAAAAAATCCTTATGATATTTTAGGTCCAGGTATACCCTTTTCACATTAAATTAATCCAAGAGGCATCCCATTAAATCTATTTAATCAGCAAGACTCTCTAGACAATTTAGCCAGTCTTATTTTGGTGACATCGCCAAGAGAATTTAGCCTTGGGGTTATACAGACCTGGGCTGGAATTTAAGACTCTTTCCTGACTGTGAACTTGGGCAAGTCACGTCACCCTGAAGAGGCTCAGCTGTATCACTTACAAAAGAAGAATAGGAATACCTACCCCTGAGAGGTAAAAAAGAAACAGGAAGGGCACACTGTGTGGGGTTTGCCATCCAGACAGTGCCCAGTAATGTGAGTTCCCCTAATCTCAGGCCGGCGGGTCAGGGAGAGAGCCGTCAGGATAGATTATCCTCCTCAGGTTGAGAAGAGATAAAGAAGCTGGGCACATCCTGGGAAGGGCAGCTCCAGGAGGGGGTCGCCATGGGCACATGTACATGCACGTGTGTGCACATTGTGTGTGTGTGTGTGGGGGGGGCATATTGTTTAATGGCAGCGGTGAGAACAAGGAGAATACCAGTCACCTGGGAGAGAGAACCACAGAGCTGCAGTTCTCTCTGCAGCTTGTCATTAACAAGAGAGAGAAGGCCAGAGGAGGCCTGTGAGGGCTGCCAGTTGCCTCCTCTATCCATCAGCTGACAGGTACCTCTACCCACTGCCTTACCAGTACCCCCCCCCAGTTCTGCCCTGACTTGATTACATATCAGGACTTTGTACTCATTACCTACCTCAAAAAATGACATCTCAAGATCTTTGTCTGTGGGATTAATGAATAATCAGGGTGTACACACAATCTCCACTTTGGTAAGGATCAGTGGCCTCAAATCTGGTTCTTAGAGTGGAGGGGGTCTGAATGCTAGATGAATAGGCAAAGGAAAGCATGAACTAATGATCTTGGTGACACAAGTGCCTATTTTTGGGGGGTGAGGATAAGTTTCCCCCAGTCTGATTGACCACTGCTCAGAGAAGAATCTGAGGTTTTGTGTTCCATGTCCACTGGCTACATCTGCTGTGGCTGAAGACATATTCTTGAACCCCAAACAGAGGCACTTGTTTCCAAGAGATCTGTGAATTTTATTTATGTGGAAGTTCTTATGAAATTGCACTTTCTTTGCAAAGATGAAGCTTACATGGAAGAGATAAACCTGAAAATTGTATGATGCCTGCTCACAGATCAGATGTTGCTTACACACGTAGCACTTCCTCGATCCCATAAGAGATGGCAAGTATAGTCCCACATTTTAGTTCATTTACTTCCTCTTAAACACAGAGGGACACAATTAGGAAAGCAAAACTGTGCCCATGATAAAGAAAGAAAGACAAAACCCTGTGAAAAGAATAGGCAAGGCCCAGTGAGTTAGAGGAAAGATCCCATGTTTCCCTATACCCTTACCTCCTTCTATCCTTATCTTGGATGAGCAAATGTTGAAGACGGATCCTAAGAAGTAGTCAAGAAATGAAGTTTAAAAAAGGAAGCTCAATTTCTTGAGTGTTTACTATGCACTAGGCATTTTATATGCAACAACTTACCCAACATTAGACATAACAGCACAATGAAGCAGAATTATTTTCTCTACTCTATAGGCCAAAGAAGCAGAGGCTGAGCTTGGCCAAGCTGTAGATGATTAAGTAATGGAACTCATATTCAAATCCAGTTCTGGTGACTCCAAAGCATGAATGGGGGTAGAATCAGGATGATCTTCAGGCTTTGGAGGCCCTCTGTTTACTGGAGGGATGGTCTTAGTTCTAGGTTCAAGGAAGGGGAGTAATCAGAGTCAATAAAACTCTGTATAGCTCAGGTCCTACAGGGTCAAAAGGGAGGCAGGAAGGCAGACAAGGCAGAACTCTTCAGAAAATGAGGCGATACTTTTTAGGAAACCTCACATGGGGATAGATGGTGAAGTGCTCCAAGAATAGCTATTCAGACTTACGGTGAAGAAGTTCCATCGAGTGTACAGTTTTCAGGGATCTGATAGGAGGGCATGGGAGTAGGGAATGGGGTGAGGGATGAGCCATGATCTCAGGCTCGTTGAAGGATGAGGCTACGGTAGATATTCCCTGGAACTTGCAGACATCTAGCAAGGAGTCTCACGGGAAGCACCTGACCTTCATGCCACTGTCAGCCAGCATGGAGGTCAGAGGTGGTCTACACCCAACTTCAGGGGAACACGGAAGAGCATTTCATCTCCGGGCTGCTTTGAGCAGCCCAAATAAAAGCGTGTTTTTACGCATGCCATTTTCCAGCCTCCTCTTCTATCCTGCTTTAGGATCTCCTAGGCAAGATCTCAGAGAAGTAAATATGAATAATCATTTTTCAAAAGTCCTCAACCTGAAAGGCATAGACCACCTGGGCAGGTCAAAAGCAGATTATCATACAATATGCTAAAGTATATGTCCCAATATGGACATGGAGCCTTCACGGCTCTTATCTGATTGAATGCACAAATATGGATTGGAAATGACATGATTACTAATTTTCTGAGGGGAAAGGGGGAAATCCAGTATAATGACTGGGTAAAACGTTAGTAATGAAAGGTAAGTAACTCAGACAGGGAGTTTCCTGCGCAAGCATAACCCGGCAGTTTTTAGCCACATTTCTTTCATGGTGTTCTCTTAAGTTTGGGTTGATAGATATCTGACGTGCTTGACCATCTACTGAAACCGCCTCTTGCCATTTCACCAGGTAGGGACGTCAGCAAAAATCCTTTTCAGCGCAAGTAGCAACCCACTTTCCAAAACAACTCTCCACCCTTTAAACTAAACAAACGACTAATAAACCCAGATTAAATACAGCTTTATCAGGATGGAGTTTGAGTAATCTCTGAATCAACAAAATCTGGGGAATGTGTGTACAGAATATCCATTATACAAATGTCAGACCACAAAGTCAAACTCTTTTTCGAGATGCTGTTGAGGACTCCCTAATCTAACCAATACAGTACAGCAAGGGAAGCCCAGAGTCAGGCCGGCTTCCACCTGACAGCCTGTTTTTCCATACGTAAAGATCAGGAAAGCGTATTTTCCGCAGAATTATTTTAGTTGTTTCCTGGAAAGAGCAAGATAGCCTTTCCCCCTTAGTCTGAATGGAAAATTCCTTCCCCGAGCTGCTTTAATTGCTATGGTTTAAGCTTAAACATCATACAACCTGACAATCACAACACAACTGGCTTCATTTGGTGCTTTTTAACTTTGTTGGGTACAAGTCACAGAGACCAAGATTAAAGGGTCATTTGTTGTCTGCCAAATGGAATGTTTCAAAGTAAAATGGTTTAACCACATAATTAGGGGGGAAAATAAAGAATTAAAATATTCACTCACTGAATTAAGTATGCTCCCACACTGATCAACACAGCAAAATATAAACACAGTAGCCTGAGAGTAAACAGTTACTGGGACCGCCACGAAGTCCTAACATGGCATCTTCTTGATGTATATTGAAACATGTGGACTGCTATTTCAATATTGCTGTGACAATAGTCCCAGATACCGATACCACAAGGCTGAATACACTTCAGAATCGAATAGAGCTGGGTCAAATACAAGCCTATTCACTCGCTACCAATGTGTGGTTTGGGCAAGTGTCTTATTTCTGAAACTGTCTTATATTATAAAAAATGAGAACTACAGGACCTTCCTCATATGCTTTTACACAGATACAATAAGATTACGTGTGACGTCTTTGCCCTGACACATAGAGCATCCTTCATATTGTTATTGCTCTCCTCCAACTTTGGGCAAAGAGATCTCACATGTATGTCTCTGTAGTTTTATTTATTTTTAAATGTTTTATTTATTTCTAGGAGAGAGAGAGAGAGAGAGAGAGAGACAGTGTGAGCAGGGGAGGGTCAGAGATAGAGGGAGTCATAGACTGAAACAGGCTCCAGGCTCTGAGCTGGCAGTCAGCACAGAGCCCGACGCGGGGCTCGAACCCACGAACCGTGAGATCATGACCTAAGCGAAAGTCAGACACTTAACCGACTAAGCCACCCAGGTGCCCCTCTGTAGTTTTAATGCCATGTCTATATATAATAAGAACACAATAAATACTTCTCATCATTTATTCAATAGCATTGATTATTTATCTTTTATACTGTCTAATCCAGAAGTTCCCATTCTTCTTTTATGATTAATGTAGCAGTAATTTAGCACTCCTGGGCTAAAAGAGACAACCTGAAAGTTCTGTGTATTAATTAGGCCCAAATAACTTAATATGTATGTCCTACCAATTTAGCAATTTTTGGATATGTATGGATAAATAAAAATGGGATTTTCATTTCATTGTTAAATAATCGCAAGCACTTACTTTGTAACTTATGAAACCCTGGCATTAGATTGGAAAGGCCCACCCTCATTTCCTGTGCCACACTGCACCACGTGGCACTGCTTTATCTTATACCAACTGCCAAAACCTCGCTTCGCAAAGGTGTGACATCACTGAAAAGAGTATCATGCGTTCCAGTAGTGAAACTGTGAACTACCTTGAGCTGGTAGTTCACACAATGTCTGAGAGATGTCAGGAACTGATACACTTTCCTCAACTATTGAAAATATTTCCTGGCACTCTTCTGAGTTCGCTGCAATGCCCAGGGTGCCTTGGCTCCCTGTCTGGGAAACAAAAGGCTAACCAACCATATCAAATCAGGTTCTTCTTCTATGCTACCGTATCACAGAAATAGGATAACAATACAGGTGCATCTGCATAATAACAAGACTTCTCATATCAGAGTTCTGGCTGTATTTCTATTTCACACTTTCGCCTTGAACATTTCACTTATTAAAAGCTCTCCTCGTAGTGTCATCTGGTCACCAGATAAATTCTGCAGTGACAGTTCTGGGAATTCAAACAGATAAACATCTACTTATCTCAATATCAAATGTTCACTTACCTCGAAAACCAAAGGGTGGTGCAAAGTTTACCTGGTGATCTTTCTCATTCATAGGAATTTGTGAGCTGTGGATCAGCTTCCTAGAAGTTCAAGTGAGATGAAGGAAGGGTCATGTGGGACATGTGGGAAGGGCTCATCACTTAAGAACTCTGCGTATTTACTATTTGGCATCTAGAACCCAGGCCCAGAAAGCAAGAGGGCTTGCCGCTGCTCCTATATAGACTCTATTCTATCTTGTTTTCCAGGCATGTCTACAGAGCTGAAAGATGATTAAAACCTTGCTCAGGAGACTGGTAAGGAGACGTAGGGTGGGGCGGAGGGTATATGTCGCATGTGCTTAACAAAGGCTCCCTGAGAGGAAAAACCCTGCTCTGCAGTGTTGGCTGGTTTCTAGGTTACAAACCCCCCGCCACAGAGGAGTTAAGGTCACCAAGTTCAGAGTCGGGACATGAAGCACACCATCAGCTCTCGGTTTCTTCTCATCTATAGCTGCCTGCAGAATGCTCTGAACTGAGGGACACACTTTTCTGCTAAAATGAGATATGCAAAAGTCCAAGTTTATGTTCTCCTAATTGAGGATTTCTCTCAGATGCAAATAAATAAAGTTAGGGGGGGAAAGGGCTCTGGAGAGAAACTAGGCTAAGGTGAACCCTTCTTGCAGGGGATGAATTCTGGCAAGTCCCTCTGGGTGCGGGGAGACTATCCTGACCTTGCTGACTGAGTCTTCCAGCTCAGGGAAATCAAGTCAACGGGCATTCAGCCGGCAATGACCAGGGGCCCAGTATCTGTGTTAGTAGGTTTGGAGGGTCCCAGAAGAAGACAGTGGAGACTCCGTAATGAGATGACAATGTCAATGGGGAGAGGTGACCAACCTGGCTCTAGTCTCTTCTCACCGCAAATTTAGAGTATATCCAGTAACATGGTCTTCCCCAGGGCACTCTCAACAGAGGCCACCAGGGTCTGCTGTTTCTACCGCTGGACACATTTATGGGCCCTGTTTGTCTATTTGGCAAGAAACTTTACATAAATGCCTTCTGGAATCATTCTGCCCAGGGGGAGTCAGCAGCCTCTGAGTCCCATACACACACTTCGCCTGGGGCCTCCTGTTTCTCTAGGCCCCAGGCACATGATCTGGTACTGATTTTCAAAGCCCTGCTTCGTTGTGAAGTTCATTTGGCAAAACTACTGTATTCCACCAACTCTTTCTCCCAAGTGCTATGCGATTCGAGGTGGCAAATTCAGAGACTCACCATTGAGAAGGTACCATCCTATCCCAACATATGTTCACAGAGGAGTACGCACAGATATAAGTAAACAGAAATACAGTAGTTATGACAAAGGAACTGCCTTCCCAGGGAATTTAGAATTATGCAAAATAGAAGGCCAGTCTAAAAGTTCACATAACTGATTTTAAATGAGGCAGCAGTGAGTACAGAGAGAAACCTCTAACATGTTAAAATTTCCATGGCAAACTCCTATTATAAAACACTTTGCTGTCAAGGTGCCTGGGTGCTCAGTTGGTTAAAATTCTGACTTTTGATTTTGATTTCACAGTTTGTGGGTTTAAGCCCCATGTCCAGCTCTGCAGTGATAGTGCAGAGCCTGCTTGGGATTCTCTCTACCCCGCCCCAGCTCTCTCTCTCTCTCTGTTTCTAAAATAAATAAATAAAGTTTATGCAAAAATTCATTAAAATAGTTTGTTTTTAATTTTTATTTATTTTTTTTAAATATTTTTATTTCTAGGAGAGAGAGCGAGAGAGAGACAGCGTGAGCAGGGGAGGGTCAGAAAGAGAGGGAGATACAGACTCTGAAATAGGCTCCAGGCTCTGAGCTGGCAGTCAGCACAGAGCCCGACGCGGGGCTCGAACCCACGAACCGCGAGATCATGACCTAAGCGAAAGTCGGATGCTTATACGACTAAGCCACCCAGGCGCCCCGTTTTTAATTTTTAAAATGATTTGCTGTCCCATTAATTTGATAGGCCTGCAGCGATACATTTTGCACTCTTAACTAGCGATATACAAAGTATCTTGTTTGTTTTGAAAAATGAAAGGTCAATAACAATCCTTGGGCTGCTATGATTTCTCTATTATTTATATTGAGTGCCTACTAATTCTGGGCCTTAAACTCAATGTTGGGTGCAGCATCTGTTTCGCCCCGAGGGGCTGCACACCCGTTACAAGGCATCAGTTCTTCGTAATGTTTCAAACACCATATAACCATGTAACTAGAGTTGAAACAAGGTAACCATTATGCCATTGGCACATTTATCCTGGCTGGTTACTAAAGGCTTTCTCTCTTACTAGGTTGACATTTAGGATCTGGAGGTCCTGACTGGGAGGGAACAATGCTTCAGATACAGGGTGTGTGGAGTAAAAGAAGCCTTTTCCTTAAATGTTTATTTGCATGGGGGCTGAGGAGCTTCCTTGGGATGAAAAACAAGGATCACCATGGGAGATTCTGGCACAAGTCTGAGATTCTGGTGGGGACATAGGCTGGGTGTTCTTCATTATGCTAGCTGGAGTTTCAACCCATCCAGCCCTAATCTTCTGGGGTTTGTATACATCTTGGGGAGAAAGGGTTGTACGTAGAAATCGAAAAGACTCCCTCATCAAATTCTAGAATACTTTCATGTTCAAACTCCTTTACTAAAGTGAAACCTTCCTAAATGAGTCCAGACACAGAAAATAATTTTTCCTCACTTCAACATAGGCTACTGCTCTGTCCTGGTAATGACAGATTTGAGAGGGTTGATGGCTAGAGCCACCCATGGATCATGAGAAGAGGCAGAAGTCCAAAAATAACAGTAAAAAAAAAAAAAAAATTAAAAAAAAATAATAATAAAATAAAGGTGGTATGGTTTGAGGCCAATATTGATGGCCCTAGTGGAACTCAGAATAGCAAGCAGAATCCAGCGATGAGTAAAGGCCCAGACTGATTCCCAAACATACATAAAACACCACATTGGCAACTCAAAGGGATGCTGAGTTTGGAATGAGCTTTGTAAGGGGCTGTGTTACCTACATTAATTGGTAAAGGCTCGAGGCTCTGGTCTTAATAGTGATGAGACTTACTTATACCCATGGGCTGGAAAGGCTTGGAAACATTTTGGTTACATAAGCTTAAATCAGCCCCTCCTCTTCTTTTAACTGACAAGCAGTCTTAGCTGTGTTATCCTCTCTGATCTTGGACCACTTCTCTGAGTCACTGTGCAATCAAGTTATCTGAAAGTTGAGGAGAAAAGTAAATTCTACTGGTCTGCTCCACATCGACCTGAGATTCCTTGCTCTGCATTGCTATGTGAGTGCAAAACACAATAATAAAAAAATATAATTCTTAAGACGCACCGAAGACAGCTCATTAGATCAACTTTTTTTGTGTATCCGTTTTTTGTTTTGTTTTGTTTTAAACAGGGACCACTGTGCTTTCTTTCAAGTGACAAGAGTTATGACAGTTGCTCTATAAGGTATTCAGTGGTTAATTAAGACACCAGTGTCATTGCTGAGCTCTTTTGTGTTTCGTAGAAAGCAGTTGCTAAACAGATGAAAGTAGGTCTGAGGCAAGGGGTAGCAGAACTATTATTTCAATTAATAAATAGCTCTAAAAGTGAAGGAAGTGATAAGGTCCTCAAGAGCGTCTGTATCTGCCCTGGTTCTGTCAGGAAAATTAAACAGGGCACTAGTGATTGCCATGGCTTCTGTTTAAGGGATCCAAGCAAGTTGGGTCACCTGTGCTGAGCAGGTTAGAGTCGGCCTGGTTCCTGGGGCACCCCAAGTGACACACGCGGATACCCCGGCACATCCCACTTCTTCGAAAGGGAAAGAAACTGCCGAATTCACCTCTTTTTCTTCCACCCACATCCTCTCCTCCAGTCTCCCCCTCCCCTGCCTTCCACCAAAGAAGCCCTAAAATGTATTTTCAGACAAATATCACGGAAGCATTTATAAATATTTCAGAGGCGTTTCATAAATAAATAAGTAAATCTACAAAAAGACTTCCCTCGTTTAATGAGATCTTGGCTGTGGTATATGCCTTTTATTTGAGCATCATTAAAACCAGTCGGGGAGATTTTTATACTGGACTCTCTTTGGGGCGGTTTCAGAATATATGAAAAAGCCTGCTATGCATCTCCAAAACATGTAGCCTCGTCCCTGACAGATTAGGCAGTCTTGGGCACGAGGGAAGAGCTTTTGCTCTTTTTAAAGTAAATGCTAATCAATAGCAACTGTACCAACAAAAACCTTCTTGCCACCTAATTGCACTACAGCTACTCATAGACCCCAACAGAATTTTCCCCTGGATGTAACAAAATTAACTACCAGGGGCAGAGCTAGTGAGTTATCACCATCTCTCTATTTACATGTCATTAACACAACCCCCAACTGCCACAGGTACCGTTAAAGCACCATTTTATTTATAATTTCCAAATAGGGTCTGAAGGTCACGCCCACATCAATCTTTTCAATACACTCGTCTGCTCAGGAAATCAAACTGGCAGGGAGGTGGTCCCAGCAATTACAGGAAATCTCTCCCTCTCTGAAATCTCATTTGTAGTTCCTCTTCTGGAGCTTAATGCCCTCTGTGGTCTCTCTGGCCACGTCAGAAATAGCCAGACTGTACCAGAGGCAAACGAGGGACTTAAGCTGACTTAGCAAACAAATCTAGTACCCAGGTTTGGGCTGATCTAGCTGCTAGATATGTAGAAGTCTTAACAATAGCTTGGGATGAATACTATGGCCACTTTAGTTAATAATAACTAATATTTTTATCACACATTAGGATTGTTTTTAGGATTTTTCCTACATTTTTCTAACTCATTATTATAGTTGGCAATTACAGTAATAGCAGTGGCTATTTGTTGAGTTCTTGGACTAAAAGCTTTGCATATATATTTTACCATTTAGTCCTTGTAATAATAACTTTATGAGTTAAGTATTACTGCCCTTATTTTAAAATTAAGGAAACAGAGGCTGGGAGAGAGTAAGTGATCCAAGTGCTCTGATGACTAAAATGAAGGAGCAGCAGGATTTGAACCCTATTGTCTGACTCTAAAGCTCATTCTCGGAGCACTTAACCACTTTGGGAAGGAAGTATCATCATCAACACCACCATCAAAAACAGCTTCATCTGCGTTTTACAGAAGTGGCAAACAAGGTACAGAGAGGGAGAGCAACTTGCTCAGGGCTGCCCAGCACCTAAGAGTCTGGAAGAAGTTATAAGAGACAGTTACAGGGAGGGGCTAGTGGCATCTCTGACTCCCTAAATGTATATCATGTCACAGTAGCCATTCTGTCGGTCTTCAAGGATGACCGCAAAGAGCAATAGAAGAGTCCAGAGACCTAGTCCATGAACCTGTACAAGACACATGCTGGGTGATGTTCAGCCAGTGACACCCTCTCTCTGGACTCAGGGACCCCAACTACAGAACAATGAGTTAGATAAAATATCACTTAAATCCATTACAGATCTAACATTTTAGGCTAGTCGTAAATTCTTTGAGCCACAAGACTGTACGTGGAAATCTAACACAGCATTACTTTCTTAAACTTGATCTGTAATGTCCCGGTTAGAACCCAGATAACCATGTTGTCACACAGCCATCAGTTTACAAAAGGAGCGATGAGCTGAGAATGCCCACATACAGTTTTCTCATGAACAATCAGCCATTCTAGGGGCCAACAGGTAAAGATAGCATATGCTACACTCCATCTAGTTCCCATGTGTGATTTGGCAAAGCAGCCCAGTTTGTGAAGAGGTCTGTGCAAAGTCACTGAGGTCTGAAACTCCAGTCAGAACTCAAGTACTATGGGGCACCTGGCTGGCTCAGTCGGTAGAGCATGCAACTCTTGATCTCGGCGTAGTGAGTTTGAGCCGCACGTTGGGTGTGGAAGCCTACTTAAAATATGAAAAAATAATAAAGAAAGAACTCAAGTATTGTCATTGTCAAGCATTGGACTCTGCTGTCATACTTTTGTTCCCAGGTACATGATTACCCCAAAGGGTGCTTCTACGAGGGCAGTTTCTGGACTTCCTCATTCATAGACTCCCTCGTTCTGGCCTCTGAGACGGTGCATGGGGTCTGAATGCTCAGAACTCCCCACCTCCACCCAAAAACACCCAGGCCACATGCTCATGTGGTTTCTTTCCTGCTCACAGCAGAGCCTGCGCAGGGGGTGCCTTCCGTAGTTGAGTTTATAGTTGATCCATCTTGGTGAGGCCCCTGTGTCAGGGCCTTTATCAGACCAGCTCCAAGGTCACACTCAT